>NW_008804546.1:1982161-1993824 GCF_000145635.1 Gaeumannomyces tritici R3-111a-1
GGCGGGCACCACGCGCGCATGTCGTGCCAGCACGCCATGCCGCTCGGGCGGCACGCGGGCCACAACGCGGCGGCCGACCTGCTGGGCCTGCCGCTGCGGCCATATAGCCAGCCCGTCTACGTGACATGTCTGGACCTGGGCGCGGCCGGGTCACTGGCCGGCGTCGGCTGGGACACGGTCGTGACGAGCGCCGGGCACGCGGCCAAGCCGCTCAAGCGCTACATCAACGAGACCCTGATCTACCCGGCCCACGACCTCGCGAGCCTGCTCGCGGCGGGGGATCCTGCCAACACCAACGCGTCTGCCATTGGGGCGCTCGGGTCGTACTTTCGGCTTCCCGGGGAGGGTGGCATCGCGTCTTGTGCGTGAGAGGACGCCAAGGGATTCGCCCCAGGTTTATAAGGGCCGTCGATGGGCAGGCTGGACAGGCTGGACAGGCTGGGCGGGTGGTGTGCACCAATAGAAATCTCAATTCAACCCCAGCGTTTTCGGGGACTTGCTGCCGCAGTCGAACCCCTCCATTGTCCCGTCTGGTCCTGCAGGGGCTCCCAGATCCCTGGAACGGGCGCTGATAAAAGTGTTGGCGGCGTGGTTCGCAATGCCCAACAATTTCCCATTGCGAACAAGAATGTGTAGATTTCTAGCATCCAGCAAGAAAAAGGCGTCAATCGATCGATAAAGAGGCGCGGCACAAAGGCAACCGTTGATGCACTCACTCTTGACGTAATCTGCAAGGGCCATTGAAAGCACACCCTCCCTCCTTCACTCCCTCTCACACACCCTCAATCACCCAAGAATCACAACGGCGAAAGTGTGCCTTGCCCTGCGTGCGTTGCCAACTGGCCCGACTCTGTTATTCCCTGGCACAGAGGTCACGCAGGCAGGAAAAAAAGACGCAGCTTGGCACAACACCATCCATCTGACCCCTCCACCCCTCCTCCCTCTTGCCCAGACGTCGAATCGGAAGTTTGCATTCGGGCCGCGACGCGGTGGGCTTGGGCGCCTTTTCCCATCTGCAGTGCTTTGCTGTTAAAAACACGGGGGATAAAGAACGAGGTTCGCCGGGGGTGGTCTGTGGGCTGTGGGCTTTTGTGTACCCATTGGGCTTGAACGGAGAGCACACCTGGGAAGCAGTGCCGGCAAGTAGCCGAGCGTGTGGCCGGCATCTCTGGCTCGTCTTTGGGTCATTAAAAAGGCATATTTTCCACAGCTGGCCCATCAGTCGGTCATCTTGGATCGGCGACATCTACTTCTAACCGGCTTCAACAGTCACCAGCGCACGTATAAGAGAGTCCAGACTAGACGTACAAACCCCTCCCGAACCTCGTCCCCTTTCATGTCCGAATCCCCAACCAAGCACACACCCACATACCCACACACATAGGCCAGAGCACACAGAAGCGGCCATGATGCACAACCAAGCCCTTCTCCCGACCTACCTCAAAGGGATCGGAGGCTGGTGTGACCCCGCCCTGGAAAACGCCAAAGCCATGCGTCTGCCCAAGACGCCCGCCATGCCCGTGTCGGAGCGACGAGACAGCAGCGAAGCAACCCGGCCGACAAGCGGGCACCCGCAGACACAGCAGCAACAGCAGCAGCAGCAGCAGCATCAGCGACACCAGACCGAGAGAGCCAAGCCCAGAGGTGTTACGAACAGCACCTTGACGAGGGCGCCGTCGCCACCATCGTCCAGGAACGCGACGCCCGCCGTGACCACGACCAAGTCGGCAACCGCAAGACCCAGGCACCGGCAATTCCACGCGCCCAAGATACTCGCCGCAGAGCTCCTCGGCCCTAAGAGCTGGCACACCGAGCGGGAGGACTGGGTGCGGTCCCCCGCCGCCACTCCCAACGCCGCCTACAAGGCCATGCCGCTGCTGGCCCCGCCGGCGCGGTGAACACACCTGGCGGGAAAAAGGCAGAAAAATAAAAAGGCAACCGCCGGACATTTTGCGTAGCCGAGCCCTGAACTGCGGCGCACCCAGGCGGGGTCGATTGAGGAGGGGAGGGAATGGGAGGTGGTGTGCGTGCCAATCTCTCCTGATCTGGCTGGCACCACACCACCACCACCCTCATCCTCGTCAGATTCGCTGCCCAACCGTGCCAACCACACCAGGAAGCGGCCGGCCGTCTCCTCCCCATCCATCGTGTGTGCTGCCTAGGTTGGCCACACCACACCCTTCTCTTCAGCCTTGAGGCTTGTCCGCCTGGAAAGTCACGCCATGCCCAGCCGACCAGAAAAGGAGCCCTGGCGAGGGGCCTTTTGGAGGGGTCGCAGCATGAGCTGGTAGGACTGTCTAAGATGGGGCTCCTCCCGAAATCTAGCGCTGCATGTCTCAACTCATCTCGGCGCAACTCATCTCGATTGCATCGTCTCTTGTGGGTGCGAGCCACTGCTTTTGCATCATTGATCAAGCGTCGCTTCGGACAGGGAAAAGAGGAGAAGAGGATAGAATAGACACATCAACAACACAACCAGCCCAGGTCGGGCCTCAGCTGCAGCCCAAGGTTTGAGTTTGTGTTTATATTGGAGCTGCCACGGATGCAATACTGGCAGAGCCACATAGCAGGATTTATTTAATACTACGTTAGCGACCCGGGAAAAACACAAGATTGCATATGCAAACATTCACATGTGCCGATGCAGGCGCTTTGTTTTTGGTGGTCTTTGATCTTTGGGCCTAGAGCGCCCACGGGGCAAACCTTCCGGGCGCTGCAGAGGGCGCTGATGCTGTTCGTGCAGCGCAGCGCCAAACGCGGGCGGAAACTCTGCCCTCCAGCTTGGACACGCAGCAAAAGACCGACGCGGCCCGCCCGCTGGCAGCAGGCGGCAGGCGGCAGGCGGCAGGCGGCAGGCGGCAGTGTTTGTTATGGAGAAGCACCTGGCCGATCGTTATCAAGAGGCACCTAGCCGACTACATGTGTGTGACCTCCCTCGGTGTGACCAAACGACTGGCCAGAAACTGTGTTTTCTTTCGTGCTCTCGTTACTTGGCGTAAATGGCCTGGACTTGGGGCGGACACGAGCGGGCAGATGATTACGCCGTTCGCAGTGAATGGCAGTGGCGGCTGATGTGACTGGACGAGCCTGGTGCTGCTGTGGTGTGCTGCTGGAGGTGGCTTGCAAGAGGAAAATGTCCAAAATGGGGGAAAGTACGGGGGTGAGGGATTGACAGACGGAAACCCACGGCAGACGAGTCAATGCTGTCATCACCTCCAACTCTAGACCAATCACAACCTAGCCTCTGAGCTGATGGGCCACAGTGCATGCAAGGCATCGGAGCCACAACCCCAGCACCTTCTGTTTGCTTTCTAACTGAAAAACAGCACTGAATATTCTGATCTGAATACCCCGATCTGGAAATCTTCAAGGCATGGAGCGCTTGACCATTGCCAAAAAAAAAAAAAAAGCATAATTCGTGCTCCCTCAGCTCAGAACAATGAGCAGCCCCGGCGGAGCATAATGCCCGGGTTGTCTGGTGGCAAGGCAAGCCGCAGGGTAAACCCCAAAAAGCACACCACCCCTGTCCTCACATCGTCGTCATACAAAGAAGCTCCCCCTGCACCGAAGGAATGCCCACACACGCTACAGCACAACACCTGAGCCCATGACGGACTGGCGATCCGTGGCTGCCAAACCTGTAACCCGACCCCCCGCTACCATTGGCCGGGCGCAATGCACCTGCAGGAGCGAAGCACTTTCCGAGGCAAATGGCAAGGTGGACGCAGAAGAGAAATAATGCCTCTTCATCTGGCGGGTGGTCTTGGCAGCTTGGTCCGATATCTGCTATTTCTGGTCGGGACCTTAGCGAAGCCCGTGGGAGGTCTCCAATGCAGGCAAAGTGCAAGTTGGGGCAGGCAAGGACTGGAGACGGATCCCATACTGGTACTTGAAATACACAAAGAGGCAGAGGTATCGGACGGGTGATGCGCCCGTACAATACACCTGTGGGATCCCACGGCAGACTACTTCGATCCGCCATCCACGCCCATGTACCACCACGCGTCCCTCCCCCAAGCCCATCCCGACATCGTCTGGTGACCTGTTTTCCACCCCCAGTCTTTGACGTACCAAGATGACCAGTAGTCGGCCGCGCACAACCAGACGAGCCAACCGGACGAGCAGGACCCGAGCCGTGCCTTCCCCGCAACCAAACCCGCCTGGCCTTGTCGCCACACTCCTTCCCCCTTGCCGCATCTGTTTATTAGCCCCAACGCCGCCCTCCCGGCTCAACGCTTGATTTCTCACCCCAATTCCTTTGCATCTTGTTGGTTCCTTTGCTCTGCTCTGCCCTCCCTCCAGTTACAGTCATCCCTCACCAGCGCTTCGTGCAAGGACGAGAGAAGAACAACAATAGAGCGCTAACTGGCCTTGACGCCATCCTCCCCGCAATGGATCGACTGAACAACAGTGAGTATCGGACATATCTGGTTCCTATACCGTTGGCCTCCTAGGCAGCCTGCTAATGCCCACCTCCCCGGATACAGTCAACCCCTTCACCAAGAGGGACTCGCACACCTCGCAGGCCGTTGCCACCTACAAGATACTGAGCATCGCGACCTGGCTGGCCTCGCTGCTCGTTACGCTCTACTATACCTTCAATGATGTCTACGATGGCTACCACATCAGGCGCAGGATCTGGGACATCAATGACGCCTACCTGACGGGCTTCCGCATGGACCACCTGATCACGTCCCTGTACTGGTACGTCCCGGCTACCCCCTACCTGTCCATGACATGACTTCCTACCGAGCTTTCCGACACTAATATTTGGATTGGGAACAGGCTCGCCCTCTTCATCCTCCAACTAGGATACGTCGCCGCTCTCTTTTCCAACAACCTCGACCGAAAGAACGCCGCCTGCGCCGTCGGCAGCCACTTCATCCTCAACAATATCCTGCACTTCGCCTTTGTCCTGCTGTTCGTCTACGGCCACTTTGTCATTGCCGAGGTCATCCTGGTGTTCAACTTCATCAACCTGACGTCCCTGTACTTCCGTCACAATGCCTACCCGCGCTCCATCCACGTGCCCGTCGTTTCGGGGCCCCTCGCCTGGACCTTTGTGGCCATCTACTGGAACGGCGCCATCATGGCGTACCACCCGGAGAACCTGGTGGCGAGGATCTTTGCCAACATCTTTGTGTGGTCCATCCTCGTCTACGGAGGCTTCTTCCTGGTCGCCTACAAGGACTACACCATGGGCTTCAACCTGAGTGTCCTGGCCGCCGCCCTGGGCGTCGCCCAGTTCTTCCGCCAGGTCATTGCCCTGCAGTGGATCTTCTCCTTCACCATCATGGCCGTCCTCTTTGTCGCCTCGCTCTCCATCGCCGTCCCGACCTGGTCTGGGCAGCACAATAGCTGGACCACGCGCCGCTCCGAGCAGGCCCCGCCCCAGGATGCCGAGCGCGCGCCGCTCCTGCAGGGCAACTAGGGGAAAGAACAGGGTGAAGCAATCGGATGAGAGGAGGGTCATGTCATGTGCTCTCTCCATCCCCCCGATATCCTGTCACTTACAACCGACACGGTCTACCACCAGCTAATGGCTGTCGACGCTCCTCTCAAAAGCTCTGTCAACCCCCTTTTTCACATATCTCAAATTGCCTATTGCGACTCGAAACATGTTCTCATATCCCCAGAGGATCACACCTCTACACCGAAAAGTCTAATGATTTCTATGCGATGCGGACCCTTTGTACACGGCCTGTTTATTTTCACCCATCACACCTTACATGGATTGTGGCGATGATATGGGTGAGGCACGTTTAGCGCCTGGTGGCGACGATTGGTGCGCATACGGAGAAGTCGCTTAATATTGCAGTTTGTCTCTGGTTGGTCTCTCTCTACAGGTTTATTAGCATGGAAATGGTACTTATGCGCTGCTTTTGATTTATCAGTCGTTTCCATCTGTTGAAGTCCGGGAATGATGCCATGATGAAAGCATGTTGTGCTGACTGCCCTTCTTCTTGCATGACGTCACTCTCACCTCAGCTGTCGTCAGAGCCAGTGCCCTCGCTTGTACCCTGATGGCCAGCACCAGCCCGGCGGCAGCAGCCCCACATCGGTCCGCGATGGTGGGGCAACAAACCCAGACCTTTTCCATGCATGTTCTCACTGCGAAAATCACACGAATCAAGTGATGATGGAACATTCTCACTCTATCGTGGACACCAACCAACCACTGCCTCGACACCATCATCGAGAATGACCCCCCATCCCAGATGCCGCCCCGGCCCGTCGTCAAGTTCCCCCACTCCATCTTCGTGGGGACCGACGTCTGCCGCATCGCGAGAGTGCGCAGGATCCTCGAGACCGCCGAGAAGCGCGAGCCGTTTGTGAGGCGCGTGCTCGGCCGGGGGGAGGAGGAGCGGGCCAGGATCGACCCCATCCTCGGCCGGCTGGCGGAGGAGGAGAAGAGAAAGGGGGAGGGCGAAGGGGTGTCATGCCTCGCCGTCGCCGTCGCGTCGCTGCTTAGGCTAGCGCGTCGGCCGTCGCCGGCTGCGAGCTCCCCTGAGCGGCTGCAGCTGTTGGATCAGGCGGCTGTTCATATGGCTGGAAGGTGTGTCTTTTTTTTTTTTTTTTTTTTTTGTCTTCTCAGTTTTTAAGACACGAGTTCATGTCATTCTAGTCCTCTTTTTTTCCATTTACATATATACACTGTACCCTCAGTCCTCTAAACTCAATTCATGCCTCCCAGATTCGCCGCAAAAGAGGCCATCATCAAGGCCCACCCGCACCTGCCCAAGCTGTCGTTCGACCAGATCCGCATCCGCGCCGGGCCCGACGGCGCCCCGGCCGCCGTGGTGACGCCCGACGGCCGCGAGCCCCAACAGGCCCGCCTCAGCATCAGCCACGACGGCGACTACGCCACCGCCGTGTGTCTGGGCTTTGAGCACATCCCGGGAGAGGGGGAGGAGTAGTCCGGGGTATACTAAAGCTAAGCTCGACTAGCATTTGGCCCTGGCGAGGGTTATCAGCACGTAGGTTACCTCTGTAAATATCGTCCGGATTATATATATATATAAGATTACGCATCATCCTCCAACCAAGCTACCGTGAATTCATCTCCATCTTGTATTTGTGATGAGGCAAGGTAGGAACCTAATGTCATAAAGGCGGTATCACGTGCAAGAATGCCTACCCACCCTGGTAGGATCCACCCCATATAATGTCCCCCAAACAACTGGATAGTAATTCTTCAATCACAAGAAAAACAAGGCCTTTGGCGCAAAGGTAGCGCGTCCGCCTCCTATTATGAGCGAGCGGAAGGCTGTGGGTTCGAGTCCCATGAGGCCTGTTCTTTTTGCCGCGATTTATCACCACACATTTATTTACCCCTTCACGACACTCCTTTTTTCTTTTTCACTTTTACTACGCGCACTGCATGTTTGAAACGTCTGAACATGAACATTTGCACATTTGCAAAACTTCACAAAGAGGTACGTACGGTGTTGAAAATGATCGTAGGCTCCAAGATTAGGATCCCGACTGTGAATGCTATCATGAGTTTGGGAGACGAGAGAATTAGGGTGCCTGTCGCAGGCTCTGGCTATTAGATCAAGTACAAGTAATGCAAGCCGACCGCATTATGACATCGTACCAGACCTTTTTCAACGAGGGTATCATAAAACGGTCAAGGTCGAGAAGGTTTAAAACATGAACAAAATGAAACAACTTCGTTCGCCACCTCCGCAACACCACCGTCCGCTTCTTCTTGGTGCTTTTTGCGTCTACCCTTTCCGGGTTCAGCAAAGATATCCCCATTAATTTAATGTTGCTTGATCCCCCCCGGGGAAAGAATCCAACAGCTCAGTAAAGCACCTTCTCCTCCCAGACGGGCGGGCGAGCCGCCTCCCTATCCCAGTTCAGCTTCCCGTTCTCGTTGATCTCGCAGCCCTCGTCCGTGATGTGGATGATCTTGGACGTGTGGGCGACCTCCTGCCTCGACACGCCGGCCGCGTCGCGCGGGATCCAGAGCAGGGGCGGCGCGCTCGTGGTCGAGGGCGGGCAGTAGGCGTTGCCGTTGACCTCGTCCGAGTAAAGGTTGTCCAGGTCCAGGTCCAGGTCCTCGGCGCGCGGCACCAGCCTGCGCATCGTCGCGTAGTCGGCGTACTTCCAGGGCATCAGGAAGCGCGTCAGGAAGTTGCCCCGCTTCTGAATGATGCCGTCGCCAGGCCCCATGGCGCCGTTCTCCACGTCGCCCTTGGCGGTGGCGTCGGGCGCGGTCGGCAGGGCGTTGCTGCCATTGGTCGTGCCTGACGGGGCCACCCCGAGGCCGCCCGACAGGGGGCTGCCGGCAGGTACGTTGCTGTTGTGGTGCGACCCCGGTGGCGCGAGCAGGGCCTCCTCCTCGGCCAGGAGCGACTGCGGCAGGTTGTACAGCAGGGGCTTGATGGCCATGTTCATGGTGGCGTGGGCCATGATAGTGAAGAGGAACAAAAGGGCCACAATAATGGCAGGCCACGGGGCGCCGCTGGCACCGATCAGGCCGAGAAGGCAGAGCTCGGCGATGTAGATGCCCGTGAAGAGCTGCTTGATGGCGCGGGGGTAGATGAGGCCGCGCGTGTCGATCTTGGTGTCGGTCACAAACAGGATGTTGTAGCGCCAGGCCACGTAGAAGAGGCACATGGCGATGCAGGCAAAGGCGAGGACGAGCGGCGAGATGACGGCGTAGATGATGGCGATGCAGACGATCATGGTGTAGACGGGCATGACGCTACCCCACGAGATGGCGCTCAGGTTGGCCCACTTGGTGTAGAGAGCCCGAGGGGTGCCAGAGAGGAACTTGTACATGATCATGAAGATGGCGAAGCCAACGACCTGAGAGAGGACGCCCGCGGCGACTGTGAGGCCCTGGACGAGGAAGTAGTTGTTGTAAAAGTTTCCGGGCTTGGGAAGCGCCTGGGACAGGACTTGGGTGATCTTGCCCGGCTCCTGGGCGATGTCCTGGATCTGCTTGTACAGTCCGGGACCGGCGCCACCAACAGTGCTCACGAACCAGACCTGAACGACCTGGAAGCAGAAGTAGGCGTTTTGCGTAAAAAGCTCGACCCGGGAGTAGGATGGTTCGCCCGAGAACTTGGCGCACACTGCTGCGGTGTCAGCACCATGAGGCATGACAGGGTAGAGGGAATATGACTAGGAGTCGAGACTTACGTCGCATGATGACCGGCACGAGCGACATCAGGATTGCTAGAGCCACGGACGGCAGCAGGCCAGTGATAACGCCCATGATTTTCTAAAGATGAGAAAAAAGACGGCGGTTAGCTGGGGATCATCAGAATAATGGGGGAATGGGCTCGAGGGTGGAAATCTTCTTACGTCGGGGATAGCATTGAGCCAACGGAGCCAGGTGAACTCATTCATGAGGTAGTTGATGTTGCTGATAACACCGACGATCGCCACAGGGATGGCCCAGAAGATGATAAGGACAGCGATAAAGGCGATGACGATGTAGCGACGGACAACTTTCTGCCACCATGGGATGCTGAGAGAGGACCAGATGACGTCCGAAGGGGTGATTCCAATGTGGCGGGGAGCCATGCGCAGGCCATTGTGGTGCGCCAAGACTTGGAAGGCAGCCTCGGCCTCGCCCTGGGTGCGGAACTCGACAAAAACGCCCGGGACCTTCTTGTACTCGCCCGCGCGGTAGCGGCGCTGTGCGGCATCGGCCTCGGGGATCAGGCGCTGGAGCTCCTCACGGCTGTGGTCGATGGAGTCGACCTTCTTCCCCATCAGGCCGAGGGCGCCCGTCTTGTGGGTCGGGCGCTTCTTTGGAGAGATCCAACGGGCGGCGGCGCTTCCAGACTCGGCGCCGACAGGGGCCTGGCCATTCTTCTCGGCATCTCCGGCGGTACCCTTCTTCAGCGCGAGGCGGCGCTCCTTGTCGACGAGCTTGATGAGCTTGACCTCGGCCTTCTCTAGGCGGAAGGCAGTCTCGTCACGCTCCTTGACAATCTTGTCGACCTCCTTTTGCTCGTGGGTGATCCAGATATTGCGAACCGAGGGCCCAAAGACGCGGCGGAGCGAGGCTTCGTTCAGGTAGGGCTCTGGGACGGACGTGAAGAGCACGGTACGAGAGGAGATGCGGCGCGAGTAGAGCGGGCTGAGCAGGAATGCCTGGCGCAGGTTGATGTAGAAGATGCACTCCCGGAAGATGACGTAGATGACAAAGCCGTAGAAAAGCCAGGCAGCAAAGGCGTGGGCAAAGTACCGGTGATGGCCGCCCTCGATTGCCACGTTGACGTTGGAATAAGTGAGCTTGTTGAGGCCTTGCTGGCCACCGCCGCCAGTGATGTTGACAGGGAAGAGGATGGGCCAGGTAATGCAGCAGCCGACAAACGTGATGACGATGGCGATGCGCATATACCGGAGGAACAGATAGGCATCCAAAGACTGGTGACGGAGGGCGTGAGTGTCGGGGATCTTGTAGAAGGATCCGAACCAGTTGAACAAGCCGTTTGGTAGCTCGGGCGTACGTTCACTAGACGCTGTCAGCCATGAAATTCTCGTGCGAGCGGTGATGGACAAGATGCAAGGCCAGCTGCTCCTTTCTTACCTCGGACGCAAACTCCCGATGTAGGTTCGGGGAGCGTACCATCTTCGCTGGCTTTTGCGCAGAATCAGGAAGATGGCAATGTATACAAGGGCGATAATCAGGGTCGGCACGAGAGTCGCGACAAGACCCGAAATGCTCGAGTCCTCAACGAGCTTCTGCTCGTCCGTCCCGGACATGGTGGGGGTGTTGGGCCAGCACCAGGCCGAAATGCAAGGAGGGAGGGTATCAGGAAAGGTCTTTGCTTGGATAGAGTCAGCGATGCTGTTTTCGTCGAGGGAACTCGGGATGCGTCCAAGAAATACCCCAGTTGGGCAGGAGATATAACAAGCAAACGGGGAATGTGCCGAGATGCAGTAGCACAAAAACAATCTGGAGTTGAAAGGTCTGAAACAACAGGCGCCAGCCCGTTCTTCGGGAATGCGACTTACCTAAATTACGGCTGTTGCTGTGAAGGTCGTTTGTGTGCCGTCACCTCCAGTCCAGTCTTAATGGTAGCCAGCACGCAACTAGCCTGAGTGTTGACGGGCGAGACGGGTCGGTATTTGTACAGCAGGGCCAGCAAGTTTCGCAGATATTAAAGGCACTGGCACACGCGAGCTTATCGGGTCCAGACGCGCGCACGGATCCTATTCGACCCTCGGCGGTCACAAGCTGAGGAAATTGATGTTGACGTTTGATGGGGAGGCCGGTTGGAGGAGGGCGGGAGGAAGGCTGGCGGACATATGAAATACCCTCACAGCAACTGCAGGTCTACCTGTGCATTGCCAGCCATTCTTGATTTTTGCTGCTTCTGGCTTCCGCACTGCATGGCATGGTTCTAGATTGTGTGGGGAGCTGCTGCTTCGCTACCTCTCGAAGACGGCGCAAGCCGAGCAAATGGGATGGGAACCTGGCATTGGAAGCTATGACGACAACACCCACGGCCCAATCCCTGCTGAGCTGGCCAAGGGGTGCAGGGTATGTGGAGGTGTGTGTGGAGGCAGCCAGGCCAGGCTGGGGCCACTTGGGAGAGCCCAAACCTGTTTGGGCCGTCGTCCCACTGCCACACCCCTATGAGAGTGCGACCCTGCAGGGGACGGCAGGAGCACGAAGCTTTTTTTTTCTGTTA
>NW_008804546.1:1994309-2015953 GCF_000145635.1 Gaeumannomyces tritici R3-111a-1
GAGAATTCATTGTGATGGGCTTGGGAGGTGTCACGGTGGAGCCCCTGTCCTCTTTCATTCTCTGTTATTTTTTCCCTGCTCGCGGCCCCTTTCGACCGCAGGCCTCTCTCCGGCTGGCAGATAGACAAGACACCCATGCCACCCACAACCACTGCTCTTGCTGTCTGGTGTCGTCGGCCAGAATCTTCAAGCACACCAGCGTGAAGCTGAGCCGTCAGATACGGTCTCAGGGCGCTAGATCAGCAGGACATCACTAGCGCTCCAGCTGGGTCGCCAAAGCTCGGCGGCAGGCCCCCTGGCTCAGCTCGATCAGGCCAAATCAATGATTCGGCGGTCGTGATTGCACCGAGACAAGCGCAAATTTCAGGCGCTAGCTGTGCCCTCGGCACCGCCATTGATATTCGCTGGTTGGCGGGCCTGGGCCATCCCCTAATGTACGTGTATCACACAGACGAACTCGCGTCAACACAGCACTGCACAGAGCTGCACCGACCCAGCACGGGTGATATTGCATTCCATGACAGCGCCGGGAAGCGCCACCAACTCTTCTGGGCTCGGCCGTGACGCAAGCCAATGGGCCTCGAGCGCGGTGGGCGGGCGGGTAGACGTGGAGAACTCGGATGTGCGAATCGCTGGCACATCACGTCTGCTGCCAGTATCAGGGAAGGGCGGTGTCTTGGGCGTTGACAGCGCCCATCTCCGACGAACGCGATACACACTTTACAACAGTTGCAAGGGGCATCTTTCAAATTCAGGTCTGCTAGATGGCCGAGACATCGGAAAGCCGGTTCGGTTGTCTTGTCAGATGTCAGCAGTATATCCAGGACCAACATTCATGCGAGCGAAAGGCAGCGGCCTTCGAGAATGATGCAAACAGGCAAAGACGCACCGCTGGGCGGGATGAGGTCACAACCGAAAATGACGGGGAACCGCGCGCCAAGACGTCGGCGCCGCTTGACTACCACATCCACTGCCGAAAGAGGAGTGGGTTCTCAGGCGGTGGCAGACCGCACGTCGTGGAAGTCTGTGATTGCTCACATTTTCTGCTTTGTTCTTTTTGCACTGCTACTGGTGGAAAGGCGATCGCCGCATCTTCCCCAACTGCTAGCCAGGCAGATCGGGTTCAAAGACAATCATTTTGACTGTTTTGAGAGCCAGCGAAGCCACAGAGCTCAACAGCACCCACTCTATACGGAAAACACCGCGCAGGTGACATCTTCTCCATCGATCGCCTCCGCTACTGAGTAGGACAGCTTCGATGCTGACTGCCGCGGAAAGAAACGTGTGTGCATCTCAGATGGGAGGTAGGTAGGTTGCGAGTTCACCTGTTACTGAACAAAGAGGCAGCCAGGCGGCAGGGAGCATGTCAAGGCCTCCGCATCCGGACAGTCCCTGTGTCAAGGGAGACAGACTATGAGATTGCCCCCTATCCTATCCCTATCTTATCCCTCAACATGATCTTATACTTACATGAGCAAGAAAGTAGGGCATAACGGTAGATATGGCTGCCCTTCAAGATGAAAAAGCTGCCACTTGCTCGGCCTCTCTCCCTTGTGTGGAAGGGACGAGCATTGCGTGCAAATATACAAGGCTGGAATTTGCAAGGGATATTGCCATTGCGACAGCATTCCATTAACTCCCCTTCCAAGAGCGAAAGCGGATATATGTAACAGTTACAACAGAAGCGGGCGACGATAACAATGGACTGTTTGTTCAAGCCCAGTAGCATGTTAAATCAACAGGCCGTAACTATTCTCTCGTTTGTCTTGTGAAAAGCGACTCAGAAACTCGGCAACTAGAGGTCGTGGACAGTCGGCGACATCAAGCGGCGAACAAAAACGACAGTATATATCACGCAGAGCAGATAACAAGCATGTCGCACGACCAAGAGCACGTCTCCGACGCGGAGCTGGGGCGCTACGGCTACGTACAAGGCAACGACCACGCGCTGCCGTACCTCTCCAAGTGGTCGCGGGAGATGGCCGTGGACCTACAGCAGGTGCCGGCGGTACTGCAGCACCTCAACTGCAGCTACCTCTCGACGCCAGGCCAGGCGCCGACGCTGCTGGCGCTCAAGCAGCACCTGCAGTCGCTGGCCGTGGTGGTGGCGCAGCTCTGCGTGACGGACAAGGCGGCGGCGGGCGAGATCGGCGGGGCCGGCGACAACGAGACGCGGCGCAAGATCCAGCTGGGCGACGCCATGGACTGGCTCTCGTCCCTCACGACGCCCTACGCCAACGACGACCCGGACCACCACCGCCGCCTCAACAGCCTGCTCAACGAGGTCGAGGCCCACCACGACGTGCTGGGCACCCAGTACCACTGCGCGCTCCGGTCGGGCGCGCCGTCGGTCCCGCGCGGCGAGGGCGAGCCGGGCCCCGTGCTGCTGCAGCAGCCGTACGCGAGCCACCACAACCTCCTCATGCACGCAAACGCCTGCCTCGAGCGGCTCGACCACGAGCTGAGCGCGCAGGGGGGGATCCTGGCGATCATGCCGACCGACGACGCCGTCGACGACGACGAGCGGCGCGGGGCGCGCAACACGCTGCTGGGCCAGCTGCTCGCCTTCGCGCAGGCGCTCGTGGGCCGTACGCACGACCTGGAGCTGTCGCACGCCCACCTCACGGACCTGCTGCGGGGCGAGGCGGTCGCCCCCCGGCAGCACCTGTCCGCGCTGGGCCCGGACGCGCGGTCCGTGGGCCGGCAGCCCGTGTACCCCCAGGACCGGTGGGTGCTGGCCAACGCGGGCGACGACGTCTTCGGCCACCTGCACCGGCTGCTGGATCGCGAGGAGGCGCTGGTGGGGCAGAAGGAGAAGATCTGGCGCCAGCTCGGGGCCGTCGGGGAGCGCATCTGGGAGGAGGAGCGCGGCAAGGCCTACGCGCGCGGCATCGTGCACATCACGGTGCCGACGCGCTACTACCGCATCAAGCGCGGGCCCGACGGCGGCGGCGGCGGCGGCGGTGGCGGCAACGACGGGAACACTACCAACGACAACGACGATCCGGGCACCATCTTCGTGATCCCCGCGTGGGAGCACCACCCGGGCGTGGAGCACACGCGGCGCATGGAGCAGGGGCTGGCGCCGACGGTGGCGTCGGTGCCGACGCCGCACTGGCCCGAGCGCGTCAGCGAGCTGCAGGAGCGGTACCACGGCAAGGCCGTCGACGGCGTGCGCGCCCTGGTCGAGAACGAGGCCCTGCGCGCCCGCGTGGCCGCGCTCGAGGCCGACGTCGTGGCGCTCCGCGGCGACCGCCAGCGCGTCGAGGACCAGGCCGACGTGCTCAGCGAGTTCGCCAGCGTCCAGCAGGGCGCCAAGGCCCTGGCCACCGAGGTGGCGTACCTCCGGCAGCGCATCAAGGAGTTTGAGGCCAAGGAGGCGAGGATGGTTGAGTAGCTGTGAGGGGTTGGGCTGTTTGTCTTCTTTTTTCTTTTTTTTTCTTCTGTTCTTTTGGTTCCCGTTCTTTGGCTTGCTTTTCTCTGTTTCATTTCTTTTCTCCGCCGGGTCTTGCTTTTTTTCTCCTGTCCTTTTTTCTCCGCCCTTCATCTCGCTCTCACCGAGACACCAGCGAAGCTTGCGCCACTCACATGGTCGAATGCTATCCAAATGCGTCGCCGTCGGCCACCTACCAAATTCGTCAACATCTCCACTCTGGGCAACTGAGCACGTTGCAAATGCAACCAAACGAGACGGCAAAGGCCAGCTCTCATTGCTTGCGAAAAGATGGTCCCTGGATATGGCGCGATAGACGGGATGCGTGATTTAGGAGGTGCTGGTTGTGGAGATGGAGGGCCATTTTGTGTCGGCCGGGAACGTGGTTCAGTAGCATTCAATCATTTCGTCGACCAGGCTGCCCGTCTTCCTTGTGACTGCTCCAGCCGCAGGGTGGCCCATCCATGACCAGAGCTGTAGCTCGTATTGTCCGTAGTCTTCTACAGCCGTAGCCATCCCTCCAAAGTGAATGAATGCATGTGGCGGTCAAACGCTTCGGGCATGGTTGGGGTTCCGCGCCGTTTCTCCAGCGTGTCGAGTGAAATATTGGTCTCTTTTGAGCCTGGCGCGCCCAGATTCGCTTGGGCTGGCCTCCCGAAGGATTTCCGGTGTCTGTCAGGAGCCAGGCCAGTGCAGACCCTGCCGGCGCCCGAAAGGGAGCTCTGGCGGCCGCTGGCTGGCTGCTTCACCCCAGCTCATGGAGAGCTGCCAGGGGCGGGGTTGCGGTTCTGCAGCTGTTGGCGCTGAGTCTAGATGGTTGCTGGGCCGACGAATGTGACAAAAACACCGCCGCGGCGTCGCCCAGTGTCCACTCGCTTCCGTCGATGCGCTGGCGCTGCCATTGGCTGTCCCGGATGACAGGTAGGCGGCACATGGACGAGGGTGCGGAGGCTGTCACCGTGTCGGCCGACCAAACTCTGATGAAGTTGGACTCGCTTTCCCATGCTTGCCGCTGCTGTTGGTCCATGTCGGTCATAATTTGATCGGTGCCGTCAAGGCGATCCATCAAGGTGATCCATCAAACTGCTCCATTGCTGGTCCCCGCCACCAGAGACCTCAGCACGGGCAAAGACCAGGCCTGGCTCTCCCGAAAACACAGTCAACCACTCATTCCCCGCCCCCATCGGCTCGTTGTAGTGCTTCATTCTCGCCTCCACCTTTTTATTTTTTCGTTATTTCCTTTTCATCCGTCCGTGCTTGAGCCCTGCCCCCTCCCCTCCTCCCACCCTGCCAGCGCCCGCGGGGAGCCGTGAGGTTGATCGCCGTGTTACCGGAAGAGGCTGCGATCATTAATATGCTTCGCTAAGATTATTGTTGCGCCACTCCCCGGTTTTTGATTTTTTTTTAGCCTTTTTTTTTCTTTTCATTTTCCCCAGCTGTCTCACCGACTGCGCGCGTGCTCGGCAGCTTGGCCATTCCTTGCTCCCCCTGCGGCTGTTTTTGTCTGCAGAGCTCAGAAAGACTGACCGGCAAAGAGCCAGCGAGGACGTCATGCTCTGGCTCTGAGACAGGCCGCATTCCGCCTCTTTGGACCGTCGCGGTCTCGTCTCTAGCGACCACCTGCAACAAAGCACGCTCAGATGCTGTCAACCTCAAGTCTGCGCTCAGGCGCCCTGTCACTCTCGGCGGCGGCAGCTACCCGACGCACCCTGGCTTGGGTTTTCGTCCTGATTCTGCTGTCGCTACCATCGACTGCCGCAGCGGCGCCTCCACTGGTCCTTCCTTACATCCCGACGACAATCATCATCCCCAGCTCGACGGGCTCGCACGACGGCAAGAATGGCAACTCCATCGCATACATCTTCGCCCCAACTGCCTCATCGGTCGATTTGCTGGCCCTGGACATCTCGGCCACCGTACGAGCCTCTTCACTCACTACCCAGACTCTCACAAAGGGCTTACCCTTCCTCACCGGAGGAGCGGGGAAGCCTCACAGCACCACCTTTGCGCCCGCATACCTCGGAAACAACACAATTGGCGCATATGCGGGCAGCTGCTCGCCTGGCGCCGACAAGCCAGCGCTATGGACTCTGCCACTAAGCGACCCAACTGGCGTTTGGGGCAGTCGAGGGCCGCCCGTCACAGGCGGCAACTCGACGCCCGGCGCCCCATCCTTCCTAGGCGCCGCCCTGAGCTTTTCCACACAGATCGCGCCGACCGTCTCGCCCGCCTCGATATATGTTTACGGCGGCATGTGCCCGTGGGCTAATACCACCGGGTTGGCATGGGCCAAGGCCGCGGCCTACTCCAACCAGATGCTCAAGCTCGGCCAGCTGCCCAACGCCGCCTACAACGCCAGCCCCATCCTTAGCAAGGGACCGCCCGTCGCCAACGCCGGCTTCTCCCTCACGCCTCTGACGCCTTCGACGGCCAACCGATCGGGCGTTGTCACGCAGTCGATTAACAGTGTCCTCCTAGGCGGCCACACGCAGGCAGCCTTTATTAACATGAGCGGCGCCGCGATATGGAGCCTACCTGAGGAAGTCTGGAGCTTCGTGACCATCAAGCAGCCGTCGTCTGCTCCAACAGAGCTCAGTGTCCGAAAAGACGGGAAGGGGCAGCGCCGCGGGCTCCCCGTGGAGGTTGACAGCAGGTCCGGGCACACGGCGATCCTTAGTGGGGATGGGAACTCCATCGTGGTTCTGGGAGGGTGGGTTGGAGACACCAGTCAGGCGGCGGAACCGCAGCTCGCAGTCATCGAGATTGGCGAGGACTTTGACAAGTGGAGGTGGAAGATACCGTCTGCGCAGCCCAAAGGCCCTGGCATTTTCGGCCATGGCGCAACCCTGCTGCCCGGAAACGTGATGATGGTCTACGGGGGCTACAGTGTATCACCACTGACCAAATCCAAGCTAAAGAAGCGGCAGATGGGCGGTAATGCGCCCATGTTCCTGAACCTCACATCCATGACATGGTCCGGCGACTACACCAACCCCTCATACGACGGCTCCTCCGGTACCGGTACAGGCCCTGGTTCCTCAGAATCGGCACCATCCAACAACAGCCGAGATCTCGGGCTCGGTATTGGACTAGGTGTGGGCATCAGCGGAGCTGTTGCCATCGTGGTTGGCATCATGTGCTGGAGGAGGCACAAGCGCAACTACCGACGCGACTCGGCGGTCCGCGCCCTGGCTCAGGACGCCAACCTCTTTCTCCCCGACGAGGACGAGATGGCAGAGCGCGCCGGCGGCCCCTCGTACGCCTGGGGCATGGCGAGGGGACCCTCTGGTCCCAACGAATGGTATACTGGCGGGCCCGACCCTTTTGTGCGTGGAAGCCGTTCGCTGGGCTACGAGTCCTTGCGCGGCGCCCGCGGCCCGGGCGGGCCGAGCTACCCGCCACCGATGGCCATGCGGAAGGGCGCCAACCCACGTAATGCTAGGGGCATGTACGTCCAGGCGCCTGGGGGGTTTGACAACAGCGGCAGCCCGCGGGCGGGCGGCATGCTCGCTGGACCCGGAGACATCCACCCGATCTATGAGGCGGACGAGGATGGCGAGGCAAGCCTGGGGCCGACAGCTCCCATGAGCCCGGACTCAAAAGAGATGGAGACGTCTAGTGACCCGTTCATGACGCCCACGAGCACCAAGGGCGACATGGGTATCCTGGGGGATGCGTCGGCGGCGCCGCAGAAGGCAACTCCGAGCCCCGATGGCAAGAACAGCATCGGCGGCGGCGCCCCGCTGCCCCAAGACCGCGAAGTGCAGGATTGGGTTTCGGACATCGACTCGACGGACGCGGTCCTCACTGCGCGCATCGGCCCACACAGCACGACGACCACCAGGACCATGGTCACGGCTCCCATGCTACCGCCGCTCACCGTCGCGCCCCTCAACCTGACGGGCGGCAGTGCCAGCCGGCGCTCTCCCACGCGTCGGCATTCTGCCCGATCCAACCCGAGGAATAGCGCGTTCTCGTTTGTCGCAGCTGGAGACGAGGAGGCCGGCCGTACGGCCAGCAACCTCTCCGAGTCGAACCGCAGCGCCTTCAGCTACTCCATGTCGAGGTCCGGATCGGTGCGCTCGCGGCCTGGGACAAGCTCGGGCATCGCCGCGCTGGCGACGTCGGTCGCCGGCGCGGGGCCGATGCGCAGAAGAGCCGAGGACGACGACCGGCAGCTCGACAGCAGCTCCGCCAGCAGCAGCGGTGGCGCCTCGTTCAACACGGCGCGCTCCAGCTTCGCGGCGATGCAGGCCGAGGGCCCCACCCTGCTGTCGGGCAGTCCCGGAACGACAGGTGGTGAAAACAACAACAGAATCGGGCTCGTGAGGGGCAGCGGCGGCGGGAGCCTGATCGGCGGCACGTCCCCGCGGGCGGAGCCCAGGGACGACGACGATCACGACGACAGCCCCGGCAGCCCGAGCAAGAACAAGCCTCGCCGCTCGTGGCTGGGCAGCTTCCGCCGCGTCTTCAGCAACCCCGGCGGCGCGGGCGACAGCGCCGAGTCGAGCCGGAACGAGAGCCCGACGAGCTTCGAGGGCGGCGATTACGAATCTCCTGGCCTGGTGGGCGCGCCGAGCACGCTCTCGCGGCGCAAGCAGGGCCGCGAGGCGTGGATGGACGAGATCCCGGGCTCCGGCAGCGGGGCAGGGGCAGGCGGCGGCAGCAGCGGCCGCGGGGGCAGGACGGCCGCGCACGACGGTGGCGCGCGCTACCACGGCATCGGGGCCGACGACGAGGACTGGGATATCGAGCGGGCATCGGAGAGGAGGCTGGTGCAGGTCATGTTCACGGTGCCTAGGGAGCCCCTGCGCGTGGTCAATGCCGAGATCGAGAAGGAGGAGGAGGTGGAGATCATGGACACGGAGAAGGAGGATGACGACGATGACGGCGGCGCCGACCTCGGGGGTGGCGATCTCGGCAGCCGCGGCCTGCTCAAGCAGACGCCGTCGGGCTCGCCGTCCTCGGCAAAGGAGAAGGGCAAGCGCGCGGCCGCCGGCCTCAGCTCGGCCCCGGACAGCGGCAACAGGAAGGGCAGCGCCGGCACCGGCGGCCTTCTGCCCCCCGTGGCCAACAAAGTCGACGACGACTGGGACCCCTTCTGGGACTACGGATCCGAAAGCGCGAACCTCCGGGGCGGGTCCGGCGGCAGCAGTAGTGTGCTAGCCAGGCTCACGCCGGACATGGTGCGCGTGCCCGACGCGTCCGAGGCGAGCGAGGACATGCGGTGTGACGACAGCAGCATCATCATCGTCAGAGACACCAGCGCCATCGGCCACGACGACGACGACGAGGAGAACAACAAGAATGGCATCAACAACAACGGCAACAACATGAATAGCCACAGCAGATACGGCGCCGGGCTCGACAGGGCCTCCACCCCGGCCGGCCAGTCGGAGGTCGGCAGCGAGTACAGCGGCGTGGACGAGAAGCGCTTCTCGCGGTCGACCCTGGCGTCGACGACGACGTCGGACTTTTTGTCGGTGCACGGCGGCAGGAGGCTGTCGATGGAGTCGCGCTTCTCGACCGACTCGCACACGCCGCACTCCGTCATGACGGCCGAGGCGGTGCGGCTCAAGAGGCCGCCCACCGTCGGGCGCGTGCTCGAGATGGTGGAGCGTATCGAGGAGGAGGAAACGCGGGTGAGCAGGGCCAGCAGCCCGGTCCGACGCCCGTCATGATCGCGGGGTGTGGGTGTTTCGGGTTGCCAGCCAGGACAGAACCAGGATGCATATGACCATCACCATCACCATACGCTTGTTTTTTTTACCATTATTTCATCATCTTTGCTCCAGACCTACATGGTCACACTGCAGACGCAAAGGGCGCAACAAAGGGGGGCTTGGTCGTGAGGGGTCGGGTCTTGGAATCGTGGAGTATTCTTTGGACCCCGGGCGTTCGGAACCTCGGTGCTTTTCGCATTGTATTTGCTTCGACAACAATTTTCATGGGCTACAGGACTTCTTTTTTCTTCAACATTTCTGTCTCTCATCATCATCCCCAGCAGTTATTGGTTGCATGTCCGCCATCTTCAACTCTGGGCCTAGGTTTGGAGCAAAAAGGGGAAGCCGGGGTTTCTAAACAGGAAGCGGGAGTATCACTTTTTATTGCCAGTTGTTTGCGGGATTTAGCTTAGCTTTGAGGCGTTGCCGTTTGCCTTCTATAGTTGGTCCTCGAGATGGGGCACAATGCAATGGACATGGACTCTAAACAGTAGTAGTCTCTGCACCACTTTTCAACCCCTTGAATCAGAACCAGATGCCAAAATCACCAATGACATCATCCTTTGCACCGCATCAATAAATCCGAGGGGTGTCCCCACGATGATCGGGTCAGGGGTTGATCGTCACCCGTAGCGCCGATGATCCTCATCTCCCAACCGAGCACGAAGCGAGGCGGCAGAGAGGGGAACGGACAAAACGGGGTGCGGCGGCCAAGTGGCGCCAATGAGGGGTCGGCTGCGGCGGAGAGACATTTGGGTTTGGTCGGTGACGGCACCGGCCCCGGGGCGACTTGGGCTTGTGGACTTGCCCTCCCGTTGTTGGGTCTGCCGATTTCGTCAAACCTCTGCTTCGGCACGTCCCAATTCGGCGGGCTAGGACCACATCGCCTTGTTTACCTGCAGGGAAGGGGAGAAAAAAAAAAGGGACGAGGCAAGACAGGGTGAAGCGGGGGAGCAAACCCGGATTCAGTCGAGGGGCCCCTGCAATCAATCGAGATTCCGACAGACTCGGAGAGGTCAAGGCTCATCCACTCGATCCCTTGCTCTTGCTCTTGCTCTTGCTCTTGCTCACAGGATGGAAAGCAGATCACAAGCAAAAAAAAAGAGCAGTATGGAAAAGAGAAGTTACATACCGGGTTCCAAAAGGCAAATTTTGAGCGACGGCACACAAGCCGGGGATGACTCGCACAGAAGGCAGAAGGCACAGGAGGCGCGGGTGGCTGCAGCACTTGCCGCGACGGCTGTCTGGCATTTCGCGGCCCTGATCTCTTTCCAGAGATGTGATTCGTGTGCTTTCCCTTTGTTTTGTTGTGTTTATCCCTCCCACGGCAGGGATTTCCCATGATCAACACAACCGGACAACCACAACAGACATCACAAACAGTCAAAGAGTATCCACCGAAGCCTTGTTCTCTCGGGAAACCACTTCTTTTAAACAAGACTCGGTGGCGCACATGGCAACATTTCGAGACCCGAGCAAGCATGTGAGGGGGGGAAACTGGTGATGTCCGGTAGGCGATGTCCGGTAGGCTAACAACAGTGCCCTCATCAAGGCGGCGGGCAGGGTAAAGCAGGGAAGGTAAAGGAAACAAGAGAAAGAAACAAAAAGAAAGGAAAGGGTCGACGCACCAAGAAAACGAACGGGCCTTGGTCCGGACCCCTGCGCCGATCGCCGGAATCACGGAAGGAAGCAGAAGCAGAGGGAGCCATTGGCTGGGCAGTTTTGAGGCAAACCGTAGAATGCAGCCAGCTAGGGGACCGTCCTGCGGGTTCTGTTCTTCATGATGCATGCAGCGTGCGTCTGATGCAGCGTGTGTCTGCTGTTTGTGCGTGAGAAAAAGAGTGTGTGGTCCCATCCGGGCTGCCCGCTCGCGCTGACTGGGTGTGCGTTTGGCAATGCCGGTTTTCTGGCCGTGGGGGGAGGCTGGATGGGCTCGTATCCGACTGTTTTTTTCTTCTTTCCCATCAGCTATCACTATAATCACGACCTGTCGCCGCCGCCGGCTCGCCGCAAACTCGTATGCACCGCGCCATGCATGCACGCCATCACCCCCCCAGCCCAACCACCCCTACCCCGCACGCGAAGGCGTGATCGATATCTTATACTTTGCATCGATGTAAATGGAAAAGGTTACCATCCCTCTTTTTGCCGGCCGCGTACAGTAAACGTCCACATGCGTGTCGACCACATCATCCCGTCAGGTCGGGTGTGCCAATGATTGCAAGACCTCTGCCTATCCGAGCTAGTTTGGCGGGGAAGGGGGATCCCCATGTGTCTTTTGCTAACTCCGCGTGGGAGGAGACTTCGTATTGTAATCCGGAACCCGAGCCGGCCCCGAGTGGCGCGCTCGCTCGCGCAGGGTCACATTTTTGTTTCTTACATATAGCTTTATTGTTATCGCAGCCGCTCTCGTGTCAGTGTCATGCATGCATACCAGCCCTCTGGCTGCCGGAGAAATGGCCGAGACGGACGCCACTGGCGCGGCGGAGGGAGGGAGAGTGAATGATAGCGGCGCTTGTGATCCGACTGTCTACCCTCGGTTCCTTTTCCTCCTCTCTTCCAGGAGATAAATCTCCGGGCACGGCGCTCAGATCCCAGCAGCGTATCCAGGCGTGGGTTCAAATCTGCACAGCGACTCGTGTGGGTGGGGGGAGCTTCTTCTGTTGATGTGCTTTTACAACTCTTCCCCACCGCCGTTGTTGCTTGCGTGTCTCTCCCTCGCACACGCGCTCTCTCTCTCACTCTCTCACATTGCTATCGCTCTCCTGCCCGTACGTGCGTAGCCGTGCCTATGATTTGACTCTCGGATGGCGTAGGTCTCGCGCATCGAATACATAACTCATGTATCATGGCGCGTGTCTTGGCTTGGTGTTCCGGCAGCCCGAGTCCAGAGCCCGTCGGCGGGATAGCTGTCAATTCCTGTCCGTGTGGTCTGTGTGCAGCTGGCCGGCTTGAGACAGGGGTACTTGGGAGATTCGGTCTTTTTGGAGATGCCAGCCGCGCGTCGTCCCAAGTTGCTCCTCGACTGCGCAAGAGGCCGTTGGGCATGATGGCGGCCGTTGACTTCTGCCCTGTGCCAACCCACACTGGACGGAAATCGGTGGACCCGACAGTCATCATCCAGGAACAAGAACCCTTCCGTGCTTCTCTCGCAATTCACTTCGTATGAGCATCAACACCAGCAACATCTCCACCCACACCCCGACCAAACCCCTATCCTGGCATGCTGCGGACAGGGGGGACCCTGGGACGAGGACGTGCAGATGAGGGCAAAAAAGGGAACGAAAACCTGCCCGCGCCGCTCGCCCGCGCACTTGGTAAATGAGGGCCGATGAAAATAACATAAGCGTTATGGGAGGCTAAATTGGGCCAAATGACAGAGGTCTCAAGACAAAGAGACGACTCGCGATGCAGCGCGCATAGAGTCCGAGTCCCGTCCATCGCCTAGATAAAAAAAAAAATGGAAATCTCAAATAGCAAAAACATCATGGTTCGAGAGACTGTGATTGCCGTTGCGGGTGGCACACGCCGGTTCGGCTGGGCAACCAACGGCGTGCTTCTGGTCAAAATTGAATGTTTTTCTCTTTGGCTGCTCTTGGGCGTGGCGATCCTCATTCCCCTGCCAGCAGGATTGAGGCCCGGGAATCCCACCGAGGAATGTGCTGAAGTTGATGGCCTTCTGCGAAGGCGTGAAATCACCAGACGGGCGTTGCTTGAACAGGAAAGCCGTAGTGCATACTCAGTGCATAATCAGTACATACCTCCCACTCAACCGCCTGCCACCCAACCGTTCATGTTGTTGACAGCTCCCGAGCTGGCATCCCAAGGTGATTTCACCCGAAATGCCCAAGCCAGACGGCGGCGGGCCAGCGCGGGTCAAGTCAGGTCTTGGTCGACACATCACCTGTGGTTGGTGGTGACGCCATCAACCGCCTGTGTTTGGGGCCAGTACAGCAAGGGCCGAGAGTGGTCGCATCGTGCCAGGGCCAGCCACCCAGGGGCCAGTGCTAGTGGGTATCTCCACTGGGGACGGCCATGAGAGGAACACCAGCAATGTGATGCGTGTCGCTCGTTGTTTTTAGCGCGGCCTGCCACCTAGCCAGGCGGCGCGGTTGGAGGTGCAGGCGAGTTGGTGCAGCCCCAGCAGCCGCATTGGCTGCCGCTCAACCCGAAGTCACCACCCTGGCGCCGGACCCAGCTTCGGATCCACTCTTGGGCCTTTTAACCCAAGCACCCAAGACACCACTCTCTCGGCCTGGTCGTAGTCCCCGTTTCTTTCGCCTTTTCCCACTCCACTCACTTCCGGGCCTGCACTGGCCGAACGAACAGGCTTTTTTCTTTTCCTTTTTTGTCGTGGTTGAACCAAGCACCAGTGGGCAAGGGTTTCATTTTTTTCTGTCTTTGCTTGGTTTCGTTTTTTGACTTTTGTCCTCTTTCCTAGCCCTCCCCTCGCTCAACTCCTGCCTTTGGCCCTTTCCTCCCTCGCTGCATCGACAACGGCCCTCGCCGCGTCCAGCGCCCCTATTGGCCTTGCGATTCTGGGTCCTCCGTCCAGTAGGAATCGACATCTCGACCCGACCGACCGACCGACCGACCGACCTCACCCTATTTCGCTACCTCGGGCGCCGGCGAAGCCAGCCCAACACCCTCGCTGCCTGCACTTGAAGGTGCAAAGGAGTCGACTTGCACCGACTCGACTGAACGCCTGCACATCTCCCAGGCCCCGACCCCGACGACAACTAGCCCGTCGCTTCACTCGTCGTCCAAGAGCACCTCGTCTGCGTGTCGTGCTATGGCGGGTGGCCCATAGCCTGATCCATCACGAGACTGGCCCAGTCGGAGCTTCGTGGAAGCACTGGGCCACCACGCCCCGACGCTGCCACCTGTGGGACGCAATCCATCAGACGTGCGTAACCGCACATGAGTCTGTCGTTGTCTTTTTATAAACGACTCGCCAACGACAACACGCCAGACCTGCGCCGGGCCGTGTCCCCATTCTCTAACACACTCTCCCTCAGAATTACGCCTCAACACATTCGCCATGATTCTGTCGCGGGGACAGCCAATGAGCTGGGCCCTAGCAATGGCCGGTGTCCTTCTATGGACAGGCCTTGCCTCTGCCCAGCTCATCAAGGTGGATTATTGCTCTAACATGAACACTGCCACAACGCCAGGGAGTGAGTACAGCATTTACCAAGCAACACTGTTCTCGCCATCTATCTTGACATATTGCTAACACGATATCTAATCTCCCAGACTACAGTGACTTTCAGTCCCAGGGACTGTGCCAGGTGTTCTGCAAGGATCGCAAGTTCGGGCTGGCGATCGTTAAGCAGAACAATTGCTGGTGTTCCAGCATCCTTCCAGCCGATGAGATCCAGATCTCGACGAGCAAATGCAGAAACTCTTGCCCAGGGTTCCCCGCCGACGTGTGCGGCGGCGACAAGGCCTTCGGATACATGCGTATCAACTCAAACCCCATCACTGCCACCACGGCCACCGGAGCTGAGGAAACCTCGTCGGTAAGTCAACCGATTCAATGATATGTCTAATGTGTCTCTTTGTTCTTGCCGTGATGGGCCCGTGTCCCCAAGTTCTCTCTCGTCGTGACCCACCCTTATTTGCCATTCCAGGTAACGATTGGTCAAGGACAATCCCAGAGGATGCCCGATTTGACAGTCATTGCCGTGAAACACAGGAAGGAAGACCACCAACGACCCAGCAGCCTAGCCGGGTCACGGTAACGGTCTCCCCGTCCTCCACGTCCAAGTCGTCAACAGACACAGTATGGACCCGCCCTCTGCGTCCTCCATGGACATCGGCCGCTGGTGATTATGGCATGGCAGGCCTTACTGCCGGATGGTGTGGCTCTGGCGATGGAAGGCTGACTGGGGGAAATACTAGGCTGCGAATACGGGCACGACGAGGAGAACGACGGCGCTCGTCGAGACGGTCACGGTCGACGGCGTCATTAAGACGGTCACGGCGCCAGCCAGTCCCGACGGCACGGACCCATCCCAAGCGAACCGCTCAGATGGCGAAGGTGGTGGCAGCGGGCTGGGGGGCGGAGCCATCGCGGGCATTGTCATCGGTATCTTGGCGATTTTTGCCATCGGTGGCATCGCCGGATTCCTGGTCATGCGACGCAGGAAGGCCAAGGCGGAGGAAGCGTACGAGGGCTCCGAAAGCCCAAGGGGCGGCAGCGGCGCGGCAATGGCACATGTGCCTAGGTCTCCTGACGGCGGCGACGGTTTCGGAGGGCGCCCCAGTGGCAGGCGCCCGACGAACGCGACGTACGGCAGTGACCATTCGAGTGGCCGCAGGAGCAGCATGCTGATGCCCGGAGACCCGAGGATGAACCCCTCGACCGGCATCTATGGTCAGGCCAATCTCAACAAGAGTCACGACAGCTTCCTGTCGATGCAGGACAACCGCGACTATTCGAGGCCCGTACACGCGCCGACCAAGGTTCTCAAGGTCACCAACGCCTCGCCAGCCGACATCGACTAGGCCTAGCACCTGTGTCTCCCGTCGCCCGCCTGGCGACTGGAGGAACCGCAAATCCATCGGCCTCATCCGACTTCGAGGTCACCTACCCAAACACGCCCGACGGCAACATATCAACCTGCTTCCTTGCGGCGCGCCTCGGTTGAAGTCTTATCGGTGCGAGACTCGACACAACCGTGACGAGTGGGAGAGGCTGCTCTCGGCAGCCACCCCTTGGCAGGATTGGTTACGACGTATACGAATTCCGTCCATTTTTCCATCACCATGCCACATAAATACTTTATTTTTGGGGCCTTTAAATTGCATCCCAATATACCAGGACGGCGTTATATCCTAGTAATACTTTTGTTTGCTTGGCTTATGTTCAAATTATCATTATTACTTTTGCACTCCCGCTTCCAAATCTTGTTTTCCTCTCTGGCATTCGGTTAACCCCTGGCCCAACAGCCAATGGATTGCGTGCACCTCGCTTGTTTTCTTGAATGGGCGTTGGATTGTGCCGAGTTGGCACCCCATCTAGGGCCGCGGTCAAATCAGAGAGAGACACAACCGGATCACGGGGTGACGTGGGGAATGTCCCCTAGCTCCAGTGTCTCTTCCCCAGGCGGTCTGCATTTTTTGCTTCTCCATCCTTTCGCCCCCATTGCGTACGAGCTGTGTGGGTGTGCCCTGAGATCGGCCGTCAAGGGGAATCCGCATGAAAAGGCCCTGGATCACGTTGCATCGAGGCTTGATGAAAAACTGGCAAATAATGAGGAAGGGCTGTAATCGGGCCTCGCTTTTTCCTGGAGGCATGCGCGCCTCGGGGGAACACACCACATGCAGTTCAATGTTACCCCCTCAGCATCGCCCCAGGGAAACAAACCATCGTTTTGGATGGACTTAATAGCGGATGAGATTTTGTACATAGCTTGGTGTGCCATGGACAAGGCAGCGGACCATGGCGTTGGAAAAGCGGCCAAAAAATCAAGTTACTTATATCTTGGGCTTGTGCAGAACTCCCGGCTAGTTTGATGCCCACTCGTGCTGTGGTGCTAGACGGGCTCCGGCCGTTGAGCTTGACAGCTCATCGAGTGCGAAGTCTTTGTTGTCAATGCCAGCCACGCTGGGAGAACGGTAAAGCCGTGTGCCCTGGGGTTAGTCAGATTAGGATATATGACGCGACGACACGTGAGGCAACATTTGATCTCATTTCATGAAGTGGCGTGCTGGGAAGCCTCTTGGTCAATATCTAGGCAATAATATGTGCCGGGTGTGTCCGCGTTATTACACATGGGGCGGGTGACGTGAGATCAGTCTCTTGGTGTGATTTCCCCAAGTATATTATATTGTTTATCGATGATCGTTTCTTTGACAATGACGACACCCCAAAACCTTTCCCGATGGGTGGGATTGTCAAGCAATGGCCACAGAGATGAAGGAAAGAACAGTCACTCGGAAGAAACGCGGCTGGGCGATCTCAATGTTGGTTCCGCGGGAAAACGACCTTGGGCAGCCGGGATGCTTGTTTTGAATAGAGGTGAATTGGAATTTGTTCCGACGGTTATTTCACGATCCGACATTGCTTCTGCAAGTCGGATATCTGATTGGGTTTCTCGGGCGACATCTGTGTACCACCACCTCGTCCCAACCAGGCGAGGGCAGTTCACGCGGCCAGAAAAGAGGAACCTGACACGCCCACCACAAAAGAAATTCAGGAGAGATTGCCATCTTTTTTGTGGTGGGCGTGCCTGGCTTGTCTGAATGTTGGCTAGGGGAGTCTGGGGGGACCAGGGAAGGATGGGATTGATGGAGCTCGCCATTCGTGAATCTGTAAATAGCACAGACGCTCGCCACCAGCATCGGCAGACTCTTCCAAGCTTTGATATCTCCACCAGCTCCTTTAGGCGCGGGGAAGACAAGCCCAGCAGGTTCCGCCCATGGAGCAATTGGACGCGAGAAGACAGCCCAGAGCCGCGCCAGGTTTTGGACAGGGGGTCAACATGGAACAAGCACTCTGACAGCCAATCAGGCGGGGCCCTCGGCAGGGAAGACTAGCGGAGGATCCCGACCAGCCCCTGTGCCCCCTTTGCAATCTCAGCAGATCCCCCGACCCGTTTTTGGACAAGGGCCGCAGGGCGTGCTGGGCCTGCCGCAGTGGGAGACACAAGGCACTAACAGGCAGCCAGCCTGTGGTCACGAGAGAGGGAGAGAGAGCGCCTCTTCTCCCTTGGTGACCCACCATGCAAGGGGCTCCCGCCTTGCGTCGATGGACGGGCGGCCCCTCCATGCAACCCCTTATCGATCTCTTGGGGGGGTGCTTGGGATGCAGCCTCCATCCACCTCGAGGAAGAAGGAAAAAAAAAAAGAAAGAAACCAACCACCCTTCTTCGACACGAGCAGCTGAAGTGCTTTTCCTCGGGGGTTGGCCGCGAATCACAGCTAAGCTGAGCTTTAGTTGTACCCCATTCTTTTTGTTTGACCTGGGGTGGTACATCCTCCAACCGACGTGCCGTCCTTCGATTCGCTGCGAGTGCTTCCTTCCTTCCTTTGTTGGACAAACAAGCAACTCGAGCTGCTGGCAGGCCGCGCAATCCATTCGTTTTTCCCTGTTTTTCTCTTTCCTCTGGCAGCCAGGAACAAGAAAAGAATAATCTTCCATACAGCGCCGCCGCCGCCGACTCAACCCCCAAACGACGATAGCAATCTCCCTCGCCGCTTGATCGTTTGCCGCCTCTTCCCTGTTATTTCGGCAGTAACAAATCCCATACTCCCGGCGATACGAACCGAACGCAAAACGGGAGGACGGACATCCAGTCTTTTTTTTAATCTTTTTTTTTTTCTTTCTTTTCTCACTCACTCTTCTTTTTTTCACCAGCACCTGCCGTGCACCCAACCATGTGCCTGGGCAGCGCCAACAAGACGGGCAGCGGGTAGCACCAGAACCAGCACTGTACTTGACAACTGTGCTTCTGCACGCTGTGCGCGCACACGACACGCAGGCCGCCGACGGCGCGAATCACGAGCCGGAAATCTCGACCATCTTTGCGACTACCGCAACAAGCGCCACACAGACTCTCGACTCACCTACGCACGCACCGCTCCCACTCCCTCCCTCCCCTGCCTCCCCGCGCCTGGCGCAAAAAAAAAAAAGAAAAAAAAGAGAAGACGACCGCATCACCTGTCGCATACGCTACGTCAACCCACCTGCCTGGACACGCGACGACCCATCTGGGCCCTGGGGCACAGCCTTGTCGCAATCTTCCTCCTGCCGTTGGCTGCTCCTGCGCGCGCGGCACAAACACCCACCCACCCGCACGCACGCTCAGTCATCGTTCTTGCCACTCTCGAACTTTTGCGATATATCCCGATCTCGCATTGTCCTTCGCGCGCGCGCCTGTCTTTCCACCTGCGCCCGCCCGAGCTTTGTGCTCACCTCGGACCTTTTGCCCCAGCCTTCTGCGAAACAAAACCACCCTTCCGACCCTCGGGTTTCTGCATCCCACCATCAGGGCGGCGCCTCGACGAGCCTCAGGCCCAGAACGGGGCCCTCCCCGAACTACTGCGCTGTCAGTTCGCCCTCAGTCTGCAGTCGAGAGGGGCTAGCCAGCCACCACAACCACCACCCTTCTTTTTTTCTTTTTTCTTCTTCTTTACTTTTGATCTTCTTTGTCTCGTAGCGCAGGGCCTGGGGTCGAACTGGCCGCCACCGAGCCCTGAGACAACTGCTTCACGTGGCCGAGTCGGGTGTCGCTGGACACTCCCAAGAAACACCGCAGCCATGGCCTTCAAGTTTAACACAACATGCAACGCGACGCTGGATGAAATGAGGAGTAGGTTGTCCCTTTGTCCTTTGTTGTTTCATATAACACATCCTATTTATTCATCCCATCATATGTCCTATATCCTATCTGATTTCTTATATCATGTTTATTTCATATATGCCATCTTTTTTCTTTCTTTACGAGCAATCCAGTTGCCCGCAATGTGTGCGTGCCGGAGCTGACCGTCAATCACAGTCCAACCTGGCGATGAGATCCCCATCGCAGGGCAGCTGACCTTCCACGACATCGCCCTGATCATCGCGGCCGCCTCAACGCTGGTGGCCGTCACCATGAGTCTGTGGCTGGTCTGGATGCATGCGATGCACTACACCAAGCCTCGCGAGCAGCGCCATATCATCCGCATCCTGTTTATGGTGCCCATCTACGCAACAAGTTCACTGCTGTCGCTGCGCTATACATGGCACGCCATATACTTCCAGGTTATGAGCGACTGTTACGAGGCCTTCGCCATCTCGTCGTTCTTCGCCCTCATGTGCCACTACATCGCACCGGACCTCCACGAGCAAAAGAACTACTTCCGCGCAATGACCCCGATCAAGGACTGGGTATGGCCCGTCAGCTGGTTTCGGGCCTGCTGCTGCGGCCCTCGCGGCCCCTGGCGCACCCCGTCCAGCGGCCTGACCTGGTTCAACATCGTCTGGGTCGGCGTCTACCACTACATCTTTGTGCGCGTCGCCGCCACCATCACTGCCGTTGTCACCCAGTACTTCCACCGCTACTGCGAGAGCAGTAACAGCCCTGTCTTTGCGCATATCTGGGTCATCGCTATCGTCTGCGTGGCTGTTGGTATCGCCATGTACTGCCTGATACAGTTCTACATCCAGCTGAAGGAGCCTCTGGCGGAGCACAGGCCGTTCCTCAAGATCTGCGCTATCAAGCTCGTCGTTTTCTTGTCCTTCTGGCAGTCGGCTAGCATCTCGGTTGCCACATCTCAGCTCGAGATCGTCAAGCCCAACGACGTGTTTGCTTACCCGGATCTCAAGGTCGGCATCCCCTCGCTTCTCCTCTGCGTCGAGATGGCTCTCTTCTCCATCATGCACATATGGGCCTTTCCATACCAGCCCTACCGCGTCGGCGCCAAGCCCACCTTCTACCCGGTGGCCGACCCCGCAAGCGGCGCGCGCCCAAAGGAGAACAAGCAGTCGCCCCCATCCGGCGGCTTTCTCGGAATACTCGCCCTCTGGGACGCACTGAACCTGTGGGATATTGTCAAGGCTTTCGGCAGGGGGATCAGGTGGCTGTTCTGTGGCGTCAAGGGCCGCCGCGGCGACCACTACGGCTCTGGACGCAAGGGAAGCAACGCTAGCAGCGACGATCTCTACCTAGGGAATCTCTCGGGGCCTAAGAGGCCCGGTCTCAGGGGTGGCAACAGCACCGAGCACCTGCCCATCGCAAACGAGTTTCGCAGGAGTAAATTCTTGATGCTGGGTGGCGGCGGTTCAGGAGGAGCAAACAACGGCCCGTCGGCAAGAGCAGGCGGAGGGAGCTCGAGCTCTCCTGGCCGCACCTTGACCTCATCCCCTCTTGCGGCCGGCGCCGCGGGCAACTCCCCGCTGGCGACCACCACGCTGCACGCCGCAAACACGCCTCAGCAGCACGAACCCTCGAGCCCAGGCTTCCAGCGCCCACCGAGCGCCAACGAGGGTGCCGGCCTGATAGCGCACGCCGCCTCGCCGGGCCGCCACGCGCACGAGGGAGCGGGTCTGATGGCGCACGCGTCCTCGCCGGGGGGCCACTCCCACGAGGCCACGTCCCCATACCGGGACAACTTCTCGGACGAGGCAGCCTACCACAACGCCGCCGCCCCGGGCGTTGCCGTCCCGTACCACCCGGGTCACTCCCAGGTCGGGCCCAGCCTGTCGCCGCCGCCGCCGCGCCCCGCGCGGTCGCCAGAGTCGCCGCCGCACCAGCAGCCGCAGCACCAGCGCGGCGTCGGCCCGTACCGGCACCAGCAGAACTTCTCGCGCGGTGGTTCACAGTCCGGCCACGCCCGGCCCCTTGTGCGGACGGAGCAGCAGCAGCAGCCGCATCCGTATCAGCAACAGTCGCCGATAAGTCCGTACGGACAGCCCAGGCCAGGCGGTGCACCACAGGGCGACGGTGGTATGATTTAACGAAGAACCGACTGCTCTTTTTTCCCCCCCCCCCTCTCTCTCT
>NW_008804546.1:2016540-2167714 GCF_000145635.1 Gaeumannomyces tritici R3-111a-1
CCCCTTCCCCCCCCATTCTTCCATCTTGTGAACCTACCCACTCCGTCATATACGTGTACCATCCTGCCTTGGCCACGATACAAAGACCTTTTTTTTTCCCCCTCCCTTCAAGCTTCGTCCTGATATCTGCGTCTGTTCCGTCTGGTGCATGTTTTGCAATTTCATGGGGCAAAGCAGGCAGCTACTTTTTTGTTGAGCGTGCATGTGGACTTTCTCCGTTTCTTGTCTTGATATAATTCTTTTCTTTGTTAGTCTAAGCGTGGCGTGGGGGTCATGGCAAATGGTGCCAATCACCACTTCTTTTTCACATTTACCTTCTGAACCCCGACCTTTTTGGTCTTGTCTTGTCCACATACTTGTTTCGCATACTCTTGACGGATTAGCCTTACATGGCTCCGGGTTAAGCTAGGTTTTTTACACCGGCTTTTTCTTTTCGGCCCTGACACATGTTGTGTCCCATTTTCTGGCTTCTGGTCAACGCCATCACCAACCGCCTTATCACACCCCACAATACAACAGGGACGACGGGGCTTGTTAATATTCACAGCTGGGAGACCGCTTTGGCTTGTCCAGCTTCCACCGTCGAGGTCGTCATCACGGACGTGGCAGCCTGAAGCTGCGTGACCAGGAGCGCCACTTGCATGGCGCGAGATGGATTCAGCTGGACTTGATCTGGGTGTTACGCCTTCTATAGTGGTCGTTTGTGGAAACTTTCAATCAAGAAATTCACCATGTCAAAACTAAGATAGTACTCCAAACGCGAGACTCATATGGCCGACACCTCGGTCAATGCATCAGGGGCTGTCTATACAGCTGCACATAGTATGCCTTGATTACAAGGCTGGTGTTGGCGCTACATAGCATAAGTAGTCACAATGATAAAGTGATTACATTTAGCCAATGAAAAGCGAGGGTCAAAGGTTTGAATTATCAGCTGTGCCGCGATCCCTAGACTACCTCGGGTGTGTATCAAAGAGGTGCGAAAGCCGAGGCTCCTCCTAGTGTCGCCATTGCACCTCCCGCCTGTTCGAGTCCCCCTGCTACACTCCGATTCGCCTAAAGTTGGTTGAGTTGTCAGATCCTCCTGTGCCTTTGCGGGCGTTGGCGTAGTTTGGTGTGCAGAACGAAAGCAAGACTCAGCCCCCAACACAGCCTCCGATGTGGAAACAGAGAGAAAGCCAATGTCTAGCAGCCGTGGCGGCCGAGGGCGGTAAAGACGTTGATGCGGGCGGCGCCCGTGTAGGCGTGGCCCTCGTGGGTGCCGTCGCACTGGCAGATGGACGTGTGGGATTCGAGGACGCCGCGCGGGGGGAGTGCGCCCACGTGCTGCAGTTTGGTTGTATCGAAACGAGGTGGGCTGCGAGGCTGCGAGAGGAGATTGGGCAGATGCAACTGCATAAACCCCTCGTGGCCGTGTCCGAAAACGGCAGGTGAAGGAACGGGCGTGCACCCAAAGTGGGACACTCTTCTGTGGTGATCGACCCGGCATAAAGCTTGACTCGAGCTAAGCTTCAGTTGGATGCTGCTATAAAAAGGGGACCAAGGCCTGCCAAGCCTGGAGGACGGTCTTGGCATGGTCCTTGGCAACCCCCCCTGTGTTTGCCAGCCGAACTTAACCTACCCTGCAAACCATGAGGTTCTCCACGCTCGCCCACGCCCTCGGGGTCACCCTGCCGGCGCTGTCTTCGGCCCTCACCGTCGGCGACGCCGTGGGCAGCTCGCTGGCCCACTTTGGCCGGCGCGAGCTGGCCAGGCGCGAGAGCCTGTCGGGCGTGCTCAAGGATATCGAGAACGTCGCCTCGTGCGCCGCCTGCAACCTCCTGCTGCTGGTGCTGCAGGCCCTCGCCCATACGGGCAACGACAACTTCTCAAAGGCCATCACGGCCGTCTGCCAGGCCCTGCACGTCCAGGACGCCGACGTCTGCGCCGGCGCCATCGGGCTCGAGGGCCCCATCCTGGCCCACGACCTGCGCACCATGAGCATCAACACCAAGACCTCGCAGCTCTTTTGCCTCACCGTCTTTGGCCTCTGCCAGTGGCCCGACGTCGACACTGCCAGCGCGCCCAGCCTGCCGGCCAAGCCCGCCGCCGCCGCCACCGCCGCATCCCGCCCGGCCCCGAGCGGCCGCGAGCCGCTCAAGGTGGTGCACATCAGCGACATCCACGTCGACCAGAGCTACACGGCCGGCGCGAGCCGGAACTGCACCAAGAACATCTGCTGCCGGCCCTACACGGCCGCCGACGCGCCGGGGAACAGCAGCTCCCCCGCGGGCGCCTTTGGCGACGCGCACTGCGACACGCCCGTCTCGCTCGAGGAGAGCATGTACGCGGCCGTCGGGTCCCTCGTGCCGGGGCGCAACCTGTCCATCTTTACCGGCGACGCCGTCGAGGGCGCCGTGTGGCTCGTCAGCAGGCCCGAGGTGACGGCGGACCTGGGCGACGCCTTTGGCCGCATGCGCCGGCTCGGCACCACCGTGTACGCCGTGGCGGGCAACCACGACGTCGCGCCCGTCAACTCGTTCCCGCCCGCCACCGTCGACACCGACATGTCGGCGGGCTGGGCCTACGACGCCATGGGCGCCGGCTGGCGGGGGTGGATCGGGCCCGACGTCGCCGCGCAGGTGTCGTCCAACTTTGGCAGCTACTCGGTCAGGGACCAGGCCACGGGCCTGCGCGTCGTCAGCCTCAACACAAACTTCTGGTACAAGCAGAACTTTTGGATGTACGAGCGAAACATGGAGGCCGACCCGAGCGGCATGTTCGCCTGGCTCGTCGCCGAGCTGGCCAAGGCCGAGGCCGCCGGCGAGCGCGTCTGGCTCCTGGGACACATGCCCATGGGGTCTGGCGATGCGTTTCACGATGCATCGTATTACTTTGGTAGGTCCTCTCTCGAGCACCCAACAATGTGAGTGTATCAAAGCTGATCACCCACCAGACCAAATCATCCAACGCTACGCTGCCACAATCGCCGCCACCTTCTACGGCCACACCCACAAGGACCAGTTCATGCTCGCCTACAGCGACTACAGCAACCGCTCCGCCGCCGCCGCCACCATGGTCTCGTACATCGCGCCCGCCCTGACCCCGACGTCGGGCAACCCGACCTTCCGCGTCTACGACGTCGACCCCGTCACCTTTGCCGTCCTCGACTACACCGTCTACTACGCCGACCTCGACGCGCCCACCTTCCAGACCGAACCTGTCTGGCAGAAGCTCTACTCGGTCAAGGAGGCCTACGGCCCGCTCGTGGGCCTGACGGATGCCCGCGCCGAGCTGACCCCGGCATTTTGGCACCGCCTGACCGAGGTCTTTGAGGCCGACGACGCCGTATTCGGGCAGTACAGGGCCCGCAAGACGCGCGGCCACGATGCCCCGTCCGCGTGCGACGCCGCCTGCAAGGCCGCCGAGATCTGCCAGATGCGCGCGGCCGACGCGCGCTTCAACTGCGTCGACGTCAAGCCCGGCGTCCACTTCAAGAGGGACGACGGCGGTAGCGGCGGCGGCCTGGACGCGCACGCCGCCGCGCACGACGAGTGCGACGGCGGCCAGGCCGCCCCGATACTGAACACCGTCGCCACCTCGTCCGCGGGGCTCGAGGCCTTGAGGACCGCCATGGTCGAGGTTCTTGGCGAGGCCTTCTTGAACCAGACCGTTGCTGCATGAGGCGGCAAGTCCCAAACCGAATCAATAATCTTGTCGACGCCCTTCAACATGATTTTCGTTTGTACAAAGTCCAAAAATATAATTTCCATCTCGCTTAGGCAAGAAATAATCCTACCCATAAAAACAAATCTAAACCAACCGCCTCTAGGGTATCTTTACGCATATGGATATACTGTTTACTCGCTTCAAAAGAAACCCCCCCGCCCCCGAGAGAGCAGAGAGAACATAACGATAATAATAGAAAGAAAAAGCTTATTTCTCGCCCGTTTTGTTCAGGGCAGCGAGCTCCATGATATATAGGCACATGCGAGTTCCACTGGCCGAGAACAGTAAACTGGCCAAGGCGCTGATGCGATGTATGTCGTTTCATACGAGTGTATACGTTGGCGCGTAATGATTCGATAATGGTCACTTGGCGGGTTTCATGCGCTGCATGCGGGATAGGAAGGCCGAGGAAACCTTCAAGACGGCCGGCGACCTCGTTTGACCTCTGTTCCATTGTTGTGACCCTGACGCATGGACAAGACGAGAGGAAGGAGTGTCCATTCCCATCTTGCCCATCGTGACTGAAAGGGGCCGCCCATCCATGGAAGGGATGGGGGATGGGATGCCTGCTTCTGCTCCAAGGGGCCTCGAGGATCCAAGATAAAAGTGTGTAGATTGGAATGGATGGCTCGCAGCCGCACCGCCCTGTGTGACCTCTGGAAATCTCGCTCGTGTCGACAGAAGAGATCTTTTTGTTTTCTTTTTTGTGCTTTGTTGCTGTTTGTTTTGGTTTCCTTTGCAGTAACCCTCGACCTCCTTGTCCGCTCCTATCTTTCCCTTCATCCTCCCATTCGATATTATCAACTGCGCCCTGAAGTTCGTACAGTCTTGGACGTGTAAACCGTCCCTCGCCATAAAATGTGTAAAGAAGAAAAAGAGAGATTAAAAAAGTGAACGCGTCGTAGCGAAAGGACATAAGTTTGTTTTGTTGTAAGACAAAATGGACAACGAATCATCCGTCAAAAGCCGAACTCGGCAGTGGAGCGTCGAGAGCTGTTGCGTCAGGAACCAACGGGATCCTAGCGCGAGTTATACTGACGCGGCGGGTTCGTCCATTTATGGCGTGGTGGCGGGTTCTGCTGGTGCTGTTGCAGGGCTTGTGTCAGTGGCTCCTAACGACGCTGACGCTTATCGCGGTCGGTGGGAGCCAGTCCTGCTGCGTCATCGCTCCGTCGCTTCCTGCTGCCTCGGTCCTCGCGACCTCCGCCACCGCCCTCCCTGCGGTCGTCGCCTGACCTGGGCGGCCCGCCACCGCTTCCTCCGCTTCGGCCCCCTCGACCACCACTGCTGCTGTTTCCACCCCACTCGCCGCTTCCGTTGTTGCTGCCGCCGTTGTCTGATCGCGACTCGCCCCGGTGCCGGGATTCACGACCGCCGCTCGCGAGGTCGCGTCCGCCGCCGCCAAGAGGAGTCAGGGGCTCGCGGCCTCCGCCGCCTGCGGATTCGCGTCCTGACCGACGACTAGAGGATCCCTCCCGATCACCTCCCTCGCGAACGTGGCTGCCAGAGCCACCGCCCGAGGGCGCTCCGCTCCTTCGATCCCTGGGTTCGCGGTGCTCTCTTGGCTCCCGCTCTCGGTCTGTGCTCCGCTCACGGCTGCTCCGACGTGATGGACGGCCGGATCGGTCTCTGTGTTCTCTGCGGCTCGAGCGATCGTGGTCTTTGCCATCCCTACCATCCCTGCTACCGCTGGGCGTGTGTTGGCCATCACCGGCACCACTCCTGGGCTCTCGGTTGGGGGGAGGCAATGACCCGTTGTTCAAATCCGCGTGATGTCCTAGTGGGCCTCGGGGACCGGGCAGGTCGCGGCGCATAGGATCCATCCGATCTTGAATCGGTGTTGTGGCGGGAGACCCGCCAGTGAGAACCTGTGCGTCCGAGCCCGCCATGGTACCATGGGCCCTGCCGCGGTGGCTGGTGCGGCCAGCATCGCCAAGACGGCTCTCCTGGCCAGCCTTCTCGAGTGTGGTGTTGATACCATCGAGCATTGTCCGGCCTCGGCCTCTCGCACGGTCTGACCTGTCGGTCCGTTCGTGGGACGAGGAAGGGCCTGATGGGGCCGGGTAGCCGCCACGGCCATCTGTAGCTGAGCCGGATTGATGGTTTGGTCCTCCAGATGATGACACGCGTTGGTTAGACCCAGAGCCTGGTGGGCCATGGGGCTGAGGAGGCCGGTCAGGGGTCTGCTGAGGCGGGCCCATGCTGCGTCGCGGAGGCTGTGGTGGCAAGGACGACGCGTTGATTTGGTTCATCCGGTCCGGATTGATGGGGATCGAGTTTGCCGACATCGAGCCACCAGCAGGACCGGGTCCAGGGCCGTTGGGCCCGGGTCCAGATCCAAGTGTGGACGGCCCGCTGACTAGGCGCATGCGGTCCGGGTGTACACCAGTTGACTGAGGGGGTGGGGCAGCGCCGGCTGGGGATGATGGAAGTGGTACATTTGCCGGGTTTTCGTACTGTCCTCGCCCCCTACGTGCCGGCGGTCGTCCGGACGAGGGCCCAGTCGGAGGATGTCGGTCGGGAGAAGGCGGGCGGGGGATATCCCCATTAGGCGGGAAGCGACCGTCATGGCGTGGAGAAGGCCCGGGAAGGTTGAGAGAACTATGGCGCGGAGCTGGCTCCCTCCCTCCGCCCCCTCTCGCGCGAGGACCCGAGGGAATCTCGGAAGCGACGGATGGGATGTGGTTGAGCCGGCCATAGTTAGGGTCCTGGTAGCTTAGTCGGCCGTTATCTTGGTCAAATGACTGCCTGGACGACGGTGCAGGGCCAGCCGTGTTGTCTCTTGGTCGGTCTGCTTCGCGATCCCTGTGACGGTCCCTGGACTGCATGTGAGATGCGTGCTCGCCATAGCCATCACGGCCCGGGGGTCCGGCATGGCTGGGATGGAGAGTCCGGCCGTGCATTCCCTCCCGCTCGCGCTCTGACATAACGGACTCTATGTGGAAGCGCTCTCCGCTGCGTGGGGACTGGTTCCGGCTGGAAGGGTTCCGGCCGCGTGCGTCGTCGCGGGGAGACGGACCTGGCGATGAACGCCTGTCACGGGCGGTCCCGGGCCGCTCGGGCTGGAATATTTCTGGCTGCTCCCTGGCCAGTAGTCTCGCACGTTCAGGGTTGATGGTGGGCTCCTGAACGCTGGCTGCTGGTGGCGGCGCTGCGGATGGCGGCGCCCCGGGTCCGTCGCGGTGGCTGTCACGGGGGCTGCCCCTGCTGCTCTCACGGCCTCGGAGGCTGCGGTCTCGCGGAAGCTCCTTGAGAGCGTCCCTGGGCGCTGGTTCCCTGGGCGGATCTCTGGCGCTGTCCCTCGAGGAGCGGTTGGGGAGTGCTTCTGATCGCGGATTCCTATCCTTGTCGGTGGGCCGGGATGATGATTCCTTGGGAGCACCAGTGTTGTTACCGTTGCTATCAGGACCAGGGGCACGACGATCCGTGCCTGTAGAGTCACGAGACAGACGCTCGGGACGGGACCCCTCGACCATGCGATGGTCGCGAGGATCTCGAGGATCTCTAGCCTCCCTCTGGTCCCTGGCTTCTCTTGTGTCCCTCGACTCTCGAGGCTCACGATGATCCCGGGGCTCTCTAGGCCCACGTGAATCTCGCGTGTCCCTCGAGTCTCTAGAAGCGGACTCACGCCGATCATGTGTGCGGCCCCCAAGACCTTGGCCGGGCACAGGTACATCCGGCCGCTTGGGAAGTCCCGGGATGTTGCCAGATGGTAGTGTCGATGGCTTCGGGGTTTCGGGGCGTGCCGGCGTGCTGTTGGCTAGCTGCGGGGTGGATGCTTTGCTGCCAGGCGCGTTTTGAACTACACCCTGCCCTTCTCTCCTGCTTGGCTCCTTGTCGACGACGGATGGAATGCGGTTGGTTGCTGGCGCTAGTCTCTTGTCTTGAGATGAAGGCGTCAACGTGGCGGACTGAGCGGGCGTGTTGGCATCCTCGGCTCTGGCCACAGATGGCGGGCGGCGGTCGGTCGTCAAGCTTTATTCGCCAGTGGTATTAGCCTACACACGGTCCACAAAATATCAGACGGGGAATGTAGCATACTTGGTTGTTGGTCCCCGGGGCTTGAAATCGGGTGCAGTTGGTCGCAGGGTTTTGGCGCTGGTGTCAGCAGTGGGCTTCGACTCCTCTTGCGGCTCGCCGGTCTGTTTCGTCGCATGGTTAGCAAAATTTGCTCTCGGCTTTATTCAAGTGGAAGGGTGGCGCGAGTAACAACACCTACAGTGTTAGGCCGGAAAGCCTGAACCATGACCCATTTTGCCTTCTTCTTCTGCAGAAGTGAGCTGACGCTTTGGGCTGTTGTGGCAAGATCGCCGCGGTGGCCGTCATCCGACTTGGAAGCTGTCTCGCGGTCCGAAATGGTCTTCAGCTGCTGCACAAACTGCTTGCCCATGAAATCCACAGCGGGGAAGACGTCCAGGGCAGACTGCAGGACAGTGATGGCGTTGCGAATATGCATCCAGTCCATGCCCTGGAGACACGACTTCAGTGCTGTGTTTAGGTTCTTGTGCCAGCCGTAGAGCAGATCCCGGAAAGGCCCATGCTCCACAAACGTCTGTGGGGTCCCGTCGGCGTCAACAGAGGTCACGAAGCCAAGATAGACACGCTTCCCGCCGTCCCGCTGGCGCCCCAGGGCCTCCTTCTCGTACACTGCCTTGTCACTGTGCCAGTTGGAGAGGTCTGTGAGGATGTACTTGATGAACCGGCCAAGATGCTCGGCCTCCCTTTGCGTGCATGTGAAGATCATGGTGCGCAGTCGATTGGCGCTGAAAAGCCGGTCGTATAGGGACATTAGCTTGAAATGCTGGACGCCGGTTTCGTGGAGGAACTTGGCGAATCGGAACGCGTAGGTGGCATCGGTGGCCGACAAGAGAAGCCTCGGCAGCAGACACTGCTCAAGGAGCACGTCGGCGACGGCGGCGTCCTTGGCTGTGGCCGGGAACCATGTTGAAGAGCGCCTCGTTAGTCGAAGCCGGAGCTTCGACATGCGCTCGCCATCGGCCATCATCTCGTCGCGGATCAGCTTCGCCGTGTCCAAGAGACCGTTCTTGTGGTCCGTCTTCTTCTGCATGCCAGCCCTGGTCATATCAGAGCGATTGCGCATGACCTCCTCGGCTTGTTTGATGAGCCGCGAGTTCTCGACCGAGTAGCTTGGCTGGGGGAACGCGATTGTGGTGAGTTGGAGAGACCAAAAGAGGACAAAGAACTCTGGGCTTATCGACTGCCAAACAGTGGCTGGCCGCAGGGGTTGAACGGCCTCGACCAGCGGCTGAATCAGTGCGTAGATCGGATCAGATTTACGCGCGACAGTCGCTGGGGCTTCCTGTGTTTCCGGAGTCGTCTTGGCAAGCGACTTGTCACCTGTCTCGCCGTCCTTTGGAGCCTCATCTGGTGCAGACATAGAGACATCACCGTCAGCGTCCGCAGCAGCGGCAGGAGTCGGTGCTGGCAGAGCCTGTGGTTGAATTGGCTCGTCCTTGGACGACGACTGGGATGGTGGACTTGTCAAGAAAGTCAGGCTGCCCCGGCCAATCATGAAGGCGAGACTGACATCCAGCCCGTATTCAGTGATGAGAGAAACCAGGTCGGGGACGAGTGAATCGAACCGCTCAGGATCGAGGTTGCTCCGGAGCAGGTCCAGGTATTGGCTCAGTATTTGCTGGGAGCCATCCACCAGGCTGGCCAGGTACTTGATGTGCGCCTCGTCTTCGGGAATATTGTAGATGGCCGTTTGCCGATATTGCGCAATGTTGATCAGCAGACGACCAGCAAGATTGCTGCTGACCATAGCCCTCATCAACCGTTGGGCGCTCTTCTGCGTTCCCGGCTCGTACCGCTTGTCCTTGACATTGATCAGTGTCTGCTTTCGCAACACGGCGCCCCCCGTCATTGCGGTGAGCTGAGCATCTGTGAAGTCGACGTCCGAGACAACGCCACCCATTGACGTGATGAACTCCTTGAGAATGACCAGGTCGGTGGAGTTGCCTCTGAAGAGCTGGTCATTGACGTAGAGCAAGACGGGAGTTGGGTCCAGATTCGAGTAGCGCTTGAAGACATGACCCGAGAATTTGGAGAGAGCTTGGAGCCACCGGCTAGTGACGAGCACAGATGCTCCAGTGCGGCTCCGGCTTCTACCCAGCGAGCTCAGCAAGGACCACAAGAGCACATCGTAGCCTAGGTCGGTGAAGTACTTAGCACACTCGATAAAGGCATCGATGAGGTTCGTGTAGGCCTCGATCTGGTCAAGCGACACCTTGAAGACGATGCCGGGAGACGAGTATGCCGCCTTGGCAAGGGCCTTTGCCATAGTAGGGATGTTGGTGGCTGCAAGCCGCTTCAGCGTGCTCAGCGTCTGTAGCCTAGTGACCTTGAATGCCTCGGCCATGGCTGGCAGACGCGAGGTCTGGCCCTCGAACCACTCCGAGTAGATGTTGTATCGCACGGCGGTGGGGTATTGCCGGAGCATCGACCATGCAGAGTCTACCAGCGAAGCATTCTCTTTTGTGAGGCTGAGGGCGGGAATCAGAATGCGCTTCAGCAGCTCCTGCCATCTGTCAAAGTTGGCGGCTGACTTGTCGTTCTGCAAACTCCATTTGCCGATTCGTGTAAGTCCGGCGTAGAGGTGCTCGTCTAGTCCGATGTTCACACCCGAGATGTTGAGAAGGGTGCTGCATAGGGTGAATACATCGTCGATGCTCTGACAGACGGGTACGTTGTCGGTCCACTCGCTAAAGTAGTAGCGGTAGTTGGACAATGACGTGTCCCACTTGTCGGCGTGCGGCCACCGGAGGAATTTGGGCTGTGGCTGATCGCTCAGCTTGACACTGCCCTTGCGCACTCCGGTCTGATCAGGATCGACGACCTTCTTAGCCGGACAGCCCCGGGTAATGTCTGATGACACAGGCTTCGGAGCGCACTCCTCGTAGACCTTGTGGATGGAGTGTCGCAATATCCTGTGGATGAGCGGGAAGATCTTATGGCCCCATAGTTCAGTGAGCCAGGGGAAGCGACCGAGCATGAAGAGCGCCTCGGGGATCGCTCCAGCCACAAGCAGGTGCTCCAACAGGGCGGATTTCGGGTCATAGTATCCATCTCCGCTCGAATCGCTCTTGGTTGTCGCATCCTTGGCGCCGCGGCCGGCGTCAGGCTTGGCTATGGGGTTATCCCGCCGCGTCACGGTGCCGGTCATGGTCGGGGGAGAGTCGTCGGGGAGAGCGCCGGCCATCATCAGGGCGTTCGCAGTGGCACCAGGCCGCTCTTTCTCCTTCATGGCCTCGAGTTCCTTGGTCATCTGCTCGCGGACAACCGTCTCCATCTCCTCGTCCGAATGGTGGAGATGTGGGTAGATATCGGCGAGCGTTATGAAGCCGATTTTGATAAGAAGCGCGGCCATCCAGATGAGATTCGCAGGCATCCCCCCCTTCTCCAGCTTGCCCTCGGGCGTCTCGTAGAATTTGAGCTTGAATCCCAGAATTGAGGCCGCAGCTCGGCTTCCGCGCACAGGCAACGTTTTGGTGACCTTGATCCATTCCCGCTCAGCGGCGGTGTAGCCCGCCTTGCTGTCGTCGGACGTGAGCCGCTCCAAATCAGACTCCGCAACACCTAGCGAGCCAAGCTCGAAGAAGGCGTCGAGGTGCGCCTCTCGAGCCCGGTCCCAGAAGGCGATATCACGCTCGAGTTTCAGTTTGTTGAAGTTCTCCTCTCGCTCGGCATCGGTCATATCGTCGTCCTCGTATAGTTCTGGGCGGGCCCATCTTGGCAAGCCGCTGAAGGGGCCTGGGGCCTGGCCCTTTACCAGGCCCTCGGGCCACCACGCACTCACGCGGAGGAATCTGAGGAAGGGCCGCATCTGCTTGACGATGGTCGCTGCAAAGACATCCAGCGTGATGTCGAGAACCCTGGCGACTGCCAGATCGAAGGTCCCGATAAGCCTCTTGACCTTCTCAAAGGTCTGGTGGGCGGCCTCCCAAGACAAGTCGACATCTTCGTACTTGAGGCTCAGATACAGCTCGGCCGTCAATTTGGAAAATCCTTCCGTCTCCTCCCGCAGAAGGTTATGCGCGGCCTGGCGATACACGGTGTTGGTCGCGTGCTGGTTGCCCCGCTTGACGAAGTTATCCCGAAGCAGGCCTAGTTCGATAAGGAGGGATTGGTCAAGAAGCTCTCTCATGAGTGTGGGTGAGATATCGGTAGCTGTCAAGAACTCGCGGAGCTGGTCTGGGAACTTGACGCCCTCGGAGTCGACTAGGACGGTGAGGTTATCAAGAAAGATGATACGTGGGTCGAACACCGAGTAGTCCGGTTCGTTCTCGGATTGTGCCGTCTTGACCATCTCTCTGACTATACCACCGGCGTCTTGGGGTGTGAGGCGCGAGTCTATCACCAAATGCAGCAGCTCCTGGTAGAGAGCCGAGACCTCTGTGTCGTCCTCGTCGTTTGCGGCCTGGACGCCGTGATCTATGACGTGCTGGCGGCCTCCCTTGGTCCACGAGCTCAACTGCGACTCGGTGACGATGGAGTAGTCGTAGTGCGGAAACGCGGGCGCAGGTGGGGTCGCGACGGGTGTTAGGAGCGAGGGCGCGTTCATCGGCTGGAGAGCGCTTTGGGACGAAGCGCTGGGCGGGCGCGGTGCCGTGGGAGAGAGCGGGCTGGGCGACGGCGCCGTGCTGGATGGGTACTGCCCATTCTGCAGCGAGTCGCGACGGTCGTTCCTTCGGGTCGCTCGCGTGCGGCCACCTCGGCCGCCGCCGTCTGGGTACGCGACGTCATGGCGGCCTAGCGACGTCTGCTCTGGACGATGAGGCGATGGGCGGCTGGCGGGGTTATCGATAGACTGCCTGTCGGCGCCATGTCTCTTGCGCTTCGGAGCCATCGTGCTCCTCGATCTAGATGTGGCGACGCGAAGGCATGAAGACACGGGAGTCGTGGAGGACGATGCGCGTGTCGACTAGCGGGTCGCGGGTCAGCAGTCGTTACGACGACGGGATTAAGTTGAGCGGCGCAAGGCAGGATCGGGGCTGATTAGGCTTCAAACGCGCGATGTTCGGTCGCGGTCGGGGTGCATGGCAATTGGGCTGGGCAGGCGAGCCAAAGAGAGGAAAGGCGACGAACGACAAAGGGCGCGCAGTACCGAAAGCAGAAATGGAAAGAAAAAAAGGCAACACCCGGGCCTAGAGGGAGGATATTGACGAGAGAAGAGAAGGGCGACGCCGAATGCAAATACTAGAGACGGATTCCGAGAGAGTGACGCTGGGCAGAAAACGGCCGTCCCGTGGTTGATGATTGATGAAAAAACAGACAGAAAAATGGTTTCTCGGCTGGGCTGTCGAAGCTGTAGCGTGACTGAGGCTGTTGTGGAGCCGCGATTGTGCCAGGCAGCGTGAACTGTGGAATCCGACTCAAGTTCGCTCCCGCAGGGAAAGAGCCAACGACGGATGACTCAGCAGCCTCGTTTGCGAGGCTCAGGGTCCCGCATTTTGCAGGAGGTCAAAGCTCCACACCTTGGTGCTCCACCTTTGGGGAGCCCCACCAACCACTGCTTTGGCAGAAGCGACAGCCGATTCAGTCTGGTGCCCGACACCGGCTCCACCCGTGGATTGCGCAATTCAGGCTTGCAATTCGTCCCAGTCACGGATCCTAGAGGTATCCTAGCGTGGACAAGGTCTTGGGTCTAGAGGAGAGAGGGATATATATTTGGTTCCTTTCCTCTCCCCGTGTCTCCGAGCTTATTTATGACTCTGCCCACATTCGGTCTTTATTTGGAGCTGTTGCTGTTTTCGCTCGGTACCAATCTAGGTACCTTCATTTTGCTTCTTTTTGATCTCTCCCCCAGAATACTCCTTTTTTTTTTTTTAGGTTGACTCGGAACAACAAAGCTGGAAACGCCTTGATATCCCAACCACCCCAAAACACCATCGCAATGGCGTCTTCCAACGGAGAAGTCCATGGCAACGGAACTATACTCTACGGTCAGTTTATCTCCCCTCGCTGTGTTTGTCCGCCCACTCAGTGGTGTGTCTCCGAGATCGGTGGCTGAATACCTGCAAGAAAGAACTCGGTCGCAACCGGAGAACCCGTTTGCGGCTCTGATCCCCGACCAGGAGATCGCTATCATCCCATCCTTCACACTCGAGTCTGGGGTGACACTGCGCAATGTCCCTGTGGCATACACCCGTCGGGGCGAGCTGTCGCCTACCGGGGACAACGCCATGGTCGTCTGTCATGCCTTGACTGGCAGCGCCGACGTGGCTGACTGGTGGGGTCCGCTCCTTGGTGGCTCCGGCCGCGCGTTCGATGCGACCCGGTTCTTCATTGTGTGCATGAATAGCCTGGGGAGCCCGTACGGCACGGCCAGTCCCGTAACCGCCAAGGACGGCGACCCCAGCAAGGGCCAGTATGGCCCGGAGTTCCCGGTCACCACGATCCGTGATGATGTGAAGTGAGTTAACTTGCTCCAAACAGGATCTGGGCCGTCAGCCGGACAGTCGCTGACCTGCCGAGCAACGCGTCTCAGGCTTCACAAGCTTCTCCTGGATGAACTCGGCGTTCGTCAGGTGGCTGCTGTGGTTGGCGGCTCTCTCGGTGGCATGTTTGTGCTCGAGTGGGCCTATTTCGGCAAGGAATACGTCCGTTGCATTGTCCCCATCGCCACCTCGAGCCGCCATAGTGCATGGGGGATTAGCTGGGGCGAGGCACAGCGTCAGAGTATTTACGCAGACCCAAAGTACAATGACGGGTACTACCCCTTCTACGATCAGCCAGCCAAGGGACTGGGCGCTGCCAGGATGTCGGCCCTGCTCACCTACCGCAGCCGCAACTCATTCGAGGCTCGTTTTGGCCGCAACATCCCCGACCCATCCCGTCGCCAGACCATCAGAGAGTGCCCGCGCCCCGGCACGCCGTCAGAGGCCCACTTCCGTGTGCACAACGACGGCCACAACATCTCCAGCACGGGCCTGTCCCGGCACAATAGCAACCAGGGGATCGCGGGCGGTAAAGAGAACAATACTAGTCCGGACGGTAGGAATGGTAAGGCTGAGGGTGTGGATAGTGAGCGAGGCGCCGCGGAAGCCCCCGATCCGCAGTTCCACGGCCCAGAGAAGGTGAAGAAGGAGAGCCTGACGGGCGGGGACGCCCAAGTCCCCACGTCGACCTACTTCTCGGTGCAGTCGTACCTCCGGTACCAAGGCGAGAAGTTCGTGAAGCGGTTTGATAGCAACTGCTACATCGCCATGACGCGCAAGCTGGACACGCACGACGTTTCGCGCGACCGGACCGACTCCATCGCCGAGGCTCTGGCCGCCATCGAGCAGCCAACGCTCGTGCTGGGCATCGAGAGCGACGGGCTCTTCACATTTGCCGAGCAAGAAGAGCTTGCCGAGCACATACCCAACGCCCGCCTCGAGCGCATCGACAGCCCCGAGGGCCACGACGCCTTTCTGCTCCAGTTCGAGCAGGTCAACCGCTACACCCTCGAGTTCCTGCACGAGGTGCTGCCCGACATCATGGGCAAGGATGGCGGCGGCGCCGCGGCTGAGAGCTCGGTCGGACATCTGACCAAGTCCAGCACATTTGGCGAGGCCGAAGTTGATGACATCACGGCGTGGTGAGCGCACCGAGTGGGGTTTTGCATGCCGGCGGTGTGATCGAATACAAAGATAGACCTTTGTGATTAGAAAGCAAAATTATATTCGTTTGCAGTTGACATCAGTTCAAAACCGACCAACTATGGAGATGATATCGTGTGCTGCGATGGGGTTAACGGGAAATGAACGAGCCAAGCGCTCAGTGAGAGACCAGGAACCGTGCGTCCCAGCAATCCCCTTCGGTGCTCCTGTTGGCAGGGATTGTTGCTGCGCAAACTGGACTTCGAATGGCTGTCTGCCTTTGCGACCACCCAGCGGCGTAGATAGCGAGGGTTTTCGCCATTTGCTAGTTCGGTTTGAAGAGTCTGACGATCGGATAGGTACGCAAAGCCGTCAACATGAAAGACAAGAACTCGGGGAGCAAGTCCGCAATTGCGTATTTTCATCTGGCCGCAATGTCCATCTCACACCAGTCCGGCTTGCATTGACAGGGAACCATGACATTCATAATTATATTCACTGCAGCAGTAGCCCTTCGCCGAGGACTTGACGTCAAGGTGACGATGGTGGTATATAGGTAGGTAGGGTCAAATCCGATGTCCCCAGTAAAAAAAACCGAACCAGAAAAAAAAAGGAAATAAAAACAAAACCTCGTTTACACAGGGCTAGGCAGGCCGCTCTCGCACTTGAGCGTGTCGCTGTAGCACACGGTGAAGAGCCGGTCGCTCGAGTCGCCGACCCACAGCCTGTAGCGGCCGTCGAACTTGGGCATGACCCAGTTCTGGGCCACGACGTCCCAGACGCTGAGGTCGCGGCGCGTGACCTTGAGCGTGACGGTCTGGCTGGCGCCGGGCGCCACCTCGGCCGCCGTCTTCTCGAAGTCGCGCAGCTGCACCACGGGGGTGTCGTAGTCGATGCCCTCGGGGAACTGCACGTACAGCTGCGCGACGGCCTTGCCGGCGTGCTTGGCGTCCGTGTTGGTCACCTTGACCGAGACCTCAAAGGCCGTCTCCCACAGCGCCGGGTTGCCGCCCTCGCCGCCGCCGGCGGCAGGGCCGGGCCCCTGCTCCTCGCTGTAGCCGGCCGGGTAGGCGTTGTACTTGGCCTTGGTGGACTGCTCGCGCGCCTTGTCGGCGTCGCCGTTGCTGAGGAAGGGGTACAGGTAGCGCCAGATGGAGGAGAAGTTCTCGGGCCAGTAGGCCTCCTTGGACGGCGGGATCTCCTTGGAGTACTGGGGCGTGGCGAGCTTGGCCGGGCGCGCGGCCGGCAGCGGGCTGAGCTTCGTCACCCGCTTGACGGTGGCGTCGGAGAAGGAAAAGTTTGCGTAGCTGAGGCCGTGGCCGAAGGCGAAGCGCGGCTTGATGCCCTTCTTGTTGAGGTGACGGTAGTCGATGTAGCTGTGCAAGAAAGTGGTTAATAAGCGAAAGAGGGCTATGGTGTTTCCGCGGGCGCGATAGTACTTACAGGCCCTCCGAGTAGGTATCCTGGGATTGGCCAATCGCAAAGCCGGTGAGCTTGGTGACGCTGTCCGGGTAGTCTCCCTCCTTGACCGGGATTGAGTAAGGGAGGTGGCCGCTGGGCGAGACGGTGCCGAACAGGACGTTGGTGAGAGACTCGCCAGCCTCCTGGCCGGGCAGATGCGCAAACAGAACCGACTTAACCGACGGGAGGTTGATCCAGTCCTCCATGGTGATGGGGCCGACGGTGTGAACCACGACGATAACGTTGCTGTACTTCTCAGCTGCCTTCTTGACGAGCTCGTCGCCACCATACCAGACCCTCAGGCCAGAGTTGTCTATTGGGAGACACCAGAGATTAGTTTTTGTTCGTATCCGCGGCTGTGTTTGGAAAGTGCCCGCCAAGGGCGGTGCCAGGGTTGCTTGCTGTCACTTACCGCGATCTCCGTGGTTGCCCTCGACAGTATATGTGTTCTCGCCAGAGTCAGAGCTGACAAAGACGATGGCGACATCGTCCGAGGTTGGGTTCGGAACGTTCGGGAACCTGTCCGTCTGGTAGTAGGTGACGCTCTTTGCGTTGCGCTTCAGGGCGTCCATGGGCGAGTCGAAGCTCGAGTAGGTGCCGGCGCCAGAGCCCCAGCCGAAGCCCAGGGTGCCCTTGTTGCAGTTTCCGTTCTCGCAGGCGTTCATGCCGTTGGGGTTGACCTCGGCTCCGGTGCCGAAGATGGAGAGGGGGCGGTCCTTGGCGAGTGGCAGAAAGCCACCGTCATTCTTGAGCATGGTGATACCATCCTGGGCGACCCGGCGGGCCACCACGGCGTTATTGCCCCGGACGTCGACAAACTTGTTGACGACGCCCTGGGGTGAGAAGAGCGCGGCCGGGTACAGCGGGCCGACCTCGTCCTTGGTGTTGACGGAGAAGTTGGGCGGCTCAAAGCCCTTGTCCTGGCCCATCTTGTACCAAGAGGCGACGACCCTGGTGGCCATATCGTTGAGTCTGTCCACAGGCACGGAGCCATTGAGAACGGCCCGGCTCATCTCGTACTGCCAGAAGCTGGCGCCTAAGAGGATGGGCACGGTGTTGATGTCGCCAGGCATGTTCATGTCAAGGCCGGCCAAGGCGGCGGGGACACCAGTGATCTGACCGAACCAATCAGACATGACAAAGCCCTGGAATCCGAGCTCATCTTTGAGGAGACCGTTGATCATATGGGCGTTTTGTGAGCATTGGGAGCCGTTGACCTGGGCGGGGGTTAGTCTCTTGAGATCGGCTCGTATCTGAAGCTGGGAAATATCGGAAATGGCTTACGGCGTTGTAAGCGGTCATGGCAGCTCCAACTCCGGCGTGGACGCCATCAGCAAACGGCCATAGGTACAGTTCGTGGATAGTCCGATCATCTGGAAATCGTGAACATGCTGGTTAGCGGGAATCATTGACGAGAAAGGGTAGAATCGAGGACTAGGTCTCGACTTGGAAAGGAATTAGAGCATCAATAATTAGAGCATCAATAGACTGCCTACCAATATTGGCACTGTACCCTTCCTGGAAGACGTGATACATGCGGTACATCTCCTGCTCGTTTCCGATCAGGTGCTTGATGGTGGCGATGACGCCCTGCGACTGGACGCCCTCGATGGTCATGGCGCCGAGCTTGCCCTGCAGCACCGGGTCGCTGCCGAAACCCTCCCAGTTGCGGCCGCCGCGGGGTTTCCTCCCGAGCGCACCGACCGAGGGGCCGAGGTAGATGTTGGCACCTTTGCCGCGGAACTCCTTCCCGATGGCGACGCCGCGGGCCTTGATGAGCTCCTTGTCCCACGTAGCGCCAGCGGTGATGCCGGCGGGGAACACGGTGACGTGGTCCGTTGTCCGGACGCCAAGCGGTCCATCCTGAAGGCAGAGGTTGGGGAAGCCGAGTCTAGGGATGCTGCCAGTGTTTCCTACGCAGGGGCTGAGGAGTGAAGCTGTGTGTCAGCTGGGCCGTTTGGCCATATCTCGTGGTACACCCGTCGGTATTTAAAACAGGTACTCACCCTATATGAAGCAGAGCCGTTAGTCCATGATCATTCTATAAGCCCGTCGGAAGCTCATACCGCCACACCAAGAGTCGTGTTACTCACCCATATACATGCCCGTTCCACCGGTGATGTTGACCTTCTCAGCAAGGGTCATCTGCTCGACAAGCAGCTTCGCCTTGGCGTAGCTCTCAGTCCAGCCCGGCGCCCATCCTCCATGCGGCGCAGGGTAGTAGGGCGGCGAGTAGTAGCCGTCGGGGACCCTGTCCCTGCGGTGGAGGCTTCCGGCGTCGGCCACCGAGGCCAGCCGGGCAAAGGCCAGCAGGGCCAGGTGGAGCGCGCCGCCTGACACCATGGTGTCTTGAATGCTTGCGCGCGGCTTCTTGATGTGTCTTCCTTTGGGCTGGGCCGCTGCAAACCGAATTGTAACGGGCAAAGGACACGGGACGAGGCAGGTGGGAAAACGAACGGCCAACAAGCTGAGCAGGGTCCGGATTTCCGCCTCGAAGGAGCTAACGATCAAGGCCACAGCACACGTGTCGAGGCAAGCTAGAGGGATCGGGGGAGGACCGACGAGGCATGTCGAGAGACGGCACTATTATATAAACGGCCTCTCTCAGCCCGTGGGGATGCAGGTCCCAAAGGCCCGCATATACCCCGTATCAGGCCGGGGTTACCGCGACGGCGGACCGACATGGCAAAGAAGAAGAAGAGAGAGAAAAGCAAGCAGGGGTTGGGCAGGTGCCGCCGAGCGCAGTGGCAGTCACGAGGGCTGCGTACTAAGGTATTGTTAGCCGGCGATGTTGCAGTCGCTGTGGGCAGCGCGCCCACTCAGCCACGATGTCCTCGGACCCGGGGGCTCGTCGTTCTGGGCGAATGTGCGGGGGGCAGCCCTCGCTTCCAATATAGAGATGGATACGTGCATACGCCGTGCCTGACCCACGGCGTTCTGCTCGCGGGCCCGACATACCAGGGTCAGAGCGGCGTAAAGAGGTCGGCTCTGTCGTATTACGGCTCTGTTCGGCCGGCAGTGTTTTCCGGGGTCTACTGGAATTGCTGCGAGTCGCGGTGAGGGCGGCTCTAGCTTGCATCCTAGGGTTTGGTGGGCTCCATTCTTTCCAGTCCGCTTTCTATTGAATAACGTGCGTCTGGCCGGCAATATCCTCGGAAGCACCGTAGCAGAGCAGAGCAACAGGCCGAGGCAAGCGAATGTCTGCAGACGCCCTTCAAAAAATACGGCGTACACCAGTCGGGCCGTACTATGTACTAGCTAGCTGTCCAGGCACACTCGTCATTGGCAGAAGCTATAACACGGGTCGTATGGCGTATGCGTATCTTGTGGCGAGAGATGCCGAGACGGGGAGCTAGACCCGGCGTCTTGTTATTGTTGGGAGGGGAGGTCTGCATGACCGGGCAGCTGCAGCGGGCTAGACCAGTACCGGATGACGAGTGTGCGGCACGAGCTGCGGGTAGAGATTGCTGTCCAGACCAAATGTTTGGATGGGTGTTGTGGTGTGGCACTGTGGGTGCTGGTGGCCGCCGTTGTCGTTGCTTTGGCAGCCCTGAGAGGCACTTGGCTGACTGCGTCAGCGGCTCCCAGCCCCTGGCGGACAAGCTCCCCCACCTTCTGCGCCCAGAGACCGGCGCAGAGATTGGGCGCCATGCTTGGTGCAGGGATCCCCGCGCCCTTTGGCGTTTTGCCACCGGCATCAACCCTGTTTTAATGGTCATCTTGCTTGACGATTCGAAGACGCGGCAGGGCCAGGCTGGTGTCTGACCCGAAGAGGAAGCCTCGCGGGCGCATAGCGATCCGTGCATGTCTCTGTTTAGGCACGTGGTCCTGGACCAAGGCCCCAGTCCTTTGGTCCCTGTCGCCTGTCGGTGGTCCCCTGCCCCACGGCAGAGGGCAACGCAAGTCATGGATGGTTGAGCTGGGGAAAAAAGGCGGCGGTGCAACCCGTGAGCGGGATTCGTTGGGCGCATTTCACCCGACGATCCCTCTCATTCGAGCGCAAGATCGTCCAGATTTGGTGCTTCGCCGACCGGCCTTCCGGAAGGGTCGCGTGTCCCAATTTGCCCATTGCCGACGGGACATCGACACTAAAGGGCGGGTTAGGATCTTTTTTTTTTCTGCTTCTTTTCCGCTCATCTCCTCGCGTGGCTGGTGGAAAAGCACGAGCCTTCCGGACATTGTATGTCGACAGCAGTCAGCACAGCTGGGCTTTGATCTGCACCCTTGTTTTTTGTGCTGTTTTTCTTTTGTCAGTTTTATTTTCGCCGCCTTGGCAAGGCCCCACTTTGACTCCTAGGTATCTGCATCCCCCATCACGACGCGAACTGGCGGACACAACCAATGGACGATTGGTCACATCCTTACCTAGCCGATCACCAGACCAGATAGAGGCATAGAGGTCCATTGCAGGTGCCCACTTACGCTGTACGCGGCTGCCGCGTGGCTTGGCTTGGCCCTGGCTCGCGAGAGGGGTGTGATAGGCGATGGCATCTTACTCGGTATCGTGTGGAAAGCTCCTAGCCGGTGAGGCATCGAAATCTTTGCCTTGGCGTATGTGATGAAGCGCGGGGAAGGGGGTGCTGTACATATCCCGAGATATGATGAGCCAGGTGATTTGCTCCGGCGTTGCTGCGCTTGATTGCCGAAAGCCTTGTCTTCCCATCGATTAGAAACTGACTAAGACGTTGCCGACGTGACGTCGTTGCTGTGAGCTGGGATCGGCATTCCAAGTTAGCGAGGATGCCCCATTTCATCTAACGGTTGAATTGAAGGATCGAGGCCACCAACCACTGGCGCATACTCGCGGGGCATCTGCATGTCGCAGTCCACTTGCCCTTGGCCTTTCGTGCTCGCCAGAGGAGGTATTTGTCGGTGCCATGTCCACACAGGTGGAAATCAGCCGAGCGGGTGGATAGGGGGTTTTCCATCCCCGAATTTCCCTTGATGGAGAAAAAGGGTATCAACAGTGCTACGGCGGGGCTTTCCTCTCATGAAATACGACCATTAGAATAGTATGATATATGCATAATCTTTGTTTCACTTGCCTTGGTCGGTACTTCACCGTTTAAGCGTCATTATTTATTATTGGTGCCTTGGGAGTCCCTAATGACTGGGGTGCACTTTTGGCTGCTGCCAGGATTTCGCGACCATTTTGATGTGGTCAGGAGGAAAGGGCCGAACCCAAGGCGATATGGAGTGATTGTTGTCAGGGTGAAGCCCCTGTTGCCAGTGGCCTTCGTTGTTTTGGAAATGGGGAGAACCTCTGTTGCCCGTGGTTCTGATTATTCTCGAAATGAAGAGGCTACGTTGAGGTCCTCGAAGGTACACAGAACTGTAGCATGTGTTTTACAACGGTTGCGTAGCCGGTTATGGTCCGGCATACAAAGACTGGAGCTGTAGAGCAGAGCCACCAGAGAGATATATGAGAGTCAACAACACCGAGGTGAAATACAGCAAGCAGGTCGGGGAACGGGGACATGGCCAAGTGGACTTGGAAGTTCTAGCGGAGTCGCAATTTTGGACGCAGCTTGGAACACCTCCCATCCGTAGTGAACGGATAAACCAAGGCGTGGCGTCGGCCAGACGCTCGCTTTCCGTCTGCCAGTCAGGTTGGGGGTGCGGGAGGAGTGGCTGTTACAGTCTCATGAACGGGTGGTCTCGGGGCGCGCCGATGCAGACTGTTGCGTGTGATCTGGGGCGGCCCGAGACCATGAGCTTGGAGGGGTGTCTGGCCGCACGCTTTTGCGTGGCCCGTTGGTGTCTACCTGGGGTGAGAATCACTGGCCGTGAGAGGGGACGGGAGACGAGACTGATTTCTTAGTTGGGTTAGGCCTGCAGGTGGGCGGGATCGGAATGCTGTAATCACTGCCCGTCGGGATAATCCCGGCAGCCGACGATGTGTACCGGCCGAAGACCGGACCTGACTCCCATCCTGCAAGTTTTAAGACCAATCGGCTGCTCCCCAATGGTGGTAGGTTGTTAGGTACTATATGCCCAACACACCCTTTTTTTTCCCGCCCAGTCGACCCGCGTTGCTGACTTTGGCCAGTCATGAGAATCTCAACCGCGGCCCTTCTGGCCGTCTTTCCGCAGTGGCTGACTGGAGCACATGCGGGCTGCTCCCAAGCGGGGTCGGTGCTAGACACCATCCTCGCCCGCGGCCGCCTCCGCGTCGGCACCACGGGCAGTTATAAGCCCTTTTCGTACAAGGTCGCAACTGGCGGCGGGGGTAACAGCTCGTCGGCCGGGTACATCGGCGCCGACATTGATATGGCGCGCGCGCTCTCGTCGGCGATGGGTCTGGCCGGCGAGCCCGAGTTCGTCCCGGCCTCGTTCGCGAACCTGACGGCCGACGTGCGCGCGGGCCTGTACGACATCGGCATGACGGGGGTGTCCATCACGATGGGCCGCGCGCTGTCGGCCTTCTTCACGACGCCCGTGCTCCGCGTCGGCAAGGCGGCGGCGGTGCGGTGCGGCGAGGCGGACAGGTACCAGACGCTGGCGGACATCGACCGGGCGGGCGTGCGGGTGGCGACGCCGTCGGGCGGCAGCAACGAGGCCTTTGACCGGGCAAACCTGCACGCGGCGACCATCGTGGTGTACAGCGAGGCGGGCAACAACATCATCTTCCAGGCGGTGGCGGACGGCAAAGCCGACGTCATGATCACCGACGTGGTGGAGGCGGAGCTGCAGGCGCGGCTGCACCCGGGCGTCCTGTGCGCCGTCAACCCGGACCGGCCCTTTAGCTTCGAGGAGCTAGGGTACATCCTGCCAAGGGACGTGGTCTGGCTGCAATTTGTGAATCAGTGGCTGCACATCCAGCAGGGGAGCGGTGCTTGGAACAAGACGTTGGATGGTTGGATGAGCTACCCCTGGCCGACCACATAGCCTTTTCGCCAGCTCCGACGGCATTTATATCGGCACTTACCCGAATCAGAGGAGAGGTGAATCGATCGCTGCTAGGGGAGAAGGCACAGGGCTCTCCAAACTCTATCTCCGCCACCATCTCAAGTACCTACATTTACCCCTTGCCAACCGCGCACTCGGACACACCATCTCACCATCCGTCGGCTCACCAACTTTCCATCTTCCAATATCCGAACGGCATCATGTCAGGTCGATCAAACAGCGCCAGCGCGGGAGACATCGCGACAGCCCCCCATGCCTTAGGTTCCTCGTATAAAGTTCAACGTCATCGAGAATAACGCCAATCTTTGTCTCTACCGTTATGAGGACCACCAGAGGGTGCTAGACTTTTGCATTTTTTTTTCCGGGGTTGTAAAGTATGTGTACTTCCCGCAAATTCACTTTTATATTTCGAAATATCAGATGCTTTTATTGGATCCAGTCCTTGGTCGTGTGCACTACTAGAAGGCCAGAAGGGTCGGTGGGATGAACTCCACGTGCCTATAATACGTGGTTTGTCTTCGATTGCCTGATTCCATGACATGTGCTTACCCGGGTTCCCTCCCAAATGCACCACCTTCGCACTTCTAAAAGCAAACCTCCCGACATCTATTCCACATATCCTACCGTCTGATTTAAAAGAAGCGGGAAGCCCTCCAAAAACATTCAAGCATTCGGGCTTTGCAGATCTTGGTCGGGAGATCTTGCTAATGCTTGGCGATGATCACGTCTTTGCGATTTGAACCCTCTGCTGACATGATGGCCACATCCCGACGCGTTTATCTTACCCTTTCGCATTTCCCCCTGGATTTTCTTTCTCCTGTGCCCCTTCGGGGTTGTCACGCAACCGCACCCGCCGTGCCACCTCTCGAGAGGAAGGGCACATGGGCCAAGCTAGAGATGCAGTTGGCTGCTCTGCCACGACACTTTAGTTTCTTGGAGCCGCCCGAGGACGCCAATGCCATCTCAAAACCGTCACCGAGGCCCTGCCAGGGGCAATCCTGATGTCGTGATGTTTGCGGCGGTGCAGAGATTAGCATTGATACAGGCCCCCAAGTAAGCATTTCTGCCTCAGCGCTGAAAAGAAAATAAAGGCCCCCAGTCACTCGGTTGGGGGGTGCTGGGATACGTCAGAGGCTCTTGGCCTCTGGATGTAGCAAATGCCTCAATGCTCGCAGCCTATTGGCTCCTACAAGAGCAGCTTTTCCCCATGTGTGCGATTTGTCGCATTCTCTCGCCAATGGCTCTGGTTGGATGGCCGGATGGCGAGCCCGGCGGGCCACGATGGACAAACCATACGGGCACGTTCACAGCACCAGTCCCCAGAGCCTGGCTGGTCGCACCGCTTCCATCAGCCGTTTCTTCAGCCCCAGGTGGGTCAGGGCCGCCGCCCAGGCAGTAAACTGAAATGAAGCCATCAATTCGCCGTCCCTCGCGGAAACGTGAGGACCGACAAGATCCCTCTCGGTAGCCTCGGACGCTGCCTCGGCTACAGCACAAATCCCAACCAAGACCCGGGCGAAGGGGCCGCGTGCGGCCAAGCAACCTGTCTGCCGTGCTGTGCTACTTGTAACGACGCGCCCGTCTCGTCTTTGTCCAGGCTTATAACCCGGGCAGATGCACGCCGAGTCGTTTCTCCTCCACCTTCTCGAAGCACATTTTCTCCCCAACGACCGGTCTCCCTGCATGCTTCATCCTTATTCGACCACGCTTATTCGGCCACGACTCCTTTCTCCCGATTAAACCATGGTAGCCCGGAGCGGCGGCAACTATGCCTTCTAGACCAGCCGCTGCTCACGTCAGTCCCGCGACGGTTCCTTCCTGGCAGGTCTCCCGTTCCACAGACTACAGCCTAGGTACCTAGGCTGGAAACAAACTTGCCCCATTGCAACCGGCCCTGCATCCCCACCGTAGGCGTTGGGACGAGTGCCTACCTACTAGTATCTCGGACTATCTAGCTTGCGGCTGCCCCGCGCCCCCAAGCAGCGACAAACTGTCGATTCTTGGCCGGGAGAGTCCCTGCACTCGTGCGTCTTGGCAGCAATTCGAGAACTCATGGCCTGGCATCTCGTTGTGGCAGATGAGACGATGACGAAGACATCTCCAAGACTTTTCTTGCTGAGCCACCGCCTAGACGTTCCGATCGAACATCGGAAGCTTCGCGAATCCCCCGAGGGGAAAACCCAACGCACCCCGAGGCGGCCGCGTACCAGCCAGGGCCCAGCACCGACACCCGAATAACTGGACGTGGGAAATCTTCTCGATCTGGGCCTTCCGCGGTTCGCGCCGACAGTTGGGCTGCGTGCCGACTGCCTGGATATCGAGAATATCTAGGTCGGCCTGTCCGCATCGGCAATGTCCACGGCCAATCACAGACACAATGGAGGAAACAACGCATTCCACAACTTGGTGCGCCCGCTCGGTTCCGGCCTCAACAACCTTCGAACTATCATATGGCTGACAGCTATCGTACATGATTTCCAACAGCCGACGACTACTCACATATCAGGGACCCGAACTTGCGGAGGAGGCTTGTCCTGAGGGATATAGATAGGGTCCCGTTCGGCCTGTACCGTGAGCGCAGTCCCCCTTCTTCTCGACCCATATTCGCTCTCCGGGCTCCTTGCCATGGTTGATGTAGAAGGCGCTGACCAGTCGCAGATGTCCGGGCTGTGGTTGTGGCAGGGGTTGGCTTCTTCCTCGACTCCTACGACATCTTCTCCATCAACTTTTTCATGATCTACCTCGGCGTCGTCTTCTGGCAGGGAGAGCCGGGGGCTGCTACCAACGGGTTCGGGGGCAACCACGGCCATCTTCCGTCCACCGTTAACCAGTCCTTGAAGGCGGCGACCAGCGCAGGCATCGTCATCGGGCAGGTCCTCTTCGGGTGGCTCGCCGACGTGTACGGCCGGAGGAGGATCTACGGCATCGAGCTCGGCATCGTCCTGCTTGCTACCTTGAACTGCGCTCTCGCCAACCCCAGCCAGTCGATAAACTCGACTGGTATCCTCGTCTTTTAGAGAGTTGTGATGGTGGGGACATTTTTTTCACGGGCTAGGATGACGGTCCTTCCCCATCTGTCGAGAACCGTGGGCTGAAGACTGGACTGATGCAACCAACATCTAGGGTATGGGCATCGGCGGGGACTGCCCCCACAGTTCGGTGATAACATCAGAGTATGCTGATATTCCCCCTGTCTCTGTCTGAGTCCTCGCTAATCTTGGGTATGGTCGCAGATTCGCCCCGACGAGATGGCGCGGCGCGATGGTGGCGTGCCGTGTTTTCGATGCAGGGCATGGGCCAGCTCATGGCTGCAGTCGTGGCTCTGATCGTGGTCGTCGCCTTCAAGGGCTCGTTTATCAATGTCACCGACCTGTCCCGCTGTGGCGTCGACTGCCAAACTGCGGCCGATCGTTCCTGGCGTCTGATCGTGGGCGCAGGCGCGCTCCCTGCGTGCTTCGCCCTGTATTATCGCATCACGATCCCCGAAACTCCGCGCTATACTTTGTACGTTTTGGATTCTCATCTGCCCACGCGGCGGAAACGAACCAACTAACTGTTTCTTGTATTGTAGGACGTGGCTCAGGACATTGAAAAAGCAGATGCCGATATCAAAGCCTATATGGCCAGCAAGTCGACGGCGGCGTGGACTCCGTAAGGCAAGCCCGCGCCAAGCAGCTTACGACTCAATTATTCGCCATCCCCTCTGCCTCTTGGCGTGACCTGTGATCTTACTTCAGCCAGTGGAAGAACGCAAAAGTTCTCATTGGCACCATCTTGCCGTGGTTCTTTCTCGTGAGCATACCTCATCCCAGCATAACAGTCCGAACCAAGTTCGTTTCTAATGGATCAACTACTTTCCCAGGACCTTGCATTTTATGGCCTAGGCCTCAATAACTCGATTGTCCTCCATAGCATGGGGTACTCTCGTGGCCCGAACCTGTTCGATACGCTTTATAACAATGCCGTCGGCCTTATCACCCTCGCCTGCGCTGGGTCCTTGCCTGGATACTGGACGGCTGTGCTTACTATAGATACATTGGGCCGGAAGCCTATTCAGATAATGGGCTTTGCTGTCCTTACCATTCTATTTTGCGTCATAGGTGTCAGTGATATCTCCAGTGGCCCAAAACTATGCTCAGGAAGCCTCAGAACGGACACCCATCTCGATCATCTCTCTAGTTCAACCACAAAAATATGAACGAGGCTTCCACTATGGGGCTTTACGTTGTCGCCCAGTTCTTTTCAACTTTGGCCCCAACACCACCACATTTATCGTCCCGGGGGAGTGCTACCCGACCCGTTACCGCTCCACAGGCCACGGCGTCTCAGCCGCCATGGGCAAGATCGGCGCCATCCTGGCCCAGGTCATCAGCATCCCCCTTCTCGAGAAGGACAAGCCCGAGACGTGCGCCGGCAACGACTGTTCACCATTCTTGGACCGCTTGATGCAGATATTCGCACTGTTCATGCTCCTCGGCACGGTCACCTCGCTCCTGATACCCGAGACGAAGGGGTCGACGCTCGAGGAGCTTGCGGGCGAGGAGGGGCACGGTAGCAGCTCAGGAGGAGGGCGAGGGGGAGGAGGAGGGAAAGGGCTTGGTGGGGCGACGCAGTGGTGGAAGAACCCGCTGGCCAGCGGGCAGCCGGCTGGATTCTTCCTCGCGCACCAGCGCGCCTAGCCCGCGCGGAACCGCGTGTAGGCATCATGACCAGCCCGGAGCTGGCGGCTCAGCAGCAGCAAAATCTGCATGGCAGGAACAGCACCGCGACAACGGCAGGGTCGAGACGGGGGCTGCATGGATCCGGCGGGGCGGGCAGTGGGAGCCCTCCCCCGACAGCGGCGACGAATTGGTCGCTTGGGTCCCCAGCCGTTGGCGCCCACGAAGTGCGGGTGTCGGCAGAGGACAGGGAAGCGGGCAGGAGGCAGAGATGGGGCTGGGGCGGCAGGGCGAGGAGGAGATACAGCACGTCGACCAACGAGCTCGGCCCTGGGGCGTCCGGGATGGACGACGACCAGCTGCCATCTCCGGCAATATTACCGGGGTGGGGAGCGGGCTGGGGCAGGATGGACAGAGGTGGGCAGCCGGCCTCTACGGACAATATATCGGGCAAGTCTTCCCTCCTCGAGAGCCTCACCGGGTTCTCCTTCCCCCAGGACGTGGGGCTGTGCACCCGGTATATCACCAAGATCACCTGCCGCAGGGAGGGCGTCCCTAAGACCACTGTGTCCATACGGGCTAGGCCCGAGGCCTCTGCCGCCCAGGTGGCCAAGCTTTCCGAGTTCAAGCGAGACTTGAGTGGTGTAAGTCCCGAGAGCACCGAGTTCCGAGATGTGTTCAGGGAGGCGGCTACGGCCATGGGGATCCGCTCCGGTGATGAGCCGGACACGAGTCTGCCGTCCTTCAGTCAAGACATCCTCAGGATCGAGATTTGTGGCCCCAATGAGGATAGTTTTACCATCGTCGATCTTCCAGGTGTGTTTAATTGGTCTTCTCTCTTCTTTACGCGTCTGCGTTGGATGGGCCCGAGCTGATTTCAGGACTTGGCCCGCTCCCCCCATCACTGCAGGCATATTCGAGACCGAAACGCCTGCCTGGGGTGACCGAGAAGAGCGATATCGAGCTCGTCAAATCCATGGTCCGCCGGCACATCTCGGAGACGCGGACCATCATCCTCGCCGTCGTGGCGTGCACGTCCGACGTGGCGACACAGGGCATCCTGTCGTTTGCTCAAGAGGCGGACCCGGAAGGCAAGCGGACGCTCGGCGTGCTCACCAAGCCCGACCTGCTGCGGGAGAAGGCCACCAAGGGGGAGATCGTGCGGCTGGTGCGCGGCGGGCGCAACGACCTCGAGCTCGGCTACTACGTGGTCGTGAACCGCGGCGCCGACGACAGGACGTCGACCGCCGCCGAGCGCGACGCAAAGGAGCGCGCCGAGCTCTCCCGCCCGCCGTGGTGCGAGCTGGACCCGTCCCGGCTCGGCATCGCCGCGCTCCGCGGCCGCCTGTCGCACCTGCTGCTCGACCGCACCAGGGCCGAGCTCCCCGCAATCCGCCGCGATATCATCGAGCGGCTGAGGGAGAAGAGGGCCGATCTGGCCCGCCTGGGCGCCTCGAGGGACGATGCGTACTCGCAGCGCGCATACCTGGGATAGATGGCGACGCGCTTCGCCGAGATCAGGCTCTGCGCCCTGAACGCGTCGTACACGTCGCACAATGTGTTTGAGCAGCGTGACGACCTCAAGATCGTGACCCGCATCCGGAACATGAGCAAGGAGTTCGCGGCGACTATGCGATCGCAAGGCCATACCTACTCCTTCCAGCAAATCCCCGGGCACGAGTATGATGGTGGCCATGGCCCTCTATATGAAGAGGGTATGTTAGGGTTCGGTTTGGCTTCCGTGAATGTCTCGGCACTGGAGGACTACCCGGAGCTGGACGATATCATTACTGAAGTTCCTTCGGCGGAGCCCACGTTCCCGGAAGCGGAAGATATAACCGCAGTCATCCGCCATGTCCATACCTCCACGCGTGGACTCGAGCTCGGCACCGTATGTACCAGTCCTAAAGCGTTCTCCCCGCCAACGGCATCGCGTTTATACATTCTAACAATATCTGCGCCCTTTCAACAGTTCAACCCATCAGCCACCTCCATGGCGTTCAAGGAGCAGTCCCGGAACTGGGGGCACATCGCCATTACCTACGTCAACGATGCCATCATTCTCGTCCATGACTTCATTTTCAAGCTTCTGAACCTCGTCTGCCCCGACACTCACGTTCTAGGACAAATCTGGAACATCCTGTCCGAGGAGTTACTGGACAAGTACCAGGCCGCTCTGGGCCGCACACGCTTTCTGCTGTTCACCACACGACAAGGAAGCACCCTGAGCCTGACTCCAGAGTATGAGCGGTACTTATCGCAAGTTCATGCTGCCCGTCATGCTTGGAATGCTGTGGCGATGATACCAAAAGCCGAAGGAATCATGGAAAAAGAATTCAAGCCCCCTCTGTACCACTCGGGCCGCTATTACGTGCCAAAGGACGCGGCAGAGCAGATGATCTACAACCAGGTCCTGCCGCTCTTCACTGCGCATCAAGAGCAGATGGGGACGGCGGATGACATGTGCGATTCGATCCACGACAGCCTCTACGGGTACTACCGCGTCACCCGATCCCGCTTCGTCGACAACGTCTACCAGGAAGTTGTCGACCACCTGCTGCTCAACGGCGACGACAGCCCGCTGCGAGTCTTCGGACCAGACCGTGTCCTACGCTTTACCGAGCATGAGCTTCGGAGCATCGCTGGCGAGGATCCCCAGACGGCACGCCGGCGGGAGGTTCTCCAGCGCGAGATTGCGAACCTGGAGGCGGGCAGGAAGGCCTTGGCGCGCGTGTGAGAACACTGTCACGCCCACCACAAAAAGAAAACGGCAGTTCCTTCGAGGAATAGGAACAGGAATAGGGATAAGAACGGGAACAAAGAAAAGAATAGAAGGGACTGGTGTCGATCAGCATGCAACGGCAGAAAAGATTAAAATGAATTTGGCTTGCTAAGCTGCGTGAGCGTGATGAGTTTCCAGAAAATAATGAAACTGCTGCTGATGATTGTGGTACAGGAAACAAAGGCAATGAAATCCTTCAAGGAGCTGAAGGCAGGCAGGCAAAGAAAGATATCACAGTAACTCGCGACTTTTTTTTCTCCCAGTGATGAGGCAAGCGGGCACTTGCTTCCTCCATGTGTGGCGAGGGGGCTTGACTTATTGGCTCTGCCCTCCGCTGCCACCGTTCCGTTTTTCCATGGTGGCCTTGAGCGCCTTGAGCTTCTCCTCCGTCACCTTGATAGCCTCCCTGATCTCGCGGTCGTCTGACCTGGCTGCCCGAAGCTTCTCCTCCACGCCTCGAGATGATTCCGCGGGGGCAGACGCCGACCTCTTCTGCGGCGGAGGCGCGCTGCGCGCCACACCACCTTCACCACCCAGCCGCTCCATGCCCACCCGCTCTTCGAGCCACTCCCAGAGCTCGCTCTCCTCGCGGCGCCACATCTCCTCATACGCCGCGACGCGGTCGGGATAGCCAAGGTAGCCAAGGTCGGCACCGTAGTGTCGTGACGACGGCCCACTGCTGCCATTGAAGCCACCAAACCAGGTGACCACCAGAAGCCCGACGAGGAGACCGTATACGACATTGCCAGTCATGAGCGGCTTCACTATGTCCACCACCGGGCCGACGATGCCATGTATAGGCTCCAGCATACCCCAGTCCTGATTGGCGGCAGCCTTGGACGACCTGCCCTCGACATCGCTGGCCGGGCTGGAAGCGGCAGCTGCCTTGCCCTTGCGGCCCTTCTTCTTACCCTTGCCGGCCGCACCATTGGTGCCTGCACGGGAGCGGGACGACACTGCGGCTTTGAGAGCGGCGAAGAGGTCCTTGCAATATTGCGTTTGGCCATCGATGACTCCCTTCTCGATGGGGCCTGATAATATCAGGCGTGTTAGAAAAGCAACCAAACCCCCAGAAGGAACCATAATGTTGTTACAAGACAAACGCACCTTTGAGCCAACTCTTGCCGGTCCACTCCGTGGTGCAGTTTACCTGCACACGGGTCGTATTGTTCTCGCCCCACGTGAGACAGTATCTGGTTTTGACGTTAAAGACGTTCCCGCTAGGAACGTCGGGTGTCTGAGTAGTGCATGTGATGTTGACGGCCTTTTCCAGGTCGATGGCGTCTACATGTTCAGACACAATGCACTTGGTCTGCTTGGGTCCCAATGACGCATACAGTGGTTTGATGTACGAATAGGTTCGCGTCGTGTTGTCAGCCCCGAGGCCCTTCTGGTCCTCCATCTGAAACTCAAAACACTTCTGCTCCCCCGTCAGCCACTTTGTCATCCACGTGACCGATGCAGGACCGAAGGTCATGTTGAAGACCTTGCCCAGTGGCGCAGGTACGATGTCGTCTGCCAGGAACTTGTCAAAGTGCGTGTCGGCATCGCCGCATTCAGTTGACGCATGTGTGGCCGGCCCGGGGAAGTCGTCGCCGCCTGCTGCGCCTCCACCAGCAGCCGAAGCTTCCTTAGGCTTCTCCGCCGATGGGCCGTTGCCATTAACAGCGCCCGACGGCCGGCGACTAATAGCCTTGTCCGCCTCAGTTTCCGCCGCGCGAGATTCGGGAAGTAGGGCCGTGTCTGGACCGTCAGCCTCCTCCTCCTCGTCTTCGTCGTAAACATCATCCTCATCGTCCTCGGATTCGTCCTCGGATCCGGAAAGACTCCGACTTGCGATGGAGCCTGCGCCACCATCGCCACCAGCTCCCTCCTCTGCAGCGATTTTCTCCGTCTTGTCGCCACCCATCTCGTCGATATTCACTCCATTCAGCGAACTCTGCAACGAAGGGTGTCCCAACTTCCAAATCTTGACGATCAGGTCGTATGTGGAGTCACGACTTGTGAAGCTGGCAAAGACGTGCTTCGCATGTAGAGTTGAGATCATAAGTCCGTTTTTGAAAACCAAGGCAGTGCTCCTCTTTTCAACAGCCACGATCTCGTCGAAACTCATAACAAGCGTTGTAGTCCAGCCGAGGATGTTGCTGCTGAAGCACAAGTGACCTTCTGACACATATAGCCTTCCGTGGGCGAGAATCTCCCGTTGCAAAGCACAGCTGTAGTCTTCGATAAGGTAGTCGTCATCCGGGACAGTCTTGAAAAGCGTGTGGAAATCTCGATTCCGCTTCTTGCTTGCAACCGCAAACCCAGTAAGCTTGGTTGTGCTCTGCATAGCGCTGGGGTGGGCCACCGAAGCGTTTGCGGCTGCGATAGCCGCAGCGATGGTGGCACTGGTCCCCGAGGTGCCGCCAGTTGCTGTAGAGCTGCCGCGTTTTCGGTGGTTCTTCCCAGCACCGCTCCCGACACTGCCACTGCGATTGATGCCCGAATCATCGTATACACTTCCCGCGGGCGTCGTGCGCTCGGCACCGCCGATGAGGTCATACTGGGACCGGCTTGCCGCGGATTGCTGGGGTTCGTCGTATTGGTATTCGGCACTGACACCAGATGACTGGGGTTGGGACTCGGCGGGGGCGGACTCGGACCGTCCTCGAGAGTCGGTCGAGTTCGGGAATTTGGCAGCTAGCGGCGTGTTGTTGTTACTGGAGGGTTCGGCTATGCCGAGCTGGCTAAGACTGAGGTCACCCTTGCCAAGGGTCCTCACCGCAGGCTCCTTATTATCCATGCCTTGGTCGGAAGAGCCAGGGAAGGGCTCTACTTCAACTCTGGGACGGTTGCTGGTACCGGTCTGTGCACCCTCGGACAGGCCTCTAGCACGGGCGGCGTTATTCGCAGGTGCGAGATTGGTGTTTGCGATGCTGTTGCTAAGAGTGTTGGCCGCGTTCTGTGCGGCAGAGAACATAGACGAGAAGAAAGTGGCTGCAGACGCTGCGTTGGGGCCACTCTCTGGCGTTGGGCTGAGGGGAGCCAAAGTGATGTTGGAAAGCTTGCTTGGTCCAGCACTACCTGATCCTGATCTAACGCGTCTCTGAGCGTTCATATTCCCAAAGACGGGCGGCGGGTCTCTCGGTTTTGCGGGTAACGCGGTACCCGGGGCGTCCGCGCCCACACTTGCCGGCCTCTTGCCGAGGCTGCCAACCGGGTTGTTGTGGTCGGTCGGCGTGGGCGGAGTATTGACAATGACAGGTGCGCTCTTCTCGTTGCTCGGTGGCGTCTCTGGCCGCTTGGTCGTGTCTATCGTCTGGCCCCTGGAGAGTCGCCTGAACCGCTCGGCGGAGCTGCTCTTGGCGCTCTGAGCGCTTTGGGGAGTGTCGGTGGATACAGCTGTCGGCTCAGCCGCGCTTGGTCTGGGGGGTTCGGGTCGTTTAGGAGCGGCGGCGGAGGAACCGGGTCTCCGCTCCGGGCTAGGGCTCCCCGTGCCACTCGGGCCCCCGCTGGGCCGGAACACCTCCCGAAAGCGAGAGGCAGGCGATGCGGAGCGTCTGTGTTCGCTCTTGTCTTGCGGAGCCGCGAGGCCGGTTTTGCTGCGGCTAAAGGAAGACGAGGCGGAGTCTATGGAATCCGTTCTGGAGGCGGGGATGGTCACAGATCGGGACAGAAGGTCCGTCTGCGACTGGCTGGGGCTGGGGCTGTTCTTGAGGTGTTCCTCCTGCACGATGGGCGAGGAGGTCGTCAGGTATCCGATCTGGGAGGGATGCGTCGAGACAGCGCCAGGGCGGGCTGAGCTGCTGCAGCACGAGAGTTGTTAGAAGAGAAGGAGAAGGCAACAGCAATCGACAGCTCGGAAAGCGGTTGTATCTGAGTGCGATCGCCAGACCGGACAGATCCTAGGCGAGGTTGCAGTGCGGGTCTCGCGTAGTAATAAGGGCCGGGCTAGGGGCGAGGAAGGATGCTTGTTTCACGGCGTGTCCGAAAGACACTCCTTCAACTCTGACGGGAGACTACATGAACAAAGATGTGAACGCCGCGACAGCAGCAATTGTCGACGACTTTGCGAGCGCGTGGGAGGGCAGCGGGAGGGAGGAAGTAGCCGAGCCAGCCAGAGTGGTGGTGGCACAAGAGGAAGCGGCCGCGGTGTGCTGAGCTCGCTTTTGTGGGATTTAACTTCGCCAGGCTGACACTTGAGCGACAGTAGCTCGGCATCAGCCCGTCCCCTGCAGCCCACGCTTGCTAACGGGCCAGTGGGGTTTCCAGCCAACCAAAGCCCGGCGTCTGATGGCAAGGGTAAAGCTCTGACGGCCACATGTTAGGGGGGCAGACAAGCACGCCGGCACTCAGCTCCAGAGGCGGGATTGGTCTGGCTCCGTGTTTCTGGGAGGGCGAAATTGGCAGCCGGAGCGATGTGTGCTGACGGCGGGCTCGGCTGTGCAGGGGAAAATAGAGTAGACAAAATAGAAATACATAATCGAATGGGATATAATGCCAAGCGAGAGGGGTAAGGGGATTCACGGAACGACGACCGAAGGGAGGGTTTTGCACGCGAAATAGAGGCGGACTTACGATTCCCAATCTGGATCGGCGATCGGGGTCGATTGACTGGCCGCCATCGCCTCGGTCTCCTCAGCAATCGAGAAAGATCGGCTGTTGGCGGCATCACTGTCGAGCGTGTGGTGGCTGCTGGCTGGGCTTCGTCCACGTGGGCCCTGTTCGTCGCCGCTGGCATCGCTGTGCTGCTGGTTCTTCTTGCGCCTGCGTTTGGCGGCGATTGCCTTGGGGAGCAGCTTTCCCAGGTCGCCGTTGGAGTCCATTCTCTCCTCCCGCCCGTCCCGACGGTAACGAAGGAAAGCACGCAAGCAGCTAGTGGGGGTAGGGGGGGTCCAGTCTGGTCAATCAGAGCAATTTCGGTTGGCCCAAAGTTCGGCCGATGCGAACGCGATGCGATGCGATGCTTTGGTCAACCACTCGTCGACTGGCGCTGGCTAGGCGGCGCTATTCCCTGTTTTGTTCGTCTGTGGCTGCAGCAAAGATGCGACCACGCCGCTGGACTGCTGCACTGGACGAAACCAAGATGGAGACCGGCGGTCGGTGATTCCAGCACGTCGGCAGGGCTGTCCATGGAATGCACGAGAGATCGGCGCGCCCGAGCCTCGGAAGTAAAAGCAAGACAGGTCGAGTCGGGGTTGGAGCGATGTGGCGACGGTGCTAGAATTGAATGCTAATCTGAGAAAGATGGGTGTTGGCGATACAGCTGTGTGCTTTGCTGGGCCGCGGCTGCGCTTCTTCTTCAGAGGCAAGCCACAGAAAGTCGGCTATTCCGGCAGAGGGGAGTTTGTTTGCTTGAACTTATTTCTCAATCATGCTCGAAACAGAGATCGACGTCGTTCTACGCCTCGCGTGCTTCCTGTTTCACGTCATCGTCATCATCCATTCCGTCGCCTCTGCCTTGAGTCGACCAAAGCAGTGAGCTGACTAGGCTGGTTTAGGCTAGACTGCCCCGGTCTTCCTAAGAGAATCGCTTGCCAGCCACAGCTCCTGCAGGCTGCTTCCAGGTGGCTGGATCGCGCTGGATTAGTGCTAGGACAGGATAAGGAAGCGGGGCAGGTGTCTCCATTTCTGGGTAAGCAGATGGGACGAGGGGTTGTTAGAGTCCTGCACGTCCCCTGAAGCCTTGCTCGATTTCAGGGATAGAGGAGAACCTAGGAAAGAAAAGGAAGACCAAAAAGAGGATGGGTGGGGAATGGAAATGAGGAGAAAATAAAGCACACAGGAATGTAAAGTGCATATGAACAGACAGGGACAGGAAAATCAGGAAAGGAAACAAGAAAGAAGACTTCAGCAAAATCTCGTGTTTGCATCGCACAACGGGAGAGGTCACTCAACAGGGCTGCCTGGACATTGGCGTGACTGGGGATAGCTGGGTGCTTTGGTGATAAGATTGCGCGCTATAGGGACCCACATGCCAAAGAGCCAGGCCCATGCGACCCTTGATCAACACCGGATTGTAAGAGGCTGAGCCTCCATCCATCCCGCCCCGTCGTCGCTGCATTCACGAAGCTATCCTTGCTCTCCGTCGCCAGACCAATTGCTGCGAGCGACAAAAGTCCGAAACGACAAGAACTTGGGCCCACGGATCAGGCTTACGGGATCTTAGAGCACCTAAGACCCCCGGTTTCCCGTCTGACCAAATGGAATCGTCGCCGTTAGTCAAGGTACTGGCTCTGCTTGTCTTGCGCCTCGGCAGTGGCTCCTGCCTGCCCCTCTGGCTCGAGCGACCGGCGCATCCACTGACAGGAGGCTTACTGCTGGCAGGCACATGATCATGCCAGAGCAGCCGCTCTCGCGCATACCGACTCGACCGTCGCCATCAGCGAACATGCGCTCGCCGCCGGCGAGTTCTCCAATGCGGCCAAGTCGACCACAAGCAGGGAGGCCCTGCGCACCCTAAAACTCCTCGAGGACCACCACAGAAGACTGTCGGATCTGCTGAAGCTGCCCCTCGACCGCCGCGCGTCAGGTTCCCCTCCCGAAAGTGCCTCACCGGAGCACGGCGATGCCGCCGAAAAGTCGCCCTCCGCGTCCGCTGCGGCACCGGATGGCACGGGTGAGAAGGCTGGCGCCGAGGGCCTGGCTTCTCCGCAGTCGTCCAGGGCCCCGACCGGCATCTCGTCTCAGCACCGCCGATACCCGCCGTCCCGTGAACTCTCGTCGTCCATCGCCAGCAATCTCGCCTCCGCGCGTGGTATTCGTTCGAAATATCGGGGCCAACCGCTTGCGCCCAGCATATCCAGCGAGTCGGCGCCCGGCAGCGTTGACGGGGCCGGGAACAAAGACGGAACGCGTTCCAAGATGCAGAACATGCTCGACCAGAAGGGGAAGCCGAGCTGGGTCCCCCCGGCGTCGGCCAGCAGCTCACGGGCGGAGAAGCGGGAGTTCGAACAGAAGCCACAGGCTAGTCCTGCAAGCGCGTCGAGTCCCGGAGACGAGGGCTACTCAAGATTCTACAACACGTTTGGGAGTCTCATCAACAGACTGTCCGCCCCGCTCGCCTTCGCAGGTCTTCCTCTGATCGCCGAGGAGTCGGCCCCCGAGACCAACTCCCCCGCCGAGCCGACGCCGGCGCCGAGGAAGCAGCATAGGACTTCAAAATCCCCACCATCCGCGCCAGCCGACCCCGACCTGTCTAGGATATACTCCAAAGCAACACTGCGGGCACTTGGCCGCGACGGCCACGGCCCCAATGACTCTTTCTACTTTGTTCCAGCCACAGGGGGCACAGTTTCGTACGCCAACATTCTCAGCTTCGACCAGAAGGAAAGGCGTCGCATTGCAGCATCTGTCCATGGCGGGGACGACAGTGACATGATCGATGATGTCGACGACGACGACTTTGCAGACGCCAGGGAGCTGCATGCCTCCATGTCTCCCGGCGTCAAGAAGCGCGTGGGCAGAAATCAGTCGTCCAAGGACCTGCAGAACGCCGTGGAGGAGCTGTATCTGGAGAATAAGGGGTTGAAGGAGATGTTGGACAAGCTCAGCAAGCGGCTCCACGCGTTCGAGGCCAACGCACAGAACTCCCATCTGGTCCTACAGTCGAGCATGCGACTGATGCGCCCAGGCTCGCCGCTCTCGTCTAGCGGCAGTGGCGGGAAGAAGGAAGCAGCCGACGACGCCTTCGTGCGGAAGAGGAACAAGGAGCTAGAGGACGAGCTTGCGATGGTGATGAAAAGCCTGGATACGCTGGAACAGGACAATAACAGGCTCAAGAAAATCAACGGGCAATACAGGGACAGGTGGGAGGAGCTGAAGACCAAGGCCAAGGCAAAGCGTGCAGGGAAAGGATCAGGCACTGAAGCGGGTGACCCGTCGACATTATGAGATTTATCATAGCTAGAATGTACGCTTTCTGTGTAAACCCTGTGTGGCGAGGGCAATCAATCGTCTGGCTCCAAGCATCTGGTGCAACGCTACTCGCCCATGCTAGCAATCCTTTGATCCATAAGCTTCGCCATCTCGGCCTCCTGGTCGACGGCCATGTCGTCCGCCCCCCTCCCATTGCCGACGTTGGCGCCCCTCCTCTCCAGCTCCATCTCCACCTCCCTGCGCGTCAGCGCGCCCCTGGCCAGCCCGGGCGCGTCCTCCCTCTGCCTGCGCGCCCATCCCTCGAGGCTGCGGAGCCCGACGACGAGGAAGCCGAGCTCCTCGCGGTCGACGTCAAAGACCTCCCACCACTCGCACTCGGGCATCTTTGCGCCCACGTCGCGCGCGGCGTTGTACACGGCCGCGACGGCCAGGGCGCCCGGCTGGTGCGTCAGGTACAGCATCTGCGGCGACAGCAGCGCCGCGTTGAGGTAGGCGACGGCCCGGCGCGACACCTCCTCCTTGGGCCGCCCCAGGAAGTCGAGCGCCTGCAGGTACGTGACGGCCAGCGGGTGCGGCAGCGACACGTGCGTGTCGAACGAGAGCGAGTAGAGCATGCGGCCCTCGAGCGCGAGCACGCGCCCGTAGAAGGCGTGGTAGTCGGCCTCGGTCTGGTAGTACTGCGTCGGGTCGCTCTTGGGCGGGGGCGGCGCGTCGTCGGTGGTGGTGCCTGCGTCGGTGCGTCGGCGCGCGAGCGGCGAGGCGGGGGAGAGGAGGTAGGCGTAGACGTTTGTCACGTCGCGCGGCGAGCGCGGGAAGGCGCCGCACTTGGCGACTATGTAGATGGCGGCGGCCGAGACGTCCTGCGGTGGAGGAAAGGTGTTAGCGGAGCAGATGGGTGCGGCCCCGACCGGGCTTCTGAGGCAGCCGGGCAGGGCTGTACGGATGCTAGAATGCGGAATAGGCTTACGCTGAACTCATGCAGCATCATGGGCTCGACCAGCCAGAAACGCGCGATCAGCACGTTCGCCTGGGCCGTGGTGGACTGGGGCAGCTGGAGCAGCAGCCCGGCGGCCTGCGTCAGGCATTGCGTCGCAAAGAAGATGGCATCTAGGAGATCTGCGGGCAAAGCGCTCAGCGAACTCCGACGGTAGAGCTGCTCGGCGGTCGCCAGCGGGTTGGATAGAAGAGCCATGGTTTTGTTTGTGTGGCTGCATCGAAGCGTTCTCCCGTGCTGCTCTAGTCGTTTTCGCATGCATGTGGAAACCCCGTCTCACGTGCCACCCCAGACAACCCTTTCCTTTCATACGCAAAAGCAACCACCATGCTATCACCGTGTATTGCACTAAAGGAAAAATCTATGCTGGAATAGTTTGCAAGTAATTCCCGTATGTGCCGATGGAAGTCCTACTAAGGATGTATGCGATTTGGCGCTCCCTCGTAGCTTCCTCTTCTAGTTCTCTCAATCGCGACTTCCTGAACTGCCAATTATACTTTGTAATACCTGCGGTGCCTCCCACGCAGCTTCATATAACCTCCTCTTTTCTTCTCGCACTTCTCTCTCAGGTTAAGATCATCTCTCTCTCAGCTCTCTCCCAAACTTGATCCTCCATACCAACAGTCTAAACCTGGGGGTCTGCTTCAAAGCGTACTCACCGGGACCATATCGTGCCGCATCTAATTCCTTCGATTCTCAAGACGCCCATTTCTTTACTTCCTCAGTGTCTTCATCAATATCTACTCCTCGTCGCCTACCATTTCTGTTTCTAGACTTTTACCCAGAGAGACATCCTACTGTCTACTGCCTATTTACGGCGCGACCCAAATCTTTCCATCATTCATTTTTCAACCCGGAGTTCTGCATACAACCTGATAGGACTAGCTGGTGACTATGGCGGAGCTGGCCAGTACCGAGCCTGGCGCTATGGACGCGATGATAGACGAGACGTCAGCCCCAAATGACTCCTCTCACCAAGACCGTGGGATCGCCGATGACACCACGGGCGACCATGCCGAAAGCCCGGCTTCTTCTCACGAGCAGCCCACTCCGGGCTTAGAGAGCAGCAGCCAGCCCACGATGAACCTGGAGCCTACAGACGTCGATACCGAAGGCCGAATTGACCGGTGCGGCTCTCCCAAGAACCCGGCTTCCGCTGACGGAGAACCCACGATGAACCAAGAGCCTACAGACGTCGATACCAGAGGCCAAATTGACCAGCATGATCTTCCCAAGAACCCGGATTCCGCTCACGGAGAATCCACAATGAAGCTGGATTCTACAGACGCCGGTGCCGAAGATCACATTGACCAGCGCGATCCTCCCAAGAGCCCGGCTTCCGCTCACAGAGAGCCCACGATGAACAATGACCCTGCAGGCGTCAACCAAAGCGGCTTGTCGCGGCCAGAGCCTCAGGACAAGCGCAACATTCTGTCTGACATATGCAGCGAGAATTCACTTGAAGTCTTGGAGAGGAGTGCTGAGGTCGGCGTGGCCTTGCTCAAAGATCTGAGGAGGCACATTGCTGACATCGACACTGAGCCCGGTCGAGAGTACCTCCAATCGGTCGACAAACTTTCTCAATCTGCCCAGAAGACTCGCTTCGTTGTCGGCATCGTCGGAAGTACAGGCGCGGGCAAGAGTTCGGTCCTAAACGCGATCCTCGATGAAGAGCGGTAAGGTCCGAACTATATTGTCTTGTGTCAACTGCAGCTAATATGTCTACTTAACAGCCTGCTCCCCACCAACTGCCTCAGGGCCTGTACTGCTTCCCCGACCGAAGTTTCCTACAACCATTCACAGAACCCGGTCCAGCGGTACCGAGCCGAGGTCGAGTTCATCTCAGCTCATTCCTGGACCAAGGAGCTTCGGACTCTCTATGGAGATGTCCTTGATGGCGATGGCAACATTGCCGATACCCTGGATGGCGAGGCAAAAGTTGCATTTGCAAAGCTTCACGCTGTCTACCCAGAAAAGACCAAGGCCGATCTTGCTCGATGTAAGCCGGGGAATCTGGCATCTGAGCGGCCGGTCCGTGACATCTTGGGGACAATGAGGTCTTTTGGCGGTGCCAGCGCGGAGGAACTGTATGACCAGATTCGGTTGTACGTCGATTCGAAGGAGAAATCCGGGGCTAAGAGAGGCAAGAAAGCAGCCCCCCAGCATGCGGCACCTGCGATGGAATTCTGGCCTTTGGTCAAGGTCGTCCGGATCTTCACAAAGGCTTCCGTTTTGGAGACTGGCACAGTCCTTGTGGACCTGGTAAGTTTTTGGGCTCCCATTTGCAGCCACGCATCACTACCATGCTTTGAAACTTTCTCTGACTGGACTTAGCCTGGCACCCAAGATTCGAATGCTGCTCGCGCAGCAGTCGCCGAGCGCTACATGAAAGAGTGCAGTGCTCTTTGGATCCTCGCGCCCATCACCCGTGCAGTCGACGATAAATCTGCGCGGAACCTTTTAGGCCGGGCGTTCCGTCGCCAGCTCAAGTTTGATGGCACTTACAACGCCGTCACCTTCGTTTGCTCCAAGACCGATGACATCTCGATTTCGGAAGCTGTCGAAAGCCTTGACCTCCACGAACAGATGGCTGCGGCATCTTGTCTCAAGAATGAGCTCGAGATTGAGTTGCAGACAGCCAACGACAATTTCGGCATCAAAAATGGCGACAGAGATAGTCTCGATGAGAAGTCGGAGGAGCTTGACGAAGAGATTGAAACATGGGAGAATCTGGCTGAGCAGAGCTCTCACGGCCAAAAGGTATACGCCCCTGCGTCTCGCAAGAGGAAGCGCGCGGTGGAACCATCACGCGCACGCAAGAAGTTCGCTTCACTCGACAGCGGCGATGAGGGTTCGGATTCCAACGCTGGGGACGACCTCGAGGATGAGCGTCAGGGGAACAAGCCTCTAGATGGGCGTCAGATCGCGGAGAAACTCTCCTCACTGAAGTTGCAGTCCAAGGACTTTAGGGCTTCCAGAAAGAGGCTGACCGTCGAGATCCATGAACTGAACACCAAAATCAATGACCTCACCGCTCGCCTGAAAAACTTCGACATGGAGGAGATGGCTGCATGCATCAAGGGAAGAAATGATTATGCCAGAGATGCGATCCAGGAGGACTTTGCCGAAGGCATCAAGGAGTAAGTCGGATACCACGAGGACCTACTATCTTGGGTCGTGGAATTATAACTGACCATGACATCCCTTAGACTGGACCAAGAGGCGATGGTCGGGGAGCGGGGAAAGTCCTTCGACCCTGGTCTCAAGGATAAGGACTACAGCGCTCTGGGCAGAGCTCTGTCTGTCTTCTGTGTGAGCGCTCGCGCTTACCAGCACCTCTGCGGCAGACTCACAAAAGACAAGATCAAAGTACGTGGGTTCGCGGACAAGGAAGCGACGGACATCCCGCGTCTCCGAGAGTATGCTCGTGCACTGTCCTCGGCGGCGAGAGTCAGCCAATGCCGTCGCTTCCTCAGCGACCTGGCCCAGGTCATCAATTCGATGCATCTCTGGATAGCGCCGCAATCAATGGAACAGCTAGGTCTCGAGGCCGAAGCCATCCAGGATCTTCTGGACCAAGGAATGCAACGACTCCGTCAGGTACGTACCACATCCCCCCCCCCCCCACATTAGTTTCTACCTTGACCTCAATTGTATTTTGCACCGTATTTAACGTGCCAGAAATGCACAGTCCTTCGACGCGTCGGTTCGGGAGTGCGCCAGTTCCATCTCCCATTTGCTGTCGGAGCGCATCGCCAACGGCTTCAAGAGGAGGATTCCAGCGGCGGTATCCAGTGCAGTCGATAAGGCGCGATCGTGGGGGGGACCCAAAAACCGGGGCGGGATGGCCTTTGGGACTTACAGAGCGACAACCTGTCGAAGTGGCGTTTTCGAGAGCAGGTCTGCTGGACTCAAGAACCTCAACTTGGATCTGCTCCAACCGATAATGGGGCCTCTCGCACCATCTTAGGAAGATGTGTTCCAGAGCCAAGTTCCCGAGATCTTGAGCAAGTTCGCCCGGGACGCGCAGACGGCTGTGTGCGAGTTCCACGACCGCATGTGCCAAGAGACGGGAATCCCCCCCACCGGTGGAATCGCCAATCTCCTCGACAGCCAGCTACAATTGCACATCCAAAAGATGGCTGATGTGTCGGAGGTGGTCGGGGAAACTATCACGAAGGAGCAGCGGGGGCTCAATCGGAGCCTGGAACCCATAGTCGTCAAGAAAATGCGCCCTGCTTACAACGGGTGTGCTGCGGAGAGTGGTAAGTAGAGCTATGCTTCCTTGCTCCGCTCGAGCTATTTTTGCCGCTGACCAACTCCTCGCTCGATAGGAATCGGCATGTTTGTACGCATGAAATCGCTCGTGGAGAATCATGTCGTGTCTATCCGAAACCAGGTGTTCAGGGCAGCTTTTAGTGCTCTAAACAGGGATCTCGTCAAGCTGGCCCGCAGCATCGCCTCGGCCCTCAAAGAATCGACCGATGATACTCTCGTCAAGGTGCACAGAGACTACAACTCAGCCTTGCTGGAGAACCAGGCAGAGACCTTCTCAGAACTGGCAAACATTCTCAGCCGAGTGAATACCCGGTTCGCACAGTCCACCTTGACTAGCTCGGCTCCGGGCCTCGAATCCGGCAGCATCGCCAAATATGAGTCGGAAGACGACAAGGGTGATTTGGGAGGTGCTGGTATCAAGATGGAGAACTAGGAGTGATCTGCTCTGAATCCCCTAGTCGAGAATTCCCGCCATTATTTTCGCGTTCCCACTGCAGTTTGATTTTATTGCTCACCTCATCTTCTGGGATTATTTGCCATTTGTTTTTGCATCTAATCTTTTACCGTTTCCCTCATCACAACATTCTACCTGGTATTTCTGATTTACATTTTGCTCCAGCGGCCCCCATGATCTGGGCAAGTAGCTTTTCGAGCTGTTTCGTATCATGGACTCCACATTCTCTACGCCCAACCCAATCCACGCATGCTTATGATTTCTTTTATTTTTTTTCTCGGTTTCCTTTATGAGATTCTCCTAAGGCTCTGATCAACACAGTGGTCTGTATCGCCTTGGGCTAGGGTCTGAGTTGAATGGGGCATCGGATCAAACGGGTCATTCGGGCTGGAATATTGACGATCTCGCAACTGAGTACCCTGGGAGTCTTGATACGTCCCCTCGCAGCAGAGGAGCTCTTAATTATTTGCCTTGCTTTCCGTAGATCCATAGCCAATACAAAGCTCCTTACTCGGAAATCTCCTGCCAGGGAGCTACTAGTAGAAGGCTGGACTAGGAGACCAGGGGCATTAGCCGCTCAAGAGTGGCCCGAGATCTCCTTGGCCCTGTACAGCTCCTCCAGGTATTTGGTTTCCTCCTCGGTCAGGACCTTGCCGCGCGCGCTGATGGCCTGCTCGATGCGCTCGAGGCTGCTGAAGCCGATGATGGGGCTCGACACCTTGGAGTTGATCCAGGCCAGGGCGACGTGGCTCATGGGCCAGCTGTGCTTTTCGGCGAGCTCCATGACCCGCTTGATGATGCTGAGGTCAGGCTCGACGGTGCCATGGGCCCCCGGCGCCATGGACCGTTCCTCCTTGCTCCGCGCCGTCGAGCCGTAGTCGGTCGGCGGCCGGGCCAGGTTGCCGCGGCAGAGGGGCGCCCAGGGGATCAGGCCGACGCCCGTCTCGTTGCAGAAGCGGTTCATCTCGCGTTCCTCTTCGCGGTACTTTTGGGCGGGGAAGTGTTTTTTTTTTTTAGCATTAGCTCTTGTCGTCATAAGGCAGGTAGGTACTGACGGTCCTGTGCAGACACGAAGTAAGGTCACTTACCAAAAGGTTGTACTGGTTCTGCATGCTGACGAACTTGGTCCAGCCGTTCCTCTCGGCGCAGAACTGCATGGTGGCGAGCTGGGTCGCCCACATGGAGCTGGCGCCAATGTACCGGACCTTGCCCATCTGGACCAGGTCGTGCAGGGCCTTCATGGTCTCCTCGATGGGCGTCTTGGGGTCGAAGCGGTGGATCTGCAGCAGGTCGATGTAGTCGGTGTCGAGCCGGCGGAGCGAGGCCTCGACCTGGTTGAAGATGGCGGCGCGGGAGAGGCCGTGTTGGTTCTGGTAGTCCTTGGACCTCGCGATCGGGTCCCTGACCAGGTACGCCCGCAGCTCCGGGTCCTCGCCGACGGCGAAGAAGCACTTTGTCATGATGACGACCTTGTGGCGCGGGATGTTGTACTTTTTGAGCGCCTTGCCCACGATGGTCTCGGACGTCCCGTTTGAGTACATGTTTGCCGTGTCCCAGGTGTTGAGGCCCCTGTCGTACGCGGCTTTGAGCAGAGGGAGAGCCTGTATAGGTTGATGGTTAGCTTTTTTGTCCCCAAAAGTTGCCAGTATCATTGAGGCCTTCGCTTAGTGACAGGAGGCAAAGCCGGTCGGACGGCCAGGGGGAGTATGACTCACCTCATCTTCTCCAATTGCCCACGAGAGCGTCTTTGGGTCTCCAAAGCTCATACAACCAAAGATTGGCACCGAGATGCTAAGCCCACTCTTGCCGAGGGTACGATACTCGCACTTGGAGTTCTCCACCGACTCTGCGAGCCCCTTGGGGATAATGGGAGCGGACATCCTGAGTGCCTGATTAGTGCGAGATTTTAAGTTGTTATGCTGGTGGACAGTGGTCTGATACCATCAAAGTTGAGAGCTGGTGGTTGAACTCACGTCGTGCCGCAGTGTCGAAGGGATGGGGTTTATATGCCTGGGCGGGTGCGGGGTCGAGGGCTCCAGTTTCCATCTGCACAAGCACACTGTATTCGTCCATGGCATCCGATATCATGCTGTCGGATCTTGTCCCCCATTAACACCGCTAAAACCGGGTGCGGTTGGGACGTATGTATGACTAGGACCGAACACCCAATATCAAGCTAAAACTTGACCACTCTTGGCAGCCCACCACCTTTTAACTGCGAATGGCACAGCTTATATCCGAAAACGTGATGTCAGCAACGCTAAATTATAACTGCCGCACAACGCATCTCGGCCCGAAATCCTTGAGCCCAACCTCCTCAGCGGTATGCTGGAAAAGGGAGTAGATCGATACTACTTTCCTGATCAGGCACCCCTGAACCGCGGTCGACTGGCAGCAGGAATATCACGGGATAAATCTCGTGCCGATTTCCGTCACTCTCTGGCGGCTTCCCCCATCTGCCCTGTTGGGCACTTGGACGAAATCTGAATACGGGCAGCTGTCTGTTGGAACCTTCGATAGACACTCGCATGTGGGTGTCATAATAGTTTGAGCCCAAAGAATTGCAGTAGAGCATATGACACGCTGAACCGGCAGCTACAAGGCTTTCGACTGTCCTTCACCTCAACCACAGTTCGGCTCCTCTCGGCTGGCGTCTGGTGCCTGCGGCGAGCCTCCATATATGCCACCATCAAGAATAACGCTCTCGTTGTCATTGAGATCGTCCTGAACCCTCCTCCAGCGCGTGGCCTTGTCCTTCCTGCCCTCCAGCTCGACACCCTTCCCCTTTGCGTCGTAAACCGGCTTGATGAGATCCTTGAGCAGCGGGTTGCGGCTGAAGGCCCCGCCGCCCGCGACCCTATTCCCATCTAGCTCTCCTAGGACCCCAGAGGCCGCGGCGCCGGCGTAGTCTGGCACTGCGGGCGTGTCGTCGGGGCTCGGCGGCCTCTCAGTGGCAACCATCTTCTTGACGACCTTGCCGCCGGCCAGATCGATACTGAGCACTTGAGTCCGCTTCTCATATTCTGGCCGGGCGTTCCACTCCATCTCGCGCAGGAGCTTCTGCTGTTTCTTGAGCTCCCTCGCCCTGTCCTCCGGCGTCGCCCACATGCTGCCCACCATGGAGACGTCAAAGTCGCTCGCCTCGTCGCGTACCGTGGTCCGCTTGGCGTTCTGCGCCTGAAATGCCAGCAGCTTGTCTCGGTGCTCCCTTGCTTTCGCCTCCGCGGCCGCGACGGCCGGGTCCTCGCCCGGCCGAGACCCTATGTCCTCGTTTCTGGTGCCCAGAGGTTTAGAAAAGGGGCGCGCCGTCGTGGTGACGTCGGCCCTCTTGTTGGCTCGGCGGTCCTCGGCCATGCGCTCCTTACCGCGCTCGAGCTTCAGCTCCTTGATCATGGCCTGCACCTCGGCCGGCGACAACAGCGAGGCTCCGCAGAATGTGCACGGGCCCAACCCTTCCTTGAGGCAGACTACTTTGCCGCAGCTGAGACAATTGGGCGCCGCCGTCTGTAGCGGGTGCCGCGCCGCAACGCAGTTACATCGGCGGGCGGTGTTGTCACCGTCGCCGCCGAGTGTAGGGTTTGTAGTGATCTCAAGCGCCCGTATTGCCGCATCGAGGTCTGAGATGGCCGTTGACGCCCCGTGCATTGGCGTGCCGCCTGTGATGACTACCTTGGTGGTGGCATTTTGGTTCTTTGGTTGCGGCGCAGGTGTGGAGGATCGGCTGCTGGAGTTGGACTTCGACTTGCGCTTGGGCACGGGGAGCAGGTCCGAGACTAGGGAGCCCGAGGCGGACGGGGGCGGCTTTGGAGGCGGTGCTACAGCAGATGCTTTGGGAGAGGGCTTCGCCGAACCGGGTCGCTGGGCCGGGGTCGATGCGCCAGATCTACTCGAGATGTAATCGTCCTCGAAATCCTTCTTGCTGTACGACGTACCCGGGCCGATACCGGTATTGGCGACTTGGCGCGGTGCAGGAGTATGCAGTGCTGCTTTCTTCTTCTTCTGGCCCCTTTGGGGCTTCAGGACTGCATCAGTCTCGCCAGGTCGAGCTGTGACTTGCGGTTGGCTGGGTGCCACGACTGTTGGGTCTTTTCGTCGACCGTTGAAGGCGGATATAAACTCAATGGCCTGGGGTGCGTCGCCGAGGAGGTTCTTGAAGTGCTCGGCCGCCTCTTGTTTGGAAAGCGTGAGGGCATAGTCAAGGACTTGCTGGAGGTCTGGCTCGGGGAGGTCTATCAGCCTCGACAGCTGGATGAGGGACATGTTCACTCTCGGTTTGCGCAAGCTTCAAGACGAGACCTGATATACCGGGATCTATTGCCTGTGGTGTAGGATCTTTATGGTGTTTTGTTGGAGGGAATGATTGAAGATGGCACAGGATGACGCGAAGCAATCATGGATGGATGTTTGCTTAGTGGGGTCCAGGGACTGGGGATGCTGGGCTTTGGCTTGGGGCACCCCCACAGCGCACTGACAGGCACTCTCAGCCCCGGCACGACTCCTCAGTTGGTGAGCAGGGGTGCTCGAAGATCAAGCCCCTTCATCCTGAGGCACAGATGTTGAGAAGCAGTAGGATGGACTAGATCTATCTTCATTTATAAGATGCCTACCTACTTGTAGCAGCCCGAGCATACAAGACATCATGCCGTTCTCGGCGTGGCCAGGTCCAGTCATGGCGGTTCGGCTGACCGTGACGAATCTCAACGGCTGTGCAGCCCCAGCCGTTTGGGCACAGAACCAATAAAGATCCGTGCTTGAGAATCGAGAAAGCCACGGGCTTCGGAATGGGAGGTAGAGACAAGTATATGACGTAGGCGTAGAGACATATGTAAGGGTCGCTCTGTAGGGTGAGGGCATTCAGCGTATCTGTCATTTTTGAACAGATGGGGACTCTTGAAATACAAATCAGAATCAGAGTAAGGCCTCAACACTTAGCTGTAAGCCAGCGCCTAGGGCCTGATGCTGCCCAGAGCCGAGGACCAGGATATGCGACGCACGTACAAGGGCTCCTGCCCTGGGCGGAATCCTGCGTCATCCGCTTGTGTTGTCCGGACATGGAGGCAAGGGACTCAATTTGCTGCACCAAGATCCAGGCCATCCACAAGCCAGGCCCGTGCGCACAGCCCCAGACTCTACCCCGAAGCTTTCGCCGGACATCCACGAAAAGTACAGATCGCATTGATGGGACGCAGAGCTTGCAGCTTTAAAAATAAAACCAGGCCCAGCACGCGGCTCAACGTCTTCCCCCCACCACGCACAACAGAGCCTCGACTGCCGTGTCGCCATCTCGACACGCAATGATCTTGTCTCTGTCCTCGATACCTTAGCTACCCAACCAACGACAGGCATCTGCGAGTCTCGACACAAGAGCGAACGCCGCACTCGGCCGAGCCGACCATGGCGCCCTCGCCGCCGCCCCTGGTGGACAATGTCCAAATCCGGCACGCACAGCTGCTGAGGCCGCTGCCTCTGTACTCCCACGCATACGTCTGGCCCTTTGCCATCGCATGGCCCATCTTCCTACGCTTCTACCTCAGCACAGACCTGTACGACAAGTACATCGGCGCCCCGGAGTGGACCTTCGTGTGGCTCGGCACCATCATCACCTTCCAGAGTCTGGCCTGGCTGAGCACCAAGTGGAGTGTCAACATCAGGGCGCTCTTCACCGCGGCCAAAAGCAAGTCCGTCGAGGATGCGCAGCTGATCAAGCTGATCCCCATCTCTAATGCCGGTGCCGCCGACATTTGCAAGATCGAACGCGACAAGGTACGACTCCCTCGCCTGCTGCAGTCTCTTTTGATGATATCAGTCTCCTGTTGCGCGGATCACACCCTTGGGGCTCAGTTCGCCGGCCAGCAGCCGTTTGAGCGTCTTATACTAACACGCTGGCTTTGATGACATAGGTTGGAGGCAAGAACAATGTCTCGTTCCTCTTCCAAAAACGCCGGTTCCTCTATGACCCCACCCAGAAGTGCTTCAAGACTCTCAACTACGACATTGATGCCGAGCCAAAGCCAAAGCTGGAAACCTTCCAGCTATCAAAGGGCATCACGACAGCTACCGAGTTGACTCGGATCGAGCAGCATTATGGAACCAATACTTTCGACATCCCCGTCCCCTCCTTTACCGAGCTCTTCCAGGAGCACGCCGTCGCCCCCTTCTTTGTCTTCCAGATCTTCTGCGTCGGCCTGTGGATGCTGGATGACTACTGGTACTACTCGCTCTTCACCCTGGTAATGCTCGTGGCCTTCGAGAGCACCGTCGTCTGGCAGCGCCAGCGCACGCTCACCGAGTTCCGCGGCATGAGCCTCAAGCCCTTTGACATGTGGGTCTACCGGCTGGGCAAGTGGGGTGAGGTCCCGAGCGATAGGCTTGTTCCGGGTGACCTGGTGTCGGTTTCGAGGACCAAGGACGACAGCGGTGTCGCTTGTGACATGCTTCTTGTCGAGGGTACCGCCATTGTCAACGAGGCTATGCTCTCGGGGGAGAGCACGCCGCTGCTGAAGGAGTCGATCCAGCTTCGCCCCGGCGACGCGGAGCTCGAGCCCGAAGGCCTGGACAAGAACTCGTTCCTTTGGGGCGGTACCAAGGTTCTGCAGATCTCGCATGGTACGGTCGAGGAGACAAGGCCTAAGATTGCCTCGGGCGTTCCACGGCCGCCCGACGACGGAGCCATGGCGATCGTGACCAAGACGGGCTTCGAGACGTCTCAGGGAAGTCTTGTGCGGACCATGATCTACTCCACGGAGCGTGTCTCGGCCAACAACGCCGAGGCCTTGCTCTTCATTCTCTTCCTTCTCGTCTTCGCGCTGGCTGCCTCCTGGTATGTGTGGGACGAGGGTGTCCGCAAGGACCGCAAGCGTTCCAAGCTGCTTCTGGACTGCATCCTCATCGTCACCAGCGTTGTGCCACCCGAGCTTCCCATGGAGCTCAGTCTCGCCGTCAACACCAGCTTGGCCGCCCTCGCCAAGTTTGCCATCTTCTGCACCGAGCCCTTCCGCATCCCCTTCGCCGGTCGTATCGACATTGCCTGCTTTGACAAGACGGGCACTCTGACGGGCGAGGATCTCGTTGTTGAGGGCATCGCTGGCCTCGGACTCGGCCACTCTGGCACTGACACTCCTCGCGAGTCCGACGGCGCCCATAGCCACATGACGCCTGTTAACGCCGCGGGTATCGAGACGACCCTTGTCCTGGCTACCGCTCATGCACTTGTGAAGCTTGACGAGGGTGACATCGTGGGAGACCCTATGGAGAAGGCGACGCTGACGGCTCTCGGCTGGGGTCTTGCAAAAAATGACGCCCTCACACACAAGCCTACCGCCGCCGCCAACGGTGGCATCACGGGCTCTGTCCAGATCAAGCGCCGGTTCCAATTCTCTTCTGCACTCAAGCGCCAGAGCTCCGTCGCCACGGTTCACGGCAAGGATGCGACTGGGCGCAAGGTGCAGGGTACATTTGTCGGTGTCAAGGGCGCGCCGGAAACCATCATGAAGATGCTGGTAACGGTTCCCAAGGACTACGAGGAGACATACAAATACTTCACCCGCCGGGGCTCTCGTGTCCTGGCTCTGGCCTTCAAGCAACTTACTACGGACAGCGAACTGGGAGCATCCAAGATCAACGACCTCAAGCGGGAGTCTGTTGAGTCTGGCCTGACCTTTGCCGGATTCCTGGTTTTGCACTGCCCGCTCAAGGATGACGCCAAGCAATCTGTCCAGATGCTGAACGAGAGCAGCCACAGGGTTGTGATGATCACGGGCGACAACCCGCTCACGGCCGTTCACGTGGCCCGAGAGGTGGAGATCGTGGACCGTGACGTGCTCATCCTGGATGCGCCTGAGCATAACGAGGGCGGCAACGGCCTGGTCTGGCATAGCGCTGACGACAAGATCCACATTGATGCCGACCCGACAAAGCCCATCGACACCAAGATTCTCAAGGACAACGACATCTGCGTCACGGGATACGCCCTCGCCAAGTTTAAAGACCAGGCCGGCTTCAAGCAGCTGCTCCGGCACACGTGGGTCTACGCGCGCGTCTCGCCAAAGCAGAAGGAGGAGATCCTGCTTGGGCTCAAGGACATGGGTTACTACACGCTTATGGCTGGCGATGGCACCAACGACGTGGGCGCGCTGAAGCAGGCGCACATCGGAGTTGCTCTGCTCAACGGAACCCCGCAGGATCTGCAGCGCATCGCCGAGTACTCGAGGAACGACAAGATGAAGCAGATGTACCAGAAGCAGATCGAACTGATGCAGCGCTTCAACCAGCCCACGCCCCCTGTCCCCGTCATGATCGCCCACCTGTACCCGCCTGGACCAACCAACCCGCACTACATGAAGGCCATGGAGCGCGAGGCGAAGATGAAGAACGTACCGGTGGAGGAACTAGTCAAGGCCAGCGGACACCCAATCGAGACGGTCACATCGCCCGGCGCGCAAAGGCTTCTCAAGCAGGACCCCCGTCAGGCAAAGATGGCCGAAAAGGCGGCCGGGCTCGCCGACAAGCTCACGGCTTCTATGATGGAGAGCGAGATGGACGACGGCGAGCCGCCTTCGCTGAAGCTCGGAGACGCATCGGTTGCCGCGCCCTTCACCAGCAAGCTCCGCAACGTCATCGCGATTCCCAACATCATCCGGCAGGGACGCTGCACCCTGGTGGCAACGATTCAGATGTACAAGATCCTGGCGCTCAACTGTCTTATCACGGCCTACAGTCTCAGCGTGTTGTACCTCGAAGGCATCAAATTTGGCGACGGACAGTACACCATCAGCGGCATGCTCATGAGCGTCTGCTTCCTGTCCATCTCGCGCGCTCGCTCCGTCGAGGGTTTGTCCAAGGAGCGGCCGCAGCCCAACATCTTCAACTTTTACATCATCGGATCCATCCTCGGGCAGTTTGCCGTGCACATTGCGACCCTGATCTTCATCGCCCGGTTTTGCGACAAGATTGCACCGTAAGTTTTTGGCACCTATTTCATGGCGCCCTTGAAATCACTGGAACTATCTCTAACTCGCCAACTTGTTGCAGGCGCTCCGATAGCATTGACCTCGAGGCTGAGTTCTCGCCGTCTCTGCTCAACAGTGCAGTTTACCTGCTGCAGCTCATCCAGCAGATCAGCACGTTTGCCATCAACTACCAGGGCCGGCCCTTCCGCGAATCCATCTCGGAGAACCGCGGCATGTACTGGGGAATCATTGGAGTCAGCGGCATCGCCTTCTCGTGCTCTCTGGAGCTGATCCCGGAGCTGAACGAGCAGATGAAGCTGGTTCCCTTCACGGCCGAGTTCCGCCAGACGCTAACCACGGTCATGGTGGTGGACTACGCCGCGTGCTGGATCATCGAGGTGGTGTTCAAATACCTCTTTAGCGACCTCAAGGCGCGTGACATTGCTGAGCGCAGGCCCGACCAGCTTGAGCGTGAGCGCGTCCGCAGGGAGGCGGATCTCAAGATCAAGATGGAGGAAGAGGAGAAGAAGCGGCTGGAGCAGGTGGAGGAGTACGAGCGCAAGATGGAGGCCAAGAAGAGGCAGCTGGCAGAGCGGTGGGGAGTCGAACTGCCCCCCGCAAACCAGGCTGCAGGTGGCCGGTAGGCCAGGTGGCTCGTCATTATTTTTCTGTTGTACTCATCTCCAGACTTCATGTTGCCGCACCCTAAAGCCACAGCCCCGGCCTCGCGGCCCATAGCGCGGGTGGGTGGACCAGGGCAGCACCTCTCGACTCTTTTTTGTGACTGGTCTTCATACATAGACTAGACTATCTGTTTTTGGTGATTTCGTACTGGTTCACAGCAGCAAACTTGTAGATATCAGGTAGCATGTCTTTGGTTGGTCGTGAATGGCCCTCTATAACAGCCTCGAGATGTTTTTATGTGCCTGCCTACCGACCAGCCTGTGCCAGTTGTGGATACTGTGTTTTTGGCCTTGTGGGTTCGAGACGGGTTTCGTCACGTTGAGCACAGACAACGCGCATCCCCGCACCGTCTTCAACCCCTCCATGCTGGATGGCAGCGCTTTTTTGAGCAGTTGATATCGTTGAGAATACAGTGAAAAGAACGTAGAGGTGAAAGTGGAAACTTGAGGTTCATTTTCTGTATGGTACACGACGAAAAAGATCGTCTATCATGGGGCTTTTGCTTTTTTTCCAGGCCTTTGGTTTTGGGCCAGTCGCAAGATCTAAAATGCTGCATCCGTACCCATGCTCTCTCATGCCCCGCCTGCCCCGCCCAGTCACGAGCTCAAGACACCCAAGTTGGTTCCAAGGTCGACGTCTTCAGTCGAAATTTTGGTAACACCACAAGTGGTACCCCGTCAGAGTGGGCGCGCGGTCGCCCGTCTTTTGGTAGAGGCTACAGATAACAAGGGTTCCCGCACTTATTTGCCGGGGTTGGAGGCGACAAAGGCAACGCCCTTCTCAATGTTCTTCTTGAGGTCGACGAGGCAGGCGTCGATCAGCTTCTGCTCGGCGGCGTCGACGTTGCCGATGGGGTGGATCTTCTCGACGCCGTTCGGGCCGAGCTCAACCTTTGAGCTGAAGAAGTCGATGCCCTGGTCCTTGTAGAGGGGCGAGTCGACAAAGGTGGGCTCGACGACGCCCTTCTCGCCCTGGGCGGCGCGCAGGACCGACTCGGCCATGCGGGCGCCGGCCATGGCCATGGACAGGGTGGCGGAGCCGGCACCCTCCTTGGCCTTGACGACCTCGTCGCCGCCGAACTGGACGCGGTTGATGAGGGCGGCGTCGGACGAGAGTTCAGGGTGGCTGCTCTGGCTCAGGAGCGGCACGATGGTGACGCCGCTATGGCCGCCGACGACGGTGACCTTCTCGTCCTTGGGGTCGGAGCCCTTGATCTCGGACACGAAGCGCGAGGCGCGCACGACGTCGAGCGTGGTGACGCCGAACAGGCGCTTGGGGTTGTAGACGCCACGGGCCTTGAAGATCTCGGCGCAGATGGGCACGGTGCTGTTGACGGGGTTGCTGATGACGAGGATGTTGGCCTCGGGGCACGACTCGGCGCACGCCGTGGCCAGGTCGCGCACGATGGAGGCGTTGGTGTTGAAGAGGTCGTCGCGCGTCATGCCAGGCTTGCGGGGCACGCCGGCCGGGATCAGCACAACCTCGGCGCCCTTGAGCGCCGCGGCCAGGCCCGAGGGGGTGGGGTCGTAGCCCTTGACCGAGGACTTGGTGTTGATGTGCGAGATGTCGGCGGCGACGCCTGGGAGGAGGTGGGGGAGTGTTAGTAGGTTGGAGGGATTTGGGAAGCGAGGAGAAAATGACGCACCAGGTCCGCCGCGGATGTCGTAGAGAGCCAGCTCAGAAACCCTGGGGTTCAGCTTCAGGAGCAGCGACAGCGGCTGGCCAATGCCGCCGGCAGCGCCGAGGACGGTGACCTTGGAAAGCTACAAGTCCCAACACGGCCAGTGTCAGTGCCAACTAGTTCCATGTACAGGGTCTGTTGCCCCGACAAAGGCTGCAAGGCGGGATCAAGAGGCAGCCCTCTCCGACGCCGGAACGACTGGGCGGGCCAAGATGACATGGTTCAGCAGCACGTACGTTGCGGACCGAGGCCGAGAAGGCCCTGGTCTGGATCCTTGAAGCAGCGAACATGATTGTTTTGTGTGGGGTTGTTTGTGAGGAGGTGGTCCTGCGAGATCGACTCGGTGTGATGGGGGAGGTAATTGGGAAACGGGGCTCCTGCTTGTGCTTAGCACGAGAGATATTTCAGATGAGAAGGGAGAAAAAAAAAAAAGTCGTGAGCGTGAGGCCATCTGGTCCGGTTGGCCGGAAAGGAGCTAAACCTGGAAGGTGGATACGGCTTGGCCTTGAGAGTGCGACAAGGGTGGCACGGACTCGGTGTTTAGTGCGAAGAGAGTCGGGCCCTAGGCTTAGGTGCCAGCTTAGGTGCCAGGTTTAGGGCTCGTGGTTGGTATTGAAAGGCTCCTTCTAGTTTAGACCCGTGACGGAATTGGGATTGGCTGCTGACGTAGAGGGAGACACGTCTTGCGTTTTACAGTGACCAATCTGTGTACAGGACTTCACAGGGAATTTCCAGGTTGTCGGTAAACTCTGCCGCGCAGCCGAGAGATGGTTCATTCTTGGGGTGTTGGCCTCGACTCTCACTGTCTGGCTAACTGCTAAGAAAACCACACCAAGGACCGACCAGTCCAGCCCAAGGCTTCTCAGCTGCCGGCTTGGTCCGAGAGGTACATCACACGCTCAAAAGCAAACATGTCCTTGAACCTGCAGAACTCGGGCGGCCCAAGCTCGAACTCGACCGGCAGCTCGTTGAAGTGCGATTGCACGAGCGCCCTCAGCTCCCTCTCCTGATCGGCCGTCAGGTGCCGCAAAAGGTACGCCACGCTCAGGTGCATCCCGTACCCCTCGTGTCCCGGGTGCCGGATCATCAGCAGCCCCGACAGGCGGTCCCTCAGCCCCCTGATCCTGGCCTCCTCCTCCCCGTCCTGCGGCCGCAGGGTGAGCCCGATGCCGACCTCGAGCGGGTCGACCCCGGCCACCTGGACGCAGTACGGCGGCGGCGCGTTGGCGCCGCTGGGTAGCTCCAGGGGCCGCAGCTTGCGCTCAAACAGCGCGTCGCACTCGGCAAGCGTCGAGTCCAGAGCCAGGTCCGACGGCCAGAAGCCCGGCTTGCGCACCTGGTCGCAGACGCCCTCGAACACCGTCATGTGCCAGCTCGGTGGCGGGAGCAGCGTCATTAGTCCCGCGAACGGGCTGTGCTGCAGCTTGACGTACAGGACCAGCAGCGAGTCGTAGAGTTCGCTTGACGGCGAGAGGTGGCAGAGGATGGTGTTGCCTGGGAAGGGCTGCACCTTGCCGTCGGGGTCGAACTTGCCAGGCACGCCGGCGGGGAACTCTGGGCGGGGAGCGCCGCTCGAGGCTACCCCCTGGGACTCTTTAGTTTCTAGGTCGGCCATACTCTGCTAAGACGCCCGTGATCTTGCTATCCCTTGCCTTCTCGCTTGACCTGGCTGATGGCAGAACTGGGCGATACTGTCGAGAACCCCGCAGTTGGAGTTGGGTTGGACGACATTCAGCTCGGGCTGGGGGTTTGCATTTATCTATTGGTTGTGATCCCTGTAGCTCTGCTTCGGCTATATTCATTGGACGAGAGCTCCGTGCTCGTTCCTGGGCTATGGAAGATGGGGTTGTCATGCAAGCAGCAACGACACAACTGCAGAGCCGGCTGCAGTTACTGCTCCCCCGTCCATGATCCCGTGGACATAACCATCTCCCACGAGTTTGTACGCCGGCCCGTACTCTGTACTCACGGGGCCCTCTTCGTCAACCATCCGCCTCAGGATCACCGGGACCCTGGCTCCAGGCAGGATAAACACAGAGTCGCCCACCCACAGATTTGACGCGCCCAAGCCCAAGTACCCCCTTTCCGTCAAGAACAACTTGCGGCCCATCAATCCAGGCGAGATGGCGTTCACCATGTCCATCGTGCGCGTGTCCGTGTTGAAGTTGCCCGTCTCCAGGCTATGAAGGAAGTCCTCAAATGACAAGCCTGGCCCGGCCGCACTCCTGGACTCCTGCGCCTCTTGGAGCGTCTTGAATGACATGCAGGCCTCCTCCCGCTCTATGGACGTCGACAGCACCCGAATGTCGTCCCCGGATGCTCGCTGCAGCAGCCTGCCTGGGCCCCAGCCATGGTCCAAGCAGAGCGTCCGCCACCACGCGTCGGCCCAGGTGCCGCCCCCCACGTAGGCGTCGCTCTGGGGATCCCGCGCTCTGGATCTGACCAGGTTCCTCCAGTGGTAGAACATGTCGGCCTTGGCCTCGTCGAAGATACTGCTCTGGTATTCACCCAGGCTGGCCGTGTCGGCCCACGCTGTTTCGTCGCCCGCTTCATCGTCTGACACTTCAGAGCTGTCCGCTTCCCAGTCCCAATCACCAAAGAGCGCGTCGTATGTGCGCGGCCAGACGGGCCGGCGCTTGGTGGCAAGCCTCGCCACGCGGTCGAACTCGATGCCCTGCAGCAGGAGCGTGTTGTCGTCGTCGACGTCAGCCGCGAGGGGGGCCAGGCCTCTACATGCGTTGAAGTTGGGCAGCCGCTGGTACCAGACCAGGTAGTTCCCGTTGATCTTCTCCACCGAGATGGCCGAGAAATCGACGGCCCACGATGGTATGAAGCTGCCGTGTGCATTGCATGCCTTGGGGAAATCGTTATATCTGCACCTGTAGCGAAACTCGGCGAACGACAGGCAGGTGAGGGAGCGATGCTCGAGTATGTGGGACCTGCACACTCGCGTATAGACGTCCGCCAGCTCCTCCCCGTAGTCAGGCTCGAAGCTCTCCGCCGCGAGCCCGAGCAGCGCAAACACGCGGTCGTGGTCGAGCCCCGAGTCCCGGTACATGAAGCGAAGGCAGAGCTCGAGGAGGGGCCTCTTGCGGCCGCGCTCGCGCCGCAGGCCCGCGACGTCGTTGATGCTGTCGAGGAAGCGCTGCACCGCGGTCTGCAGCAGCTTGGCCCCGACGCCGCCCGCCTCGTCGTGGCAGCGCCAGCACCCGGCGTGGGCCCGGCGCGCCGCCCGTGCCGCCGCGATGGTGTCGAGCGGCAGCGACGCGGTGCCGAACAGGACGCGCACCGCGGGGCCCAGCACCCCCTCCTGCACCACCCAGAGCCGGCCGAACCACCGCGCGGACCCCACCCTCGCGGCGAAGTCCGTCAGGCCGTCGATCAGGTCCCTGGTCTCGGCACCGCCGGCCTCCATGTCCGGCCGGAAGGGGGCTATCTCGCTGATGTGGCGCCCCTCGGCGAGCAGCCGGACGGCCCACGCGAGCAGGAACGACAGATGGGCGATCGTGATGCTGCCCGCGTAGGATGTCGTCGTCGTCGCCGCCGCCAAGCCCCCAGGCTCTCCGGGCGCCGACGCCTCCCCACCCGGGACCCCCAGCTGCCCGTCGGTGGCCGTCGAGTCAAACATGGACCGGTAGCCGTCCCAAAGCGGCCCAAAGTCGGCCGCGTCGCCCCGGAACCACCGCGCACTGTCCGGGCCCGCGTCGTGCTTGACGACCGACTGACGCTGCCACTCGTCCAGGAAGACGAGCACCTCGGCGCAGCCCGAGTAGATCCTGCCCATCATGCGCACCTGGCGCCCGCGCTCCTCCGCGTCGGCCTGATTGATGCAGACGGCGTCGACCCACAGCAGCTGCGGCGAGGGCGCGGCCCCCTCGCCGCCGGCGTCCCGTCCGAGGACGTGCTTGTTGTAAACACGCAGGCGGCGCAGGACCGAGAACAGGTTCCAGGTAATCAGCAGGGGCCTCCCGCAGAGCGAGATGCGGTATCGCCACATCTCCCCGGAGACGTCGTCTACGCCCCACGCGTACGAGACGGCGTTGTACCGTAAGGCATCCGAACTCTGCTCGGGGCTGCCGGCGACCTGAAAGTCAATCCTGATCGGGTCGTCCCACTCGCCGTCCTCGAGCTTCAGGAGGCGGATCTCGCCGGCATTGCTATCGACAGGAAAACTCCGAAAGACGTCAGTGGTGTTGAGGCTATTCTCGGCAAGAATCTCGTCTGCGGACCGGAACGCGAAAGCCTCGAAACCGGCAGTATCAGCCATGGCCCTAGTTTGGTTAAAGGCGTGGCGAGAGTGCAGGTTTGTTGGAACCGGCAGATGCATTGCTATGGAGGGTTGGACGGGTATGGCGCTTATGTGGTCATTTTCCAAGGCGGAAATGCCATTCTGGGAATAGCAGTGCTCTTGGTGTGTAAGCACCCTTAGGCTACAGTCGAAAGCATATCACAATTATGTTTATGTTATCGGTCGATAAAAAAAATCTTCATGCGGTAAAAGTTACGAAAGTACGAGAGAAAACAATATAACGGTTTCCGGGGTGCGTTGAAAAGAAAATTTATTTAAACGCTGGTGGTGGGTTTGGTTAGCAAAAAGCAACGCCTCCTTCCTTTCATGGTGTTTTTCCAATTTGAAGGAATTGCAAATGTATGTATTTAAACAATGCAAAACAAAAGATTTGGACAAACGGGGAATCGAACCCCGGACCTCTTCCATGCTAAGGAAGCGTTATACCACTAAACCATTCGCCCTGCTCGGTTGACGAGAAAGTCATGTCATTTGGAGTATTATGAGGGATTTTTTTAATATCCGGGTGGTGCAGGTTTCGACTGCCCCTGGAACCCACCAGGTGCCACGACCCGAGCCTGGACTGCTTCGGTCCGTCGACAACTCGATGGATACACAAATGCAACGCTTGCTTGTTACCAGCTTAGAGTTATTTTATAGCGGTTAACTGCGAAGTGTTTTTTTGGTATCAAAGATCTCATGGCCGAACCCAGAGAAAATGCTTCCTCCAAGGAAGAATCATTGACCAGATTATTTGCCAAACGCAAGAGGGCAGAAAACCTTCCCCCACTACTCCTTCCGCATGGCATGCCACTCCGCCGCCCGCCTACACTCCTAGACCTTCCTGGCGCCGTCCCCAATGGTTTCGATCCTCTGGTCGGCCTCGAAGCCCGCGGCCTCCTCCTTCTCCTGGGCTTGGGTGTCGCGGGCCTCGGCGTCGGCGTTGCCGTAGAGGCCGATTTTGTACCACGGCATCTCGAACAGCCTGTCCATGCTCTCGAGCGAGCGCCCGCTGGTCTCGGGCACCGAAACCAGCACCCAGATGCCTCCGAGGATGGTGATGGCGGCGAACGACCAGAACGTTCCCTTGGGCGAGATGCCGCCCTCCTCGGGCGACAGGAGCATGTTGGGGACGGCGCGGGCGTTGCCGAACTGGTTGACAAAGTGGAGCTGAAAAGCGGAAGAGCAAGCAGCTTGTTAGTCTCGGGCCAATTTGAAAACGGAGTTTATGTGCACATACCATCATGGCAAAGGACGTAGCCAGGGCCCTGATGCGCAGGGGGAACAGCTCGGCAGTAAGGAGGTACTGCATCGAGTTCCAGCCCAGAGCCCACCTGTAGGGAAAACAGTAAGCCTCTTTGTAGTACAGAGATGGAAGAGAAGGGAGTGATAGAGTCCCCAAGCAACTTACCCAAAGCCGCTCACGTAAATCATGGCAATGGCGCCTTTGCTGGGCCCAACCTCGTGGGTATCCAGCTTGTAGTCCTTGACAACGCCCATTTCGGGAATCCCGGTAAGGAAGCCGGCCACGTAGATCATGGAAACTGCTTGCAGGGTAATGCCGATAAGGAGGGCCCGCTTGCGCCCAATGACATCGACCAGGAACAGGGCGCATATGACGGCCGCGACCAGCTTTACGACACCAAACACGGCCGTGATGAGCAGCGACTCGTTCTGGCCAGAGATTCCTGAGAGGTTGGGACATGTTAGCGCTGCGTCGGAGTAGGGTATGCTTCACCGCACCACCGTCTGTCCAGACTTGAACCTACCCAGCAGATGGAAAAAGTCGGGAGCGTAAAGGGTGATGGACCCGGCGCCAGACCACTGAGACAGAAACTGCACCATGCTGGTCAGGTAAAGGCGGTAGAGGTTGCTGGGGATGAGGATCATCTCCTTCAGGATCCCGACCCATGTGGCTCCCTTGGTGGCTTCGAGCTCCTCCTCGTAGGAAACCCGGATGGCGTGGATCTCGCGCACGACGTAGTCGCTGTCCACCGTCATGTTCCGGAGCGCCGCCATCGTCTTGGTGGCCTCCTCGACCTTGCCCGTCTTGATCAGGAAGCGAGGAGACTCGAGCTGGAAAAAGGACAGGACGAAAATGATGCCGGCAAACATGAGATGCAGGCTGGTGGGAACGAGCCACCGCGCGTGTGTGGAATCACCGATGTTGATTGCGCAGCTGCAGAGGGCGTCGAAAGTCAGATGGGGTAGACGATAGACGCAAGTGCTAGGACATGCATTAGGCTGACTGACCCGTAGTTTGTGAAGTAAGCAAGCACGATGCCGATGTAGACGGACCCGGTGAACCAGCAGGTGCACAGGCCCCTGACGCTCGCGGGGGCGATCTCCGCAATGTAGACCGGCCCAACAACAGGCGTCATGCCCACTCCGAGACCAGCAATGAAGCGGCCAGCATATATCATGGCGAAGCTTCCATCGGCAGCCATGAAGATACAGATCCCGAGCATCCAAAGAAGGCAGAGGAGTCTGGTGGCCCAGATTCTCCCAATGCGATCACAGACCAGGAACGCACTAGCAAGCCGAAACAGGTAATATTAGCAGCTGCCGCTATCAGAATTGTGTGACGTATGGGTATGAGAGGGTAAGAAGGACAAAGCCGGGCGTGCGTACATCAGTGAGCCTCCAACGCAGCCAATCTGGACCATGGAGGACACGTTGCCCTTGATGTTGGTCTTCTCCTCCTTGGAAAACGAATCATAGTTGATGGTCTTCTGGAAATCCTTGGAGTTGAAGGCGCCGCTGATGAGGCCCTCGTCCACGCCCCTGGCAGCCCCGAGGAGCCCGAAGCAAAAGACGGCGAACCATAACCTCCAGTTGAAGATCTCCTGGGGTTCGTCCAGGTTCTTGAGCCTGAAGATGTTGACGGGCTTCTTGGCCGGTCCCGCCATGGTGACTGATGAAAAGGAGGAGATCTGCGTGCTCGCGGTGGCTTGACGGGAGGGGAACGGGACCACGGCCGAACGAAAAAAGGACACCGGTCGCGAACGAGACCGCCGGAGCAGAAAGAGAGGGAACAGGATGGATAGCAACAGTCGGCCAGACCCTTTAAATAATCGCCCAGTCCATCACCGCCAGCCCCCACGAAGGTCCACCGAACCATGAAGGATGGGCTGCGGTGAACATACATCATAACAGTCGGCCCGGACCCATCTTCGTTGGAGGCATCCAGGAATGGGGGTGTGAAGGACAACAAGGATGTAAGTGGTTGGGCCCGGGTCTGGCGTGGGTCGTGATTTGCTCCGAGGAGACCCCGCAGGTAAACGATCTCGTCTGTCATTTTTCCGCCGTGCCCTCGCGGCGGCGCCGTAATTGGGCGTCTCCAGAGTCATGCCTTCCGGAGTCTCCCGACATCACATACGATATCACACCCCCGCATGGGGTCCCCGGTCCTCCGCATTCTACTGTGTATACTGTGTAGCAGGGCGTGGAGGACGGGGTTCCAACGGAGCGGGTGGATTCCCCTGGGGAAGTTTTTAGTTATTATAAAGTAAAAAGCGCCGGGGAAACGTCAGGGCGACCGAGTCTACTTCTAACCGGCTTTAGACAACACCATGTGAGTAGCGAGGCCCTATATCCCTACAAGGCAAGTCCAGCCCAAGTGCCACGACGCCAGGGCGCATCTCCCGAGCCAAGCAAGCTTGGTGTAGACCAAGCTCAAGCGCCAACCGGCGTGGCATTGCTTCTTGCTTTGCCGAGCCCGACGGGAGAGCTTGGGAAGACCTAGGGACGGTGGCTCAGGGGGGGCGGGCTAGGTTAGCGTCGAGGAGGGGGCGGGACGCTGCCTTGATTGGGCGACGAGAGCGGCGAGAAGTACCGAGTGGCGGCGTGCTCTGAGCAGCAGATGCGCGGTCCGGAAGCCTGGGCAGTGGGGGGCGACGTCGTTTCTCGTGCTTTTCCCCTCATTGTCACCGCCGCGTTTTGATGAAGGCTCCTTAGCGCGTCGCTTGGCACTCTTGGCGCGCTTGCCATTTGCTAAATTTTGCTGTAAACCCCGCACGAATTCCCAACCAACCCCAATTCTTTAAATTTTAATCCGGGGATTAGCCTCACGTGGGAGGAAGCGGAAGAGTTTTTACCCACCCGCCCACAACAACATTGTCAGGCCCTTTATAATTCCACAAAGCACATGTTGTCTCAACAATTGCACAGGTCCGATGGTGTAGTCGGTTATCACGTGAGCTTAACACGCTCAAGGTCCTCAGTTCGATCCTGGGTCGGATCAAGTAATTGCTTTTTGCACATTCCAACGAAATTGGCTATTTTGCTCCTTTAGGCTTACTTTTGCTCCCAGACATCCATATTTTTAAACGTGGATTTATATGTTTCGCTTTGTTATTATTTTATATCTACGACGTTTCACTAGCTTCACTCCATGCTACTGCTTTCAGTGATTCGTTTTGCACCCACCAGCTCTGCCTCGGAGTTCAAGGCGTCAACCTCAGCTTGAACATAAGGGATACCCGTTTCCAGCCTTTCCTCCATGGTAAGCTGTTCAATCTCGCCGGGAAAGTAGATACGGTCGACGCCAGCCATCTTCTCGCACCCAACCACCCGCTTGTACAGGTACTTCATCCTACTCTTGAACTCGTCCAGGCTCATAAAAAGGTCTGGCTTGATGGCCATGATGAAGTGGCCCACGTCGGCGGGGTGGGACGGATCGTATGGGCCGGTGACGTGGCCGGCAAAGGCCGACCCCGACAGCACGCCCGAGAAGACGTCCATCATGATGGCCAGCGCCGACCCCTTGGGCCCGCCCATGGGCAGCATGACGCCGCCGTCGAGCGCGGCGGCCGGGTCGTCGGTGCGGTTCCCCTCCGCGTCGAGCGCCCAGTCGAGCGGGATCTTTTCGCCGCGCCGCTTGGCCTTGTAGATCTTGCCGCGGGCGGCGACCGAGGGCGCCATGTCGAGGACAAAGGGCCGCGGGTCGCCGGGGGCGCCGCAGGCGATGGGGCTGACGCCCATCAGGCGCTCGCGGCCGCCCCAGGCCGGCAGGGCCGGGCTCGAGTTGGTGAAGACGAGGCTCATCATGCCGGCGTCAGCGGCCTGCTGCACCAGCCAGGCCGACATGCCGAAGTGGTTGGAGCGCCGGACCGAGACCATGCCGAGGCCGAAGACGCGCGCCATGTCGACGGCGGCCGCCATGGCGCGGTGCGCCGCCACGAAGCCGAAGCCGTTGCGTGCGTCCACCTGCGCCGCCGCCGGCGTCACCTGGCGCAGCTCCGGGACGGCGGCAGGGTCCAGCACGCCCTGGCGGATGCGGGCGACGTACGAGGGGATGCGGTTGACGCCGTGAGAGTCCACGCCGCGCAGGTCCGCCTGCACCAGGCACGAGGCCACGATGGCCGCGTCCGGGCCCGGCACGCCGTTGCGCTCGAGGACGTCCCTGGCGAAGGCCTCCGCGTCGGGCGCCTTGACGAAGATCTTGGCATCTTTCGAGGCTTCCGGGGTTTCGGATGACATTTCGCTGGCGATTGGTGGTGCTGATCAAAGTCAAAGGCCGGTGTTTTCAACAGTCGAGGGCACAAAATTAACTTGGGAATCTCGGGTGAGTCATTGGTGAGGTGAATGCATACTTGTTGATTCCGTTCTGGGTGCCGACATCGGGGTGTTTGGCCTCGGGCTGAGATGCAATAACCCCGATTTCACTGGCAAATCGCCCCTTTCGCGAAGCCACCACCGACCCCAAGGTGTAAGCCTAATCGCCATTACTCCGCACTATGATGTCTTTGCGTGAGGCCGGAGCGGCAAACGCTTGAACGTCTGTGTAGACACATAACCTGCGATTTGATTCATCCGCTTCACACCTGATAAAGCTCCTTTTTTAGAGAGTCTGTGATTTACAGTTAATGTAGCTGGGACTGTTTTTATCGGGCCCTGGATTAGTAAACGCCGAACGCCATGCCCAACACAGCAGACACCAAGCCCTCAGCAGTGCTGGCCGAGGCAAACGACCCCGACCCTGACCCCCTGGCCGACTACGACCTCTCGCGGCCCATCACGGCTAACCGGGGCCTGCGGCAGGGCCTCCCGGGCTACGGCGACCCACACTTTGCGCTGTTCCTGCGCAAGGCCTTCATCAAGGCGCTCGGCTACAGCGACGACGCGCTCTCGCGGCCCATCGTTGGCATCATCAACACCTACTCGGCCCTGAACCCGTGCCACGCCAACGTGCCGCAGCTGATCGAGGCCGCCAAGCGCGGGGTGCACCTGGCGGGCGGGCTGGCCGTCGAGTTCCCCACCATCAGCGTGCACGAGAGCTTCGCGTCGCCCACCAGCATGTTCCTGCGCAACCTCATGGCCATGGACACGGAGGAGATGATCCGGTGCCAGCCCGTCGACGCCGTCGTCGCCGTCGGCGGCTGCGACAAGACGGTGCCCGCCCAGATCATGGGCGCGCTCTCGGCCAACAAGCCCGTCGTGCCGCTGGTCACGGGGCCCATGATGCCGGGGAGCCACAGGGGCCGCCGCGTCGGCGCCTGCACCGACTGCCGGAGCAACTGGGCCGCCTACAGGGCCGGCGAGATGGACATTGAGGACATTTCGGCCCTCAACGAGGAGCTGGCCCCGACGGTATGCTGTCCGCCACGTTGAAAAAAAAAAAAAACGATGCTGGATGGGTACCTACGGAGTGGCCACCTTTACTGACAGCCGAGGGCCCGCGCCGGAACCCAGGGAGGAACCTGTGGCGTCATGGGCACCGCCAGCACCATGGCCTGCGTGACCGCCGCCCTCGGCCTGATGCCCCTACTCGGCGCCACAGCCCCGGCCGTGTCCTCGGCGCGCCTGCGCATCGCCGAGGAGACGGGTCGGATCGCGGCGGCCCTCGCGGCGGGCGGCGGGCCGCGGCCGCAGGAGCTGCTGACGGCCGGCTCGTTCCACAACGCCCTCGTGGTGCTGCAGGCCACGGGCGGCTCCACAAACGCCGTCGTGCACCTGCTCGCCATCGCGGGCCGCCACCCTGGTCTCGCCCCGGGCGCCGTGACGCTGCAGACAGTCGACGACATCGGCCGCGCCGTCCCGCTGCTCGTTGACCTCAAGCCCAGCGGCGACAACTACCTGTCGGACATGCACGCCGCCGGCGGCATGCCCGCCCTGTTGCGCCAGCTCCGCCCGCTGCTGCGCCTCGGCGCCGCCACCGTCGACGGCCGCACCCTGGGCGAGGTGCTGGACGCCACCGCTCCCTCCGCCAACGGGCAGCCGTACCCGGTGTCGACGACGTCCTCGTCCTCCTCCCCCGGCGCCGCCGTCATCATCCGCCCCCTCTCGGACCCGCTGCAACCCGCCGGCCTGGCCCCGCTGGCCGTGCTGCGCGGCAACCTGGCTCCGGGCGGGGCCGTCATCAAGGCGTCGGCCGTCAAGGACCGGCGGCTGCTGCGGCACCGCGGCCCGGCCGTCGTCTTCTCGGGCGCCGCCGACCTGGCCGCGCGACTCGACGACGAGTCCGCCGCCGCCGAAATCGGCCCCGACAGCGTCCTGGTGCTGCGGGGGATCGGCCCCGTCGGGAACCCGGGCATGCCCGAGGCCGGGCTGGTGCCCATCCCGCGCAGGCTGGCGGCGCGCGGCGTGGCCGACATGCTGCGCATCAGCGACGGCCGCATGAGCGGCACCGCCGGCGGCGCCGTCGTCCTGCACGTCTCGCCCGAGGCCGCCCTGCCCGAGAGCGTGCTCGGCGTCGTGCGCGACGGCGACGTCATATGCTGCGACGTGGAGCGCCGCGTCCTCCACCTCGAGGTCCCCGAGGCCGAGATCCAGGAGCGCCTGCGCCTCAGGGCCGAAACGCTCAACCGCGCGCCCGAGGGCCAGGGGGCCACCAAGACGCCCGTCAGGGGTTACAGGGGACTCTATCTGAGGAGCGTGAACCAGGCCCAGTTTGGAGCCGACTTTGATTTCCTGACTGCTGCCGGGTGCTAAAAAGCCAGAGTGGCGCGGGAGATAATGAGGGTGACATCACCACATTGTTTTGAGTATCGGGTATCTATCTGATTCTGTAATGTAATCATGAATCACCTCGAGTGACGGACAAACCAGCCAGTGTGTCTAGGGGGAAAGCTGAAGCTTGCTTCACCCCTGCAGATGCCTCCCAAGTGCACGGAATTCCTCAGCCCTGTCCAGCACTGCTTGGTAGAATCCATCTCAGCTCCAGACCAGTTCAGTGAGCTAACCAAGGAGCCTCAAAACCGGATCCCCAAAATGGATCAGGATCTGAACACATCCCAAAGCGTTTGTTATCGAGGCTGTTCCACACGCAAGCCTCGTCTTGTCTGTGCTGCCAGCTTTGACAACATCATCGTCCCCCCACCAGTCCCATCAGAGGCCCCGCGACGTGGCCTGGGCCAGCGCTGGAGGATCCAGCAAGCCATCGGGGTCTGTCGCTCAGCCGATTCGAATCCATGGCACCCATATCACCTCAACAAAGTCTAGGTTTCGGCCAGAAACTGCGACGAGACTCAGTTCGCAAAGATGCGCAGCTTCATATCCACACTTCCTGTGGCGACGACACACCGGATGCGCACCTCAGGGGCAGCCTCTGTCTTTTTACGTGGGGTCCCATTCGACTGTCCTGCATCTCCATCCTTCACCGGCGCGTCCGTGACGACGCCAGGAGCCCACCTCAAACAAGTCACGAACCGCTCGTGCACGTCGCCGCCGATTGTCTTGACACACTTGCCGTCCTGGTCGAGATCCCAGCAGCGCAGCGACTTGTCGTCTGAGACGGAGAAGAGATATTTGCCGCCGGGATGGAAGACGAGAGCGCGGACCCAGTTGTCGTGGCCAATTAGTGTCTTGAGGCACGTCCCACGCGAGTCCCAGATCTTGATGGTCTTGTCTCGAGAGCCGCTCGCCATGAACTCGGCCGCATTAGCGGCTGGTGGTGGCTTTTTCAAGCCAGCCAGACGGGCAAGGTATGGGTATGTGGTTGGCGGTGCCAAGGCACAGCATTCGACGTAGTGGTCGTGGCCAACCATTGTGAGCCTGTTCTCCGGGTTGGAGACTGAAATGTCCCAGAGGCGCAATGTCGAGTCGTCGCCCGTGGAGAGCAGATAGCGGCCGTCAAAAGAGGGGCAGACGTCGCGGATCCATGCTGTGTGGCCGCGTATCGTCTTGAGGCAGAAGCCGGTCGTGACATCCCATATCTTCAGTGTCGTGTCTCTGCTAGCGCTCACCAGCAAGTTGCCCGATCCTCCGGTGGCGCCCGACGGCATGAATCGGATGGCGCTGACGCTGTGGTCGTGTCCCGGCAGTGTGCGGATGTTTTTGTAATCGTTGGATGGGTCCCAGAGCTTGATGCTCAGGTCAGAGCTGCACGAAGCCAACAGAATTCCGCCCCTGGGGCCTCCAAAATCCACATCTAGGACCGGCCTAGTGTGGCCCTTGATGGTCCGCTCAAGCTCGCCCAGCTCCCAGTCCCATATCTTGATCGTGCAATCGTCGGAACCTGAGGCGATGGAGGAGTAAACGGGGTGGAATGCGATACAGTTGATGGTATTTTGGTGTGACTCCAGCGAGTAACGCGGCCTGGGGGCGGGAAGCCATGATGTTGGGTCCGAGTTCCTTTTAGCTAGGGAGAGGGGCGTCGCGTTGTCGAGCTCGCTCTGTAGGGCGCTATTCCGAGACTCCAGGTCCATGATCTGCGCGGTGGGGTAAAGGATGAGGTTAGTCCAAGGCTGTCGGCAGCAGAAGCGCGTGTGGGAAGGCGGTAGCACTACATGCCTTTTTCTGCAGGCGGACAACGCTCGTCCATTTCTTCTCGATCAGGCCCTCATATTTCTTCTGCGTGGCGGCATCGAAGACCTCCTCGGGGAGGTTGAGCTCTGCTCGGAGCGCATTCGACGTGTTGGACAGGTTGTTCGCCGACAGGTATGCTACGATGGCCTTGTGCCTGCGGTGCGGCGGTGGACATGGCGGTTAGGGACGGGTCTCGACAGGCGACTCGCGCGCATGGCAGGGCAGGCGTGGGAGGGGCGGGCAACTCACAGCTCGTCAGCCTGCCGAGGGGTCAGGAGGGAGGCCATCGTGGGCGGGTGGTGGCGGCAGTGTTGCTACGCCGGCAGTCTGTGGTCGTGCGCCCGTTCTCCAGCGATCGAAGGGTTCGGGCGAGCACCATCGCCCACCGGCGGGGAAAACCTGGAGATGGCCGTGGCAGTCGGGCTCCGGGGTGTGGGGTTGTCGCGGCGTCAGGTCTCGGCCACTGGCAACAACTGGCGGTCAGGTCAGAGCGGGCCAAGGGGTTCTGATGGACGAGCTGGAGTGGGCGTGGTTCGAGCCCAAGTGCGGCGATGGCTGGATGGGCGAGGCGGGCGTGATATATTGACAGACGAGAGAGCCAAGCCTGGTTCGCAGTTCTTTGAGGCGTTTGTTTCTTGGGTCGGGGTGGGAGAAGGCTCGTGGCAATGCGATTGATTCAATGCGATTGAAAAATTATGTGCTGGTCGTCGGCACAGTCAATCAATCCAAATTGATCCCACCAGACTGGATTGTTCCACTGCCACCACTGGAGCCAGACCCCTGCCACCATCATTTGGGCTCAAATCTCCATCAATAAATCCCATTGCCCTCCCGTCAGGGAGGTGCCACCCCACTCGCCAGCGCCAGTGCTTGTCTCAATTTGAAGCTGCGAGGCCCTGGTCTGATGGATGGGAAGCTGCTAGAGCCAGATAAAATGGAAGCTGAACTCCTGCCCAGCTTTGATCAAGTGCATCCCAAGATGCTAAGTGCATGTCTATGGGGTGGTTTTTATGAGCCAGCTGCTCTTTCTCCACAGATGCCATCTCCAAATACTTCTCTCCATGTCTTCTAAAAGCCCCTGACAAACGGGGCGAGCAAACGACGCCATTCTTCGTTCCATCTCCAATCTAAGCAGACGCTCAAACCATGCATCTTGGTGGACGTTACACACCAAAGCGGAGCTCCGCTCATGAGATATTGTTTGCCCTGCGTCCCTAGGACTCACTCCCAAACCACTACCTTGCCTCGCTAGTCACGCCGCAAACCCGCCAACACTAACAATGAATGCTTTGGGGTTGCCCGCATTCACCTTCCCAGACTGATCATCCCCGCCGCTTGGTTGGACGTCGTCGTATGCAAACCCGTACCCCTTGCCATCCAGCGTTACCTCGTGCACTATCCTGGAGTAGTGGTTGGCCGGGCCTTGCTGATAGAAGGTGGACGGATGTGACGGATGCTCCTCGGCGTCGACGATGGAGCCGCGCGAAAAGGCGGCAGCAAGCCGTGGGATTATGGCGTTGCGCCTGGCGGACGGCCCTGTGGCAAACGGCCCGCTGTTGCAGCCCAGTATGTCGGCCGTTGTCGGCTTGCCAAACTTCTCGCCCCCGATGACCAGCTCGTTCGTCCCCTCGATGGCGCCGGGAAGCACCCCGGGCGCCGCCTGTGTGTCGATCTTGAGGCTGCACCCGCCATGGTTGCAGTGGTACTTCCGCCACACTTCCTCCACGAGAGGCTCAAAGTAGCCGTCGAACCTAGCACCCACTCCCCTCCCGTGCGTCGGGCTCAGAGCACGGAGCGGTGGCTGCCCCTTCTTTTGCACTATCAGTTTGTCCCACGGCATCTTGTCCTTTTCAGCCTGGGCACGCAGTTTCGCGCAAACCTGCTCGAGCCCATCGCTGGCCATGCCTGCCACCTGCTGGAGACCGCCGCCAGGCTCTTCAAGTGCCAGGGCGATGGGCAGACGGGGTACAAAATCGACGTAGCTGATGTTGGCAAACAGTTGGTCGTTGTTGAGCGTAAGCTCGGCGAATGCAAAGTCGATGTTCGCATTCGGATCCGACGGGTTCAGCACCGATGGCTCGACCAGGGCCGCGCCGGCCGGGCTGGGATTCAGCAGGAACTTGAGCTTCCCGCCACTGCTGAACCAGATGCGCCCACCGGCCATTTGGGGTATGTGAACCGTCACCACATTTCCCGGCGGTCCCAGAGGGATGGCACAGTCCTCCGCCAGCGGAACCAGGAGCTTTGGTGGATTCTCTGGGTAGTACAGCCCCCTGCCATCCGATTTGAGAAGGACCCTGGCCGAGTTCCTCTGCAGCGCAAGGCCGGTAATATAGGCGAAAATGTCGCCCGAATTCGACTCGTTTCGAAGCTGGATGTCGAGTGACTGAGGCATCTTGGCCAGGAGTGAATAAAGCCAAAGGCAGTAAGTTACACTCGCGAGTCAGTGCTGTCTCGGGTCGGTGGCGAGTGTCGATATCCCAAGAATACCAGGCAGACAGGGGGGCTTCTGCGGAGTGAAGTGAGACGCTGTTTGTTGACGGCTATGCGTGGTTCCGCCAGTTTGGGCCTGGTGGGCTTGATATAGCAGCTGCATCCCACCAGCGTGCGTCATCGGCCAACTTGGCTGGCAGCACTGGAATCACGCCAAGATGGTGCAACCGCGTCCGCCACGAAGTCACCCACCAGGTGGAGGCTGGGGTAGGCGATTTTACGAGAGAACGAGCTGCTCCGCAGAGGCACTCTGCAGTTACCAGGCATTACCCCTCTCAAGCCGGGCAAGTGTGATGATTCAAACGCATTCCAGTCAGCTCAAACTGGCTGTCGGCGTCAAAGATTCCCCACACCAGGCGCGCTGGGGAGAATAAAGACACAGCAAAATGAGTCGGACAACACACAGCCCTGGTAGCGCAATTGGTTAGAGCGTGGGACTTTTATTACCCTTATATAATCCCAAGGCTGCGGGTTCGAATCCCGCCTGGGGCGTGCTGAGGGCATTCGCAACGCGACTGCCCAACTCTTTTGCTTATTTTTTTTGCTAACCCAGCGCAACTTATTCTTATGTATTTTAAAATTGTACATCCTTACACGCAATTCTTAGTTTGTTAAATAATTAACCGTTTTAAATTTTACGTACAAAGGTAACCTGCAACCCTTGCAGCAAGCTTTTACCAACAAAAAGGTTTGCGCCCGCTCCTCGTTTTACAAGAGCAAGCTGATATGACAGAAGTGGGATTCGAACCCACGCCACTTGCGTGACTAGCAGAACTCGGTCATCCTGCCCGTTTGGATCGATGTCGGTTAGGGGCTCCCATCGGTCTCTTGTGGCTCCCTACGGCGAGGATTCGCGAGCCTCGAGGTGTAAGTGGTTCTGATTGCCAAAAAGGGCAAGGCGACAAGGCGAGCCCTAAGAAAGCAGGGAGTCCCGTCCTCGTCTCCGTGGATTTGACTCACCCCGAGGAAAATTTTCCCGTCCACATGTCGTGAACGGAGCAAGTGGACACTGGAGAGCAGCACGCCGAGCAAGGGGGGATTTCGACGGCAGAACGTTGAAGTGGTAACAGCAATGTATGGGCTTCAGTTGATTCTCGCACAGTTCATGTTAGAGAAACCGACTTTGGCTTCTGCCAGCTGTGCAACGTGCTCTGCCCGACTCCTGTGCAAAAAAGGGCCGACTGTTCATGGTTGGATTCTAGCCAGCCTATGCGAGGGAAACAAAAAGAACAAGAGCAAGACTGCCAGCCAGCGCGGCAGCTATCGCCTGCAGCAAAAGGTCCTACTGGGATTCGAACCCAGGCCACCAGGAGACGATTCTCGAATCAGAACCTGGTGTGATAACCAACTACACTATACGACCTTGTATTCTTTAGATGTCCGACGGGGACGTGGCGCTTCTCCATCAGGGGGTGGAACGGAATGGGGCGGACCCTCCTGGTCCACGGCCATAGCACAACCCGTCTAGGCAGGCATCAATGATCTTCAGATATCGGATGGTCAGTTGATGGGCGAGTTAAATGGCAGATAAAAGTAGGGTGTGGCCGCGAGGCGGCATGTGTAGAACAGCCCCGAAATGCAGCGTGGACAAAAGGCAAAATGCGAACAACCTCAGGGCCGAATCACGATCTAGACACTAGCATCTTCCAAGCCGGGAGGGGAAACATGTGATGCTTGCCACGCCAGTAGACTGCACAGGGGATTGCTATATCTGCTTGCTCGTAGATGGTTGGAATGCGGTTTCCATGCTCACTGTTTGCCCTGCAAGTGGTTTGTTCCAAGACGGCCGCATCTCGAACCTACTACCAGTGGCAGGGCCACATGTTTCCGTCGGAATCTCTACGTCTCTCTGCTTATCCGAACCTTTCTTCTTTGTTGCTTGTGTTATAAAAGGTCAAGAGTCCAGCTCCATTCCGCTCGAACGTCTCCGCCACCATCCTTCCTCTCCATCGCCTCAACGAAGCACAACGACTTGGTTGTGATCACTGGCACAGAGAATTCTCCACCATGCCGAAAAAGATGGTGCGCAGACTTCCTCCCAGCCCAGACTTCCCAGACTTCCTCCCAGCCGTGACAGGAGCGCCGACGAGAAAGCTAACAAGAGCGTCGTCCAGGGCGCTAACAAGAGCGTCGTCCAGGACGCGGACGAGAGCGTCGTCCAGGATGCGGACGAGAGCGTCGTCCAGGATGCGGACGAGAGCGTCGTCCAGGACGCTGACTCATCTGGTAAAGGTCAGATCGCGATACTCTCAACAACTCCCGCAGCCCCTGACCCCCAGCCGGCCCAGTCCAGTCACTGACATCTTGAGACACATAGATCCCGACCGGCCCGACGCGTCTCTGTCCGAAATTGCCAGCGAAGCTTTGAGTCTGACGAAAGCCCGGGCTAACACTGTAACAGAGCAAGAACAGCCAGCGGCAGCGAGGAAGAAGGCCACGATAAGGGAAGACCTCGCGCCGGCGGAGGACGGCCGGGCCATCCGGCGTCGGCTGCTCTACGCCACGTGGGTCGACCAGGACAAGCGGCCGTGCGGGGTCGACGGCACGCCCGACGAGCAGACGGACACGCGCGACGCGGAAAAGATCGTCAAGCACGAGTACAACCGCGAGACGGGCGAGATGCGGGTGCTGGTGAAGTGGAAGAGGGCGGCCAGCCGCGCCAACTCGTGGGTGCTCGAGGACGTGATGCACCGCCACCGGCTCGACATGCTGGTCGCCTACTGGCGCGCCCACCCGTCCGGCTCCCGCGAGGCCGCCCTCAAGGGCACCGGCCGCGAGAACGACGTGTTTGCGCTCATGTACCCGCCCGTCGTGCGCAGGACCGGGGGCAAGGAGGGGAATGGGGGCAAGGGGGGAAAATGGGAGCTGGCCGTCGAGGTCGAGTACTGCGGGTACGAAGAGACCTACGAGGTCGCCGCCGACCTCCTGTGGAAGGACATGAAACCCCTCATGAGGGAGTACTGGGGTCAGCTTGGCGGCAGGCCGAGGAAGCTGCATTGACGATAGACCCTCACTCTCAGTCGCTTGACTTTGCTCACCCCTTCTTCCTGTCACCAGGCGAGTTGTAGACCAGAAGCATAGCATCACAGCCCCTTGTTGACGTCCTTTTGTAACCATGTCATCGGTTGTCTTTGTATTATGATTTCAGATAGCAATGCATTCACACTTGGACATCAACTCAAACGCGAGGAAACACCCCCCGCGCTCCGTGGGCTGAGCAGGTAGACCCAGTGAAAGATGTCCGGGTCGTGCTCCTTCAGCTTGGGCGTGGGCAGCCTGTCCATGACCTCGACGTGGAAGGGCAGCCCGTCGCGGCGGTAGCGCGTGGCCGAGTAGCTGAGCGAGACCCAGCGGGCCGAGTCGGCCATGCACTCCCTGACGCCGGCCAACATGGCCAGAAGCGCACCGTCGCCGCCGCACGAGACGGCATCGGCGGTGCTCTTGTCGACGACCAGGTCGAACGGGCGGGAGGGACCTTGCCCACATTTGTCGTCCCCGCGGAGGAGCAGCCGGGCGGCCAGGCCGGGCCGCGTGACGTCCTCGGCCAGGTAGCGGGTGCGGACGTCGCCGGCGAAGGCGGCGGCCTCGATGCGGCGGCCGCGCTCGAGGGCCAGCGGCTCGTAGTCGACGTTTGTGACGTCAAGGAAGCCGCGCCGCCGCAGGTGGTTCTGCAGGTCGCTGGTGCCGGACCCCAGGTGCAGGATGCGGGCCGTGGCGGGCAGCCGCGCCAGGAGCGGCTCCATGGCGTCCATGAGGGTCGCCGACGGCGCGAGCCACTCGAAGTCGGTCTCGGACGAGAAGCGGTCGCGCCAGTACTCCTGCTTGTCGAAGTCGCTGGGCATGGCGGGATGCTGGGGGTGTCTGGCCCGGAGATGGGTGTAGCGTGGTGGGTGCAGTGCTTGGGGTTAAGATGTCGAGATGAGTGAGAAAGAACGAGAAGGGATGGGTATTTGGCTGATAGCAAGGTCCGACATCCTCTTCATAAAAAGAAAACGAGCTGGCGGGAACGTGAAAAGCAGCGCCGTAAGATTAACGTCATGTCTATTACCCAAGTGTTACTATTCAGCCCCACGGCCGGTCAGCATATATGCGGACGCTCACGGTGCCAGAGGGCGTGAGCGCTGGCAGCCCGGATTAAGAAAAAAGATGCGCCCCACTTGACTCCAATTAACAATGCTATGGGGAAGCACCGCTCATGGACACACCTTGGAGCCCCCGAATCCATCCAATAAGCGTCGGGCAACGTGCCAGAGTGGTTAATGGGTTAGACTCGAACCGAAGCTGCGATTCGGCAGCTTCAGAGCGATCTAATGGCTTCGGCCGCACAAGTTCGAATCTTGTCGTTGTCGTCCGGGCTACGTGTTGAGGGTGGGACATTACGTCCTCGTTAGTAGTTTTTACTCCAAGATCAGCCATTTTTTTGCTTAATTATTTTAAATTATACATAAAAAACAAATATTTAATACAACTGTTGCTACATCCCCATTTGTTTTGCTTCGTTGGAATTAAGCAACTAGTTTACGGCCGCTATATATGCCGGTTGTGTTTGCACCAGCACAAAAAGTTACCAAAGTAAAGAGAGGAACCCACGCGGATTTCTCCATAGGAAGACTGTGATATCACCCTGATCCTACGCCATAACCAACTTCGGCCATCTTGCCCAAGGAAAGTTGTTGAGGGCAAGGGGCGGCGGGTGTGGAATATGATGGACACGACTCGCCTGGCGACGGGGGCGACTTCTGACTGATTTTTGCTGGTGTATGTGCGGCAGTCAGTGGACATCCATGACAGTGCCCGTCCCACCTGTCGTAGGGCTCAGGGCTTGATGGAGCTGGTGAGATGGGATGTGGTTTTAATCTGGAAGGAGATCCACCATGGTCAGCATTCACCTAATGAGCCAGCACGTTCGAGCAGCCTTGACTGTGGCGGCTGGAAGGAGTCACTTCAAGTGCCACCAGTGAGCCAAGTGTTTGGAGATTCAAGCGCCAGCGTTTCGTTTCATAGGCATGTCACTCGTGTCAGTCGCAGGAAACATCACGCCATGGAAGCCAGAAAGTCGATCATCAACTCTTCATTCATCCTATCCACTAATGTTACAATATGGAAAATCCCACTGTATCGGGCATGTCTTCCAAAGGGGTATTAAGCTTCCCAGCCGGAAAGGGGGGAATCAAAAACCGCAAAGGTCTCGTATCACTGGGTATCCCAATCCAAGGGCTGCGGTGACTGGCACGCGCCCGACGCTCGTTGTGGCCGCGTCTTATTAACCTTGTGTGGCTTCTCCACGGTCCGGCCGAGCGAATGACCATTCCTGAGCACACATACCAAGGGGCCCGAAGGGGCGCCGCGGGGGTATCCCTTTTCTTCCTCCTATTCTTCCGTGTATCTTCTTTTGTCGCCGTCTAAAGCAAGAGACCCGGGTTGTGTGCCGTGTCATGGTATCGTAAAAAATTACTCTCTTCGAAACAAAACAAGCTCCGCCAAAAGCTGAGAGAGGAGACGGCTTACTCCTCCTCCTCCTCGTCGTCCTCGTCGACCGACTGGCGCTTGAGGACCTTGCGGAGGAGGGCCTCGCGGCGGAGGATCTCGCGGGCCAGGTTGGCGCGGGCGGCGACGGCCTTGTTTGCCTTGGTGGCCTTGGCGGCCTTGGCCGGCTCGGCGGGAGCGGTAGCGTTGCCACCGGCGGCAGGGGCCTCGGCGGCGGGAGCCTCAGCGCCGACCTGGATGGGGACGACACCGCCGAAGGGGCCGGCTCGGGCGGCGTTCTGACAGCGGACAAGGCAGACGTTCTCCTGACCGGCCACGCTGCCAGTGCAAGCCTGGCCGGCAGGGATGGAGGCGACGAGGGGGAAGTCGGTGGCGGCGCCCTGACGGTTGCGGGAGTTCTGGCCGGGGGGAGTGGTCTTGACGGTGATGGGGGTCCACTGGGCGGCGGTGCCGTCGGCGTTGATGGAGCAGGTGTAGGGGCCGCCACCGTCGCCGTTGACCTGGTGCAGGGTCATGGTGAGCTCGCCGCCGGCGGAAACCTGGGGAAGCTCTGCGCCGGTCTCGGCCATGATGGCGGCGGTGCCGGCGGCGATGTTGTTGGTACCACCGCCGAGGGTCTCGCCGACGGTGGCGGCAGCGGCGCCCTTGAAGCGGGTGGCGTCCTGCTGGAAGGGGTTGCGCCGGGTTCCGTCGCGGGGGGTGGCAGTGTCGATGCCGAGGGCCATGCCCTCACCGCCGGCATCGCCGACAGCCTTGATGATGGCGGCATGGCCGGCAACGAGCTCGGCACCGGCCAGGAAGACGGCAGAGATGATGGTGGAGGAACGCATTTTGATGAGAGTTGTGAGGAGGATGTGTGACTGGAAGGTCGTGGGTGTGGGAAAAAGCACCGGGCCGAGGAGAAAGTGTGTAATATGGATTGTAAGTTGAAGTGGAAACCAGTCCGGATAGAGAAGAAGAGAAGAGGATGAATGAAGAGGATGTGTTGGAAGATGATGATGATGATGATGATAGGAAAGTTTGATGGACAAGAGGGCGCCGGAACTGATCCTTATATATCCATCTCGGGCTGGGCGCGATGCTCAGCAAGTGAGGGCTCTCGCCGGCCAAGTTGGCGTGCCCAGGCGCCAGACGCCAGACGGGCAAACATTGCCGCCCGCCGCGCTCCCACCGTCAGCAGGCGCGGGGGTGTGTTGCAAGGGGTCGTGGCAGACGAGGCCCAAACAGCAAACATCACGATTTCGCGCGCCTTTGCGCCAACCCCAGGGGGGAGGAGGAGGACGGAATTCGGCAGGCCAAGAGGGGGCCCAAGAGTCGAGGGGCGGCCCTCCAAAGAGGGTCCCTTCCACTCTGGCCAGCCTATCGCATTCTCGAGGGAGATGGCGGCGGGAGAGCAGCTGTGAGCGGCCGGGATGGTTCCTCCCCTGGAAGCCCTGGGAACCCTGGGAGCCCTGGGAGCCCTGGGAGCCCTGGGAGCCCTGAGAGCCCTGAAAGCGCCGGGAAACCCGGGGGCGATCGCCAAACGAGAGCAGTGATTGTTTGTGGAGAGGAGGAACACGATGGCACCTCTTGGTCGTTGAATGCCCGTGGACCAATCGCAACTCGCCTTCGCGCGAGTGCCGCACCGAATCAGGGGTGACAATCCCCACCCGTGGGCCCTCGAGGGCGCGGGAAGAATGCTTAACACGATAACCTCAGTGGCTCCAGACCCCTGGCCTTTCATGCTGGGTGGCGGTGCCAAAGCTGGAGCCGAGCAGCACAAGCCGGCGGGAGCTGGAGCTCTTTGCTGCTCGTGCGTACTGGAGAGATGCCCTGTGAGCCAGGATGCACAAGTCGATCGGCAATATCAAAACCACTCTCGGTGTGCAGTAAACCGTCCGAGCGTGCAAGCCAGGCAGCCATCAACTACCATTGACAGGCGTTTTCAGCTCAACTTCAGGGCAGCGAAATTACACCAGACTCATGACACGTTGCATCTAAACATGTTGCCCAACCACTCGCCCAATGTCGCCGGCCTGCTTGCTAGACGGTTTGCTGTCAGTCAGCTCTGGGCACGAGGTCCGTGGGTTCGCAGGTCAAGACGTCCAGGTTACCATCTTCGACACCGTTGTTGAGCCGCGCTAAATCGTCCCGTCTTTTTCGCCGAGCCAAAGTCGACAGCCCCTTTGTGTCACAATTCGAGGCGCAGCCAAGCAGCGAGGAAGGGGGTCGGTCGGCGGACGCCACACACATGACATATTTCGGTTTCCCCACCATAGCTGCTCGCCATAAGACGATCCGAAAATCTGGGGAGCGAGCAAGCGCACCCGAGAATGTGCCAAGGCGACGCGAGGAAGCACAGGCGAGCGAGCACATGTTAGGCGAGGCATCGCGTGGCTCGAAAGGCGTCCAGGTCGTCGGCCAGAGGGCGCGCCGGTGTTTGATGGGCAACCAGGGGGTGCGGTACTGCCACGCTCCGGCAGGGACCCCTTGACAAGGGCGCACACAACACAGCAAATAAAAAACTTCCGCTGCTACCGCTGAAAGGCCAAGGCCGCAACAGAGAGCAGGCATCACACTAGGCACAACACGCTGCACAGCCTTGCGGGGCCCTCACGCAACAGCGGGCAGGGGGTGCGCTGGGGCCAAGGGATCCGGGAAAGAAACGAGCCGGGCGGGAAGCCACCCAGAACACAAGTCACGAAAAGAGCACAGGTTCGCGGGCGACGACGCCTCACAAGAACTTGACAGACCTGTCACACTGGTGGCGGCGCCCATGGTAGGTACGCATAGGAGGCGCAGAGGGCGGAAGCGCCCTGGCCGACGGAAAAACTTAGAATTGTTCGACCACCCCCGCCCGCGGAAACAAAACAGCACAGCAGTTGTTAATGCACGCAAACACATAGGACGCGGCCGCATTGTGAACAGCATGTAAATGATAAGATGGCGCCGAAACGAAACCAGATTTACGCGCACCGCTCTGATCCCCGTAGAAACAACGAGGGGGTGTTGATGCCGCTTCCCGCCAGATGTGATGTCCTCACAGATGATCCCCCGGCCTCGCGATTGGCTATGCAGCAAGATCGCTCCCAATACTCCCGGCATTAGCAGAAAGAAATGACACATAATAGACCCCCCGTCCCCTCCAAGCCAATCAGCCCATACGAGGGCGGGAAACAACATAACCAAGGAATGGGGAGGCCAAGGGTGCAGCAATGACATGGGTAATAAGAGAGCAGGGAGAATGAAAGAGAAAAAAGCACAGAGATCAAGACCATGGATGAGAAAAACCCCCCAACCCCCTGTCCCGAACATGAATTTTACCAGTCCACCCTGAGCCTTGGCTCTCCGAGGTGAGCCCGGCCCGGACATGGGCGCCAGAGAGAGACAGCACGAAAGAAGAAGAAAAGCAAAGAAAGACGGCAACTGCCAGGCAAGGCGTCGTCACCGCCAGCAACCAACCATCAAGCCACGCTCCCGCCCAGAATTCACAGCGGCGTGATCTGTGTGTTGAGCGACACCGACCTCCCCTGCGCCGTCAGCTCCGTGGCGAGCTCGAGCAGCTTCTGGACGTCCTTGTGTAGGACGCCGCTGATGTTGAGGTCCAGCCTGAACAGCACGTCGCCCTGCTGCATCGCCCCTGCCGCCACCGCCGCCGCCGGCGGTGCCCTCGGTCGCCTCGACGGGGCTGCTATGGGTGATGATTTTGATGAGGATGGTGATACTGAGGTTGCGGCAGCGGCGGGGGCCTTGGATTTCAAGCTTGGCCTCCCCCTCTTGGCTGGCGTCTTTGCCGCCGGCGGTCTGTTGACGTCGTTGGCTCCTGAACCGTCACTCTTGCGCGCGCGTTTGGCAGGCGGTGCCTCCGAGTTGGCGCGGCGCTTCTTAGACGTCGCTGCCGGTGTTGCTGTTGTTGTTGTTGCTGCTGCTGTCCTGTCGTCGGGCGCAGACGCCGAGCTCGTCCTAGCCCGGCGGCCGCGGGCGGGGGTTGTGGTTGTGGTTGTGGTTGTGGTTGCGCCGTTGTTGTCTCCTCCTCCTGCTGCTGCTGCTGCTGCTGCTGCCGCTGCCGCTGTTGCACCGGCACCCCGCTTCTTGGGCGTGAGCTGCCTCGTCAGGCCGTTTGCGGCCAGGTACTCGAGCACGAGCGCCTCGCTGGACCGCATGATGACGTCGAGCGGCTCCCAGCTGGCGGACCCGTCCCGCGGGTCGCCCCTGTAGCCGACCCAGTGTATCAGCAGCCCGGGCGCCTTGCCCGGCCGGTGGCCCAGGATGCGGAAGACGCGGTACGTGGCGCACTTGATGGTGTTCTCACGCGCCCGCCCGAACGACGCCCAGTACGCCACCACTTTGTCCTCGTTCACGCGCTGCACCCACTCCTCGGGCACCTCCCGCCGCGCGTCGTCGGTCGCCCGCCTCGTCGTCAGCGTCACCGTGCTGTCCTTGCGGTTGATGCTCCAGTCCACGATGCTGTCGAGGGCGTCGTCGTAGTCTGGCGCCGGCTGGCCATCGTCGTCGTCCTGCGGGCCTTTATTGTGGTCGTTGATGCGCCGTCAGTATCGCGAGCATTCTGAGAGTTATGTGACCGGAGAGGAGGGGGAGGCACGGCATGCGACAGGTGCAGTTGCTAAACCCGAATGATACTGGAATTCGTCTATAGTATTACATACCCGTAGTGGCCGGCGCATCTTCAGTCGTCTTCACCATGCTGAAGATGCACAGACAGTAAACCCCCACAGATTGGCGGGGGATGCAAAGAGTGCGGATATTGGGGTGTCGGTTCCCCAAGTCAATTGCGCCTGGCGATTTTTTTTATTGGTGTTGGAGATGTTTGCGCCGCGCGCGACGACGCGTCAAACGGGAACTGGAAGAGCTCTAGTGGGGACTTTGAAGCAGCACCCGCGACTGTTCAATCTAATCCTTGGAGCTTAGGTACCCTTGACCTGGAAGCAACCAGCGACGTCAACATGGTCTGTGCTTGCCCTACTGGATTCTGTGGGCCTGGGGGTGTGTCGCCATTGAGGAAAGGGTGACCATCTTGTGAAACGGGCATGACTGTTTGTCTGTTTGCAAATACCAGTATCTCTCTAGATACTGTGCCCTTGAATACCATATAAGATGATAACTACAGGAGAATACTCGAGCTTTTTCTCAAAAGGCTGTTGTCGAGATGACATTCTGGTGCTTAAAAAGTAAACTGCAAAGTCTCGGGTGCCACCAACATATGTTGACATTTGTGTAAAAGATGATACTATTTGTTGTTGAAGTTTTAATACCACGGGGCTGTCGATATTCAACAGAATCGTGGATAAACACCACCACTCATGCTGACGTTTAAACCCAAATCAAAAAAGGTATTTACAAAGGCTAAACAATCAAGTTTGCATCATAACACCAATGATGTGGAAATATCACGTTAGTATCGATCGACACAGTTGTGAACAGTTCAACAGCAAAGTTGGCCGTTAAGCTCATCGACTTCATTCTGTAAACCGAGTCAATGGTTTCTATTTTGACGCGTTTCTCCATGCGCATGTGCCGATCCCAGCGCTCTAGCCACCCGCAGCAACGCCACGGCTCGTGGCCGCGGGTGATGCCATTAACGCTACCCTCACATCCATTTTTAGCAATCGAGAACGCTCCCCCAGCCCGGAAATAGAAGCACCTACGAACTTGAAGGACAAAAACGACAATATAAAAGCGCTGCTTTCCAACCTCAACGAGCTTTATAAAAAAAATTTTCATTATCATTATCCATTGATCCTTCCAGCCTCTCCTCTACAAACTATCAACCACTCGAATTTGTTAGCTACAGCGTTTTGCTTTGCCTCCCATTTTTCCCGTTAACACTTTTTTACTTCTCCGCCGCTACCCTTATTACCCTCCTGGCCGCCACCCAGGTCGCCGCGGCGCCCCTGGGCGCTACCGGGAGCGACGCAACCGCCGTCCGCATCGCCAATCGGGACGTCTCCGCATCCGCCGCGGGCGCCGCCGCGCAGCCGCTCGTCCCCGCGACGAGGTGGCCGACGAGGCTCCGGCCGACGAAGAGCCCGAGCAAACCGCCCCGAGGCTAACCGCCCGGCGCACCGGGCGGTTGGCCGGGGCGTTGACGCGCGCTGGTGGGGACACGGGTTCCGCCGCCGTGTGCGGCGGGGGCAGGTGGTCGGGCTGCTAAACGGACGGCCGCTGCCCTCCGTGCCGGCGGCGCACAAAGCTGCCCGGCTTTCTCATCTTTATCAGCGTTGGAATTCGTAGTAGCGTGGAGTCTTTGCTTTTATGGCTCTCTTTCAACCCATCTTTTGGTTTGCCTTTTTTTTTCTTTACATGCTCTTTTCAATGCAAGTTCAATCTATGGCCAAAATTGATTGTGTCTTGTCGACGTGCAATAGAATCCGGTATTGGAATTGATCTGTAGTAAAAATACACCGCGCAGAGGAGCATCCCCCACCTGGTAGAGGTTTCCTACGAGAAACCGTGGGTTGAAAACTGCCAAGTGCCCAGCCAATTGGGTCCCTGGACAAGCATGGTCGCTGAATTGGGAAGCGAAACCATGACAGGCGATTGCTACAGGCCTGCTCACTTCATTCATCACCAAAACTAAGGGTAAGGAAAGGTATCGGGCTTGGCCTCCTTGGGTGGCGCGGACTCGGCCTCTTTTGCAGGATGATTGTTCTCCTTCAGTGACTCGCTCCCTGCGGCGGCAGATGGTGTGGTGGTGGACGCGTTTTGATCTCTAGAATCCGTGACCTGAATTGCCTCCGTTTCAGGTTGGGAAGCCGTGTTGGCAAGGTTGTCTCTCGCTGGCTGCGTGTTCTGGTCTGCCGAGCCAGAGGCACTGCCATCGTCTGCCTGGTTGGTCTTGGCAGTCAAATCGCCGGTCTTGTCTTCTGTCACGGGAATCGCGGAGAGGGCGCCGGGGCCCTGGTCTTCGTGTTTCGAAACGACCCCCACATTGTTCTCTGTTTGAACATTCTGCTCGGCATTGGGCTCGTTTTCGTCCTTCTTCTCCGCGCTCTGCGTCTCGACGAGCTTCAGTCCAGTCTCGACGCCCTCGGTCAGCTTGCGCACCTCCTCGTCGAGGTCGGGCGGGCCCTCTGCGGCCCTGCCGAGCTGGCGGTCCGCCTCCTCGTCGCCCACGACGGAGCGCCACAGCGCCTCGAGCTCGTCGCGCCAGCCGAGCAGGTCGGCGAGCCTGCGGACGCCGTCGTCGCAGGGGCCGATCTCGACGACGTCGTCGGACCGGTCGCCGACGCGGTGGACGCGCTGCTTGTTGAGCAGCAGGCGCGGCACGCCCGCGGGCACCATGTCCGCCAGGCCCGCGAACGGGTAGACGCTCAGGCTGGTGCCGATGATGATGACCGCGTCCGTCATGACGACCTTGTGCGAGTTCTCGCGGAACCCTGCCGGCAGGGGCTCGCCGAAGAAGACGATGTCGGGCTTGACGAGCCCGTTGCACTCGTCGCAGTGCGGCACGACGCCATCCTCGACGTGCTTGCGCATGCGGTCGCCGTCGAACTCGGCGCGGCAGTCGATGCACCGCTGCGTCGCGAAGCTGCCGTGCGCCTCGACGATCCTGCTATCCGGTACGCCGGCATGGCGCTCGAGGCAGTCGATGTTTTGGGTAAAGTCCACGTGCAGGAGGCCCTTCTTGTGGAGCAGGGCGATGAAGGCATGCGACAAGGTAGGGTAGAAATTGCCCGGATACAGCTCCTTGGCAAGATAGTAGAAAGGCTCGGGATGCTTCCTGAAGTACTCTATATCAAAGACAGCCTCGGCGTGTGGCAGGTTTAGGCGCTCGAGGTTGGAGTAGAGACCAGTACCGGGAGAGCGAAAATCGGGGACTGCGGGGTACAGTAAGCAAACATGCTTGATGGAGTTGCTTGCGGGTAGATGGGTAGGTAGCTTAATAGGTAGATGGTAGGTGGCAGGTGTCAGGTGTCTAGGTGGGTGCCATACTTCCCGCAGCCGTCGAGATGCCGGCGCCCGTCAGGACGATGATGCGCCTCACATCGCCAGACTTGATGTGATCCGCAAAGGCTTCGAGGGTTCGGGCCTCGAGCCTGCGCGGCTCGCCGCCCATATCGGGCAGGGAGGAGAAGAAGCCGAACATGGCGGCGGCGGTGGCGGCGGCGGGCTTGGCATACGGCCCAGGCAGGGGCCTCGGTTTTAGGCTTTCTCTCTTCCCTTGCTCAAATTGCGGTGTGTCTGCAGAGCCGCAGTTGGTTGGGGCTTGGGTCCTGCGTGCCGATAGCTCAGGTGGAATCTGCGTCCACATCAATCAGCAATCGCGGCTGACCCCGCAACGGCTTTAAGGGTCGACTTGGGTTCTGCCGCACGAGTGGTGGCACTTGTGCGGTATGGGACGAACCTCTTAGCGCATGTATGTACTGTGTAGGTATGTTGTGTAACCCCGCGGCCTGGCGTCATTGGAAGGGAGCTAAGCTCCGTGGCACAAGATTTGACTTCCAATGGGTTCAGGGTTCAATGTTATGTGTGCTGATATTGGCACCATCTGCTGCTGGCCGGCCGCCTTTTTCGTGGCCCCCATCCTTGCACATGCACACACTTGAAGCCTGTGCAGATATCTGCTACGGTTCCTACTGTCCCACGGAGACCTTTAGTAGGCCTGCATTTTTTTCTATACGAGAGTGAGGCTTCCAATCTAGCCACCTGATCAAAAAATTCCTCCTGAAAGCGGTGAGGGGCGATTGACGTCAATCTGGCCCGACCCCGCCTTCGGTAGCTGAAGAGCGTGGGGGGACAACAGCATAGGGTTTTGCCGTTACATATTCCGGCCCTGTTATCATAGTGAGGCCCTACCAATGCGTGTCTCGCAAAGTTTACCTCCTACCTTTGCTATACCCGTGCGACACTATATATCTGCGGCCACACGATGGCGCCCAACGCCCTAAGCCCACAGCTCCCCCGACATACCGTTATCGTGGGTGGCGGCATAGTCGGCGCGGCGACCCTGTTCTTCTCGGCTCGGCACCCGGCCCGATTAGGGGCTGCGGAGCGCTCCAAGTTGACGCTGCTGGAGGCAACCCGTGAGCTCGCTCCCGCCGCAAGCGGCAAGGCTGGCGGATTCCTGGCGGTGGACTGGCACGGTGAGGCAACAGCAAGTCTGGCGAAGCTGAGCTTCGAGCTTCACCGTCAGCTCGCCACCGAGGGAGGAGGGGCAACAAGATGGGGATACCGCAACGTTGAGGTACGGGCTGCTGAGGCCGTGACGCTGCTCTTCTCTGATTCCGACCCTGAATAATGTCAAAGCTTGTCGACGCGCGATACTGACAGGCTCCGGGCTGGGATAGACCCTGCAGGTGAACTTTGACACGGCCACCAAGAGCTCCTCAGAGTGCCCCAAGGAATTGAATTGGATCAACCCGAAGATCGTGACCTCAACCAAGAAATTAGGAGGTGGCGGGAGTACCGGTCAGGTGACACCAAAATACCTGGTCGAGTATCTTGTGGAGGAAGCAAGAAAGCAGGAAGGAGTCGATGTCCGTCTGGGAACCAGTGTCATCGCTCTTGACACCACAGGAGACGGACGGGTTAAGGGGGTGCGTGTGCGCAAGTCGGACGGGAAGGAAGAGCTTATAGAATGCGATCGCGTCGTCGTCGCAGCCGGCCCCTGGACCGGTTCGCTTCTGCGCGCGCTGGTACCGGACTGGTCCGCGCGCATCCCGCTCGAGCTGTTGCAGAAAGGCAAGTCGATCGACGGATCGCGGGCGCACTCCCTCGTCATCCGCGGCAAGCTGCCGACAACGGCGCATTGCCTCTTCACCGAAATCAAGTACACGGCCAGCGACGGCAGCTCGCGGGCGGCGGGTCCTGAGGTGTATTGTCGCGGAGATGGTACCGTTTACCTGTGTGGCGCGACAGATTCCGTCCCACTCCCGAAGAGGGCGGACGAGGTGGTGTGTGATTTCGCAGAGATAGCGCGTCTTCTCGAACAAGCTCGTGTCGTGGGCCCAAACGTATTTGGCGAGGGCGCCAAAGTGGAAAAAGAGCAGGCGGTAGGTTCTGTCTTTGGTGGCGTGGCTTGGGTAGGTATAAGGAGTCTGACTGACACGCAAAACTTTGGCGTCTTGCAGTGCTATCTCCCCGGAGGACCCTTCAGCGGCCCTCTGATCGATGGATCGGCCGACCATGGCCTTTTCATTGCTTCGGGCCACACATGCTGGGGCATCACGCTGGGTCCGGGGACAGGCAAGGTGATGTCGGAGCTGCTGTATGACGGGAAAGCGATCTCTGCCGACATCAGCAAGCTGCAGGCATAAGGGGAGTGCTCTATGGCGCTGAGAGCCGTGGGATCATGGAGGTAATATTGGCATGTTGTTGCAAGGACGAGGATTTCAGTTTGTGTGGGATGTTGGGTGCAGGTTTTTGGAGAAGTGGCCGGGAGTAACCGGGAGTGCCAACACCCTGAGCCGACTGTGCTTGCCCAGGTTGGTTGTGGGGCACGGGTCTTTACTTCCGCCAGTGGTTTTCATGCTAATAATATGCACACAAGCTTGTGTCGCCACCGTTCTGCGGCACAAGGGTCATGTACCTGTACCTGTGCTACCTTTTGTGGATGGTGCCTGAACGCCCCCAAACGCACATTCAAACGCTTGTTACCGAAAACCTAACCCAACATACTGATCCCCCGCAATATTCAGACTGGAGGCTTTGGGTCACGCTCCCACGGGCGGGCAGAAATCCATGTGGCTGGGAGCAACACGCCAGCCCAGCAGGCACACACCGCCAGACCGGCCAGACTGATTTGGTTACTGCGACAGAAGTGCCCCCGCCGACCCAAACCCTTGGCCCAAGCAGCGAGCCGTTGGTCGCGGTGAAAGCTGCCGAAACAGGGGCCTCACAACGCGATGGGCGAGCCAATTTCCAACCTCGCAGAAGGGCTCACATCCCCCTATCCATCGAGTCCAACCATGAGAAAGTCCACTGTTAGTATCTACCATCTACTGATACTGCTCCAGCGCTCAGTCGTGGTGCGCGTGCCACGCCGGCGCCTGCTGACCTCGTCGCCCCCGTCCTCCAGAACGGCCCACAGTCGAAGCGCCATGCGCCAGAGTTCTCGCGCTCGCTGACGAAGCGACGCCGCCTGGTGTCTCTGGCGAATGCCAACGAGGACCTGGGTAGCTCACGGATCCTCCACGTCAGCGACGACGACGACGACGCCGCCGCCGGCCACGACGAGCTCTCGGCCATCGACTGGCAGGACGACAACACGGGCCCGCCGCCGCCGCCGTCCTCGGACCGCCCCGTCAGCAGCATGCGCCGGTCCCACGGCCCAGACTCGGCCACATACCACACCACCACCACCACCACCACCAACGGCAACACGAACCAGCTCTCGCGCCATGTTCATGCCACCATGACAGACGCGCTGCTCCCAGGCCGCGCTGCGACGGGCCAAAAGGTGCGCGCGCTCGCAAACGCGCTCCTCACTAACCCGCCCCGGTCCGCCCGCCCCTCTGTGACCGACACCCAGGACGCCGCGGCGCGCGTCGCGGCGCTGCACGAGGACTACAAGACGCTCGACGCCAAGCTCCAGCTGGCTACGGCGCGACTAAGCGAGCAGCTCCTCAGCGCCGACCCGGCGGGCGGCAACAGCGGTGGCGGCGCCACCACGGCTGCCGCGACGCCCGCGTCCCTGCGTCCCGGGAGCTCCATGCCGGTGGCGGTGCACGTGGACGAGGACGACGCGGTCGCGAGCGCGCTGTCACACATCGCTAACCTCGAGGCGCGGCGCGCGGGCCTGCTCGCGCGCCTGCACATGGCGCAGGCGGCCGAGCTCGACGTGCGCCAGCAGCGCAGCGGCCGCCAGCTGGCCGTCCAGGTCGACAACGCCCGCGTCTTCCGCCGCGTGCTCGAGCTCGGCCCCTCGGGCGTCGCGTCCCTGCTGCGCGTCCTGCTGGCGTCCGCCGGCGTTCGTCCGTCCGACGGCGGCGGCGGCGGCGGCTCCGAGGAGGACGACGCTGCTGGTGCCGTCGAGGCTGTCGAGTGCAGGGCCAGGATCAGGCAGGCGCTCGACGACGATCTCATCCGCGAGGGCCTGTTGCCGGGCTCGTCCCGGGGTGTGGACCGCGGTGACGGGCCGACCGACCTCATCGACCTGGGGGACACGAGCCACATCCACGACGAAGAGAGGTGATTCCTTGCCCGCACCTGAACGCGCGCGGCATGTTTCGACAACCTTTGTCTTCATTTGTTTCAACATATTCTCACCCTATCACACGTGGAGTGACAACCAATAGCTCCCTGTTATTATCTCGGCTGGCTACCTACCTCGCACATTTCCCATTTTCTCTTCATATCATGAAAATAATCTTGCTGAACCATCATACCCATTTCTGTTCTGTCTTTTCTCTCTCGATTTCACATGATACCTTTGCTTTGCTGCATCTTTCTTACTGTACGCAGGTTACCTGGGGATCGGAATCGGTTATACCTTGACGCACGCAATGATGGTTGGTGGGCGTGTTTTGTGTTGATAGGGTTTGCTGGCCCCGAGGGGATGGCGCGTCCTGGTAGCGGCGGACGTTTCCCGTCCATCAATCGCAAACAATAAAACTTGCAGGATCAACGCAAAACATCTGTCACGCGCGCACAATTTCTGTTCCCGATGCTGCCTTCTCCTGGGGTAGACATCTCCGGTGCCATGCTCATCGTGCAACCCCGGGTCAGAATCACCTCAGCGGCCGTCGGCGACGTGTCACCGATACAGCACATACATGTCCGCTTGAGAGGGGGGGCCGCACTAGGGAGTTATGTAATAGGCTCGGCGCTCTGCCTAATGGGGGGGATCGCGTGCCGGAATTACGTGAAAGGCAGGGGCCCCTGCCGGCCTGCTCGTGATGGCTCGACATCCTTCCATAACGTCAAAATGACGTAAAATGCCGATGTCGCGATGCCAATGCTGCGGACAACTAAGTGGTAACACGACATGGCCGGCATTACGGCTTACGTGCGATGCCTCGACCGGCAAACGCGCCTTGGAGGAGGATATAACAGCTTTGAGGAGACGCCGTATCTGCAGCTAGACGTTTTTGCTCCCGAGACTCGGGCTCCGCGGCTCAGCCAAGGACATATAAAAGCTCGCCCATCTCCTCCTTTTACCAACCGCCACTCTACGAGGACAGCTTTACGCATCCGACCCACCACGCGGACAGCTTTATACTCTAGACACACACAAGGCCACACACATGCCAGCGGCACCAGCACCGACACAAAGCCACCCCCGCCGACGACCCGCCAGGACAGCGCAATGCCGCACCGCAAGCACGCCCCCGTGGTGAAACCGCTCCTGCTGGCGGGCGGGCCGTCGGCGCGCCTGGGGTTCCCCAAACACCTGCTCCGCATGCCCGACGGGCGGCCGCTGTACCAGCACCAGCTGGACCGGCTGCACCGCGCGTGCCCGGGCGCCGACGCGCTCTACGTCTCGCTCGGCCGGTCCTCGGTGCTCGACGGCTTCCTGCGCGACGTGGCCCGCCCCCTGCTGCCGCGCCGCCGCGGGAGCGCCGCGGCCTCGACCCCGGGCCCCATCGCCGTCGTCTACGACAGGGAGGAGCGGGACGCGCTGGGCGGCCCCGTCGCCGGCCTGCTGGCCGCGCACGACGCGGACCCGGACGCCGCCTGGCTCGTGCTCGCGTGCCACTACCCGCTGCTGACGGGCGACGTGCTCGCGCGCGTGCGGGACCTGCACGAGGGGGCGCTGACGTGCGTCAGAGGCCCGGACGGCGAGCCCGAGCCGCTGATCGGCCTGTGGAGCCCCGAGGCGCTCCGCGAGCTCGCCGCGCGGGTGAGGGGAGGGAAGGCGGATGGGGTGGACGAGGCGCTGGGTTCGTTCGTCGCCGAGTGCGGCAGCCTGGTCGTGGATCCGCCGGAGCCGAGGACGAGGGTCATGATGAGGGTTGAGACCGAGTCGGACTGGAACCAAGTCTACAGGCTGGCGAGTGAGGCGGCAGCGGTTGGGAAGAAGGACCGCGTAACCAAGGGGAGCTCGATCCAGACGATGCGCAGCGTGGCCGCGTGAACTAGATGTGCCCACAAAGCCAAGGGGCGAATAGCGCCCTAGGATATGACGGCTGACGGCACTAAAATCATGGCGCGGCCCACGCGTCAGGTGTCCAACCTCCAGGGGTGACGTCTGGCCAATAAAGCCCCTGCGAGTACGAGCCGTCGCCGTATATAGACGAATCGATGAACTGAAGATCAAGCGCGGGCTGCGCCAGAAGCTGATGTAGGGAGGACTCGAGCAGTGCGGTTCCTGTGATCCCATTCTGCGTCGTCCAGAGCTGTTGCTGGGCTGGTCCGGCGCCCATACCGGCTCCCGCTGTAGCCACTGGGGCTCCAAGCAAACCGGTCGTGTCGGTCGCGAGTGCGGCCCCGCCGGTGCTGTGCTGCCCCCTCGCCGCGGTAGCGATTCCAGTGTTGGTGCTGACCATGGGTGAGACCGAGCTCGACGGGGCGCCGGCCTTCCGGAGCCGTGCTTCCGCCAAGGCCGTCTTGATAGCGTCCACGTGGCGGCACCACTCGCGGCCGGCGAAGCTGCCGTTGTTCTTGACCTGGTTGAGGATCGAGGCGGCGGCCTCGAAGTGTTCGCCGTCGGAGCCGTTGTCGGCCCCGCTGGGGAGGAGGCTGGAGACAGCCATGACGGTAGCGGCCGAGAACATGTACTGGGAGTAGAAGTAGTTGAATGTCGCAAAGGAGCCGTCAATCCACGCCTCCTTGAGAAGCTGGACCGAGTGGCGGGCGCTGCGGATGCAGGCGTCGGCCACTGTCATGGCCACGGCGGGGATCGGGGGTGCCGGGTCCCTGGGCTCGGGCGGGCGGTCGTCCGTTTCTCGCGGCGGCCACGAGGCCACGTGTGTGCGGAGCACATGGAGCAATATGGGTCTAGTCGCCGTGACAAGGCACTGTTGTAGAGCACGCAGACGCGTCTGTGGTTAGCAAGTTGCGGCTTGGACATCTGCCGAGCGAGAGGAGGGGGGCGACCGGGACTTGCCTGGTTGAAGGAGAGGTGCAAAGGAAGGGGCTTCGGCACCGCCTCGGACAAGCCCGAGCTGCAAGAGTCTAGATGCAGATAACTTGGGAGCTCGTCGGCCCAGGCCCGAAGGTCAGACAGCGCCTCCTGCACCCTCTGAGACAGCGACTCTTGGTGAATCCTGCGACCGTATATGGACTGGGTGATTTTGCCGGCTACCCGCGCCAGCTTGATCCTCGCAAGACTGTATCCGGCATCGAAAAAGTCTCCCGCATCGATCGTGCCCTCGAGTGCAGACTGATCTGAAGGAAAATCGACCCGGATCTCATTGTCTTCAATCGCAACTGGGTTCCCGAGCTTCGCGGCCCACAGCCTGTCAAAGGTATAAGCGGTCCACCAAACCCTGCATCGGTGTTCCCGGGCTGCCACGTCAGTGAGCTGAGACGGGGGCACGTTTACGTGCAGACCCATCACAACCGCCAAGCGGACTGCCGAGCCGGCGAGCGTGTAGGCCGTGTGTCGTCTGTTGAGGGCAAGGGAGTAAAATGACTGCATAGCCAGAGGAAGGAGAGGGATTAGAACATGTCATCAAGAAGTGCAGGGCAAGTGGCGTCTGGTCAGTTCTCACCAGAAGAAGCCTGATCTCGATGGCCCCTATCCGTGGGCGCTCACTGACTATGCGCATGATGCGGGTAGCCCGGGCAAAATAGTGAATGCCAGGGAAGCAGTTTTCGGCCGTGTCGGCAGAGCGGGCCGAGTACATCTCGCCCAGCGCAAAGAGGGCCCACAGCTTGCACCGGAGGAGCGAGTCGCTGGACCGGGTCGGGTTCGCGAGCGTCTGCTCCAGCCCCTCGAGGATCCTGCTCCGGCGGACGATGTGGTAGTGGTGGCTGGCGTACCGGAGCGCGACGTCGACCAGGAAGCGGGCGCGCGAGGGGCTGGGCCACTCGCAGTCGGTGTCGGACAGGGCGAGCAGGTCCTCGTCGGTGGCGTAGTTGACGCGCGGTATGTGCCGGCCCCCGGCCACGGCCTGGCGGAACCGCGTCGCGAAGGCCGCGTCCGAGGCCTCCCCGAGCAGGATCGGGGTGTTGGGGATGTTGAGGTCGAAGAACCAGGGGCGGTCGTCGAGCGAGATGGCCTGCTGCCCGCCGACGCAAGCAACTTCTCTTGCATCCTGGCGGGGAGCAGCAAGGGTGCTTGGTGGTGGACGGTCGCCCCCGGGCTGTGCTGCTCGAAGCCTCTCATTCTCGGCGATTAGGTCGTCCAGATATCTTTAACCACGTCAGCGGACTGTCTGGAAAAGAGTTGATGTTGGCGAGGGGACATAAAGGTGTGCATGGAGTGTGCACAAGCCACACGCCGCCACCCACACGCCAGGAGAGTACCATGAACATACCGCTGGCTGACCTTGACCAGTCTGTTTCGACGTGGGTATGTGCAGTCAGAAGTCTTTCCTGCTTGGCGGCAGTTCTGGCAGGGCTGCCCGCCCGAGCACCTGACCTTGCGGGAGTGACATCTTCGACAGCTGGAGTGAGTGTTTGTCAGCGCACATGTCAGGTCAATACTCGGCGAGGTTCATCGCCGGAGCTTGCTGCTCACGCTGTTGGCTTGGTCTTTGCAGACGGCTTTGCCCCTGCTTTTACTGGAGGCAGAGACGGTGTCGAGCCCCCCTGGGAGGCCGTCTCATCGGCGCTTGGTGTGTCTTCGGCCGGCGTGCGATTCATCTCGGCGGATACTGGCTGATCTCGTACTTAACAGCGGTTGCAGCGCTACTTCGGCAACCTGACCCTGGCCACCAGAGTGATCAACAAGCCGTGAATGTGCGTTGCCTTTGTTTCGGCAAGAGTGAATCGAAGAGAACTTCTTCCATCCTGCAGGCTTGGTAGGCTTGTGCGGTCAAGGAGTCGAACTGGACGGTGGAAGACTCATCACAAGCAGTGGCGGGCGCCCCAGGAGCCGACACCGGGCGGCAAAATCGAGAAGCTTTGCCGAGGGTGAGAGATTTGGACAGTCTGTGCACTGTGAAATAACGCGGTAATATTCCGTTTAACACTGTGGTTCCAACAAGCAGTGTCCCCAGTAAATCGGCCTGCTGGACTTTTCCGCCGAAGTCCAAGGTCGGTCAGCATCTGCAGCTCGACCTCCGTCAGGGGCTTACATGCCGCATCGGGAAATGCCCAGTTATCGCAGTCACACTCGCATCTTCGCTCTCCACAGTAAATCTTGGGACTCTGGCGGTCGAAACGGCGAGATGTCTGGCGCAGATGCTTGTTGATCGGCAGCTTTGGCCGAAGGGCCAAGCAATGTTTGGCTTCTGGGGATAAAGACCAGAGAGCTGCCTGACCAGCAGAGGGTAAGAAAAGGGTGATCCATAGTGACAGATACAATACTACTTTTGGATTATTTGGATCTTGTTTCGCCTTCCCTGTCTATCATCCGCCATGCCACTACGCTCGGGCTCCGCCCTTCCTACCAGCGATGCTGCCCGGACACCACCGCACATACCAATCGCGGACCAAGAGGCTGGAACGACGCCGGTTGGGAAACCCGACCCTGGGCTGGTCGAGTCCGCCGGGCCATCATCCACACTCGGCGAAACGGTCGAGGTGGTCTTCCAGATCCCGGCTCGGCGACGATGGCTCATCCTCTTCAGCCTCTGCTGGGCGTCCTTCCCGCTCAACTTTGTCAGCAACTCCATCCTCGCCGCCATACCAGAGGTGGCCGCCGAGCTCAACGCACCGGCGTCCGCCGTGTCCAACGCCAACTCCGCCGTCCTCGCCGCCATGGCTCTGAGCGCGTTCGTCTGGCTGCCGCTGTGTGGGATCCTGGGTAGGCGGACCGCGCTGCTCAGTTCCCAGCTTGTGGTGATCGTGTCTCTTCTCATCACCGCCTTGTCTCCCAATTTGGTGTGCTTTGCGACTTTTTGGGCCTTGGCCGGCTCGGCGACGCCCTTTTTTCTCGTTGCCGGTCAAACAATCATAACCGATGTCTTTGAGCCTGTTCGTTCTATATCCCAAAAGCCTTTCTTTTCACAAAGTCTTACACGATGCACCGATAGACAATCCGAGGCACCGCTACTGGGTATTTCCTGGGAGTTTCTGTCGTCACCAACCTTTTGGGTACGAGTTTTGCAGTCCGTCACGAGAACCCTGGAGGTGATGGACGCCCAGGTCGCTGCGCTTCTTACTAACGGCCCGCCTTTTGCGCGCCCTCCGCAAAGCTCCTTTAAGCGGCGCTCTGATAGCGACATACACCACATGGCGGGCGGTTTTCGGGATCACGAGCGGAACCACCCTTGTCGCCTTCTCGCTCTGCTTCTTCTTGGTGCCAAGCGCCCAGGAGCTGAGCGGTGGGCTAAAGCCGGAAAAGGCCGAGAGTGGCCCGACCCTGGCGGGTGTACTCCGCGCTTTTAACCCGTCGGCGGTATTCCGGCAGCTCAAATACCCAAAGGTTCTCTTCTGTGTAGGCATTTTATTCCTTGCGCTACCCTAAAGCCACAAGGCACCAAGAAGCTGACAGAAGCAGCACATCGCCGCGGGCCTGCTTGGCTTCAACATGTACGCCATCCTGAGCTCGGTCCGGCGCATCATCAACCCGCGGTTCAATCTCACGTCTCCCCAGACGAGCGGTCTGTTCTACCTCGCGCCCGGCATCGGGTCCATCCTCGGGAGCACGCTCGGCGGGGTGATCTCGGACTGGGTCGTCAAGCGGTACATCAGGAAGCGAAACGGCCTCCGGGTCCCGCAGGACCGCCTTAGGGCTTGCATACCGCCCATGCTTTTCTTCATGCCACTTGGGACGCTGATGTACGGGTGGAGCGTGCAGAAGGAGCTCGGCGGCATGGTGATGCCGGCCACGGGCGCCTTTTGCCACGGCTTTGGGTTGATGTTGGTTTTTAGCTCGCTCAACACATATGCGGGTGGTGAGCTGGTTACCCAAGCATGAACCGAGACTCCCCATGTAGTTACGCTCCTTGCTGACGCTTGGCTGTGCAGAGGTGATCCCCGATCAGAAAACGGCCGTCATAAGCAGTAAATACCTTTTCCAGTACGGTTTCGCGTCGGCAGGAATTGGCGGTGCCGTTCCGATGATTGACAAAATCGGCGTTGGATGGGCGGTTACGATCAGTAAGCGGGCCTTTGGGGATGGCTTTGGAGAGAGACCATACTGATCCTTCAACGCTTTGATGCTCCTAGCAACCGGGGTGATTATTGTGGCAACTGTTCCTCTGGTTGCCATCATTGTGAATCCAACACTCGATCTGCTCTCTTGGCTCAAAACCGATGGCAAGGGTTCTCGGAGCGGTACTGATGGACACGCCGAAGTGTAGCTGTAAAGGATACTTCATCCAGAGACGATATATCCTGCCGCAGTGGCGCTTACGGTTGGCAACAGTGGCGTGTGGTTCTCATATGTTGGCGATGCTTGACGGCTAGGGCAGTGCCTTCTGGCTTTCATGACACACGTGGATGGTATACCCTGGCGGACTCGCGCAGTAATGAACAAGAAAGCGGCAAGAATATGCTCAGGGCCCAGCAGCTACGGGCGCTGCATGGATGTGATGTTATTAAACCAACTCCATCCCCTTCTTGATCATCTCTCGAGTCTCCGTGTCGATCTTCTCCTCGTCCAGCGCGACCTGGAAGCCATTTTTCCATACCGCCCACCTGTCTTGCTGGAAGCCTTTCCAGTTCTTGTCAGGGTGGAGGTCCCCGGCGACGCCTGTTCTATCGGGAAGATTACTGCCGGCCATGGACAGATCCCTCAGGCGCGCCCCGGCGTAGCGGAGCCACACGGCAGCGTTCTTGATGGCGGGCGTCTTGTCATGCGCTTGTTGATTTGGCGACGGCTCTTCGAATGCGTCGCGCATGGACCACAGCGCGTACATCGAGTAGTCGAACGGATGCCTCTTATCGACCCGCTCAACATCGGCGCGCATGGTCAAGCGGGCCAAAAACGCCGTCTGGTTGTTGAAGCTCTCCTGCTGCGCTGCCGTCGCGCTGGTATCAGAGGGGCCTTGGAGGTCGCCGTTAGAATACGACTGTATCTTATGGGTGTCCTGCGTACAGGAATATGATAATGCGCAACTTACTGAAGTTCCATATATCTCTGGCCACCCAACCGAACTGGGGAATGTCATCCCAAACTTTCTGGTTCTTGTCTGCCAGAACCGCAGCGCCACCAGGGCTGGACACTGTCGTCTTGCGGAGCTGGGTCATGAAGTCGACGAGCCCGCCACTCTGACTCTGGTGAGGGGTATCTGCGGCGACCTGGAAGACGGCGTTCCATACATCCCACAGGACATCGCCGATCAAGTCGCCGCCCGGCACAATGGACCTTTGGACAAGCTCAGTGAGCTCGGCGACGGCCTTGGTGATGTCAGGTTTCTCAGCATCGCTGGCCGACTGTGTACTCGCCAGCGGCTGGAGCAGCCTGTATGCCGGGTGGGACGAGTTATCCCCGCTCATCTTGGTGTTGTTCTTGCGGGCGCTGGTCTGAAGTGGTCGATTCACTGTCCGAGAGGCACGAAGGCAAGTGGATGGCAGATATCTTGGTGTGGCGTTCGCTATTGCGACAAGTCGATGTCTCATTCCGGAGAGTTTGGGGGTGCGGGCGGTACCTGAGGGAGCTCCCCCGCGGCGGCAGGTTCGTGAGCCGGGATGGAGGGGGTTCCGTTAAATTGTGTTTCGTTTGCTGCCGCCAATGCTTGCGTTAATGACGTGTCGAACCCTGGCATGTCTGCGTCCCAGTTAGAGTGAGGGGTCAAGGATAGGGGTGACAGGTGGAGCCCAGCGGGACGCTGCAGCGCAGCAGTGAGTGGCTTGAATGCGGCATATCCCTTCAAGTGCCGTTAGGCCCAGGTCGCCCGCATAGGGGCAAAGGCACCCCTGCTTGTTGTTGTGACTCGGAGGTACGGATTTGCAGGAGCGCGGTGCGAGTATTGCGAGGTACCGCTTTGTAATAATGACTGGAGCTGGTACTTTTATCACGGGCTAGAAAAGGTGCAGGTGGAAGTACCGAAAAAATGAACGTTTTTATTGGCTGAAGCACGCGAGATCAGCGACCGGGGGCTCAACGGCACCCAAAGGGAAGCGAGCGTGTTGGCGCGTGTGCCCCCCCTTGGCAACGGCCTCCCGCGGGCCTCAAGCTTCGATCCAGGAACGGGCGTGGTCAAATGCGTTTCTTGTTTCTTTGTCTATGTATAGCCTGTAGCCAGCCCTTCGCTTCTTTACACAGTACGCAGTCACCATCGTGTCTCCCTCACCACCCTCCTCTCACTCACTTCTCTTTTTTTTCCTACACAGGCCGCGCCTTTCACTTCGAGCCCGCCCTCATCTCTAACCTCAAATCCAGTTAGGCGCGACCATGGTCTGCCTGCGCTCCACCCTTGTCCTGGCGCTGTGCGCTATTTCCGCCAGCGCCGCCCCGAGTGCCGGCCAGCTGCTCGACAAGCGACAGGGCACGACTGCTCTGGACACGGTGACGTGCGGAAGCAACAGCTACTCGCGCACCCAAATCGAGGCCGCCACGGCCGAGGGCTGCCGCCTCAACGCCGCCGGCCAGACGCTGGGAAACAACCGCTATCCGCACACGTTCAACAACCGCGAGAAACTGGTCTTCGCCGCGGGCGGGCCTTTCCAGGAGTTCCCGATCTTGTCCAACGGCCAAAACTTCACCGGGCGTAAGCACATCCCCTCGCCACCTGCAAGGCGCAGCCAACTTGTGATTCATGCACGCGGTTGACACTGAACCGAATAGGATCCCCTGGACCCGACCGCGTGGTTTTCAACCCCAACATCGGAGGAAAGTGTACCTATGTTGGATCCATGACACACACCGGTGCCTCCGGCAACGGATTTCTTTTGTGCACGACCAAGCAGTCTCGGTCGCAAACCCAGTCCGACAAGTCGGCCGCCTCGTCGCTAGGCGGCACCCTGGGAAAAGGCACTGCGGCTACGGTTCTGTCGATGCTCATCAATGCTCGCCTGTAAGGGTCGATTCACGACTTTGAGCGGCTCGCTCGGTGCTTGTGCAGCCTACAATTCAGTGCGCGCGGGGACTAGGAACAAATGCCGCCGTGTTATGTTATTTCATCTAGGGCCTGTCCTTTCTTTTTCTCTGCCCATATTTCAGCATTGATTGAGCTGATTCGTCCCCGTCTTGTCAATACGACGCACCTGAATTCAGGGGCGGCCGATCTGCATCTCCATCTCCTGTTTATTTGCTAGTCGGCCGACACTATGCTGGCCATGCCCCACAACGTCGCTACTTGTTCAACTACTGTCGGGACTCCAACGCCATCTTAGGGGTTTACACATATTCAGGACACAGCAGGCATCTTGGACAAGTTCAAGCTGTCACTTCGGCATTTCCATGCCGTCCATATCCCGTGTTCTGGTTTCATTTGACCCCCATCATGACCATCTTGGTCGTCAAGTACTCGTCGATTCCGTACTTGCTGCCCTCCCGCCCAAAACCACTCTCCTTGATGCCGCCAAACGGTGCTGCGGGATCGCTGATAACTCCTAGATCGGCCAGTTTTGTTAGCGCCAAAATGCCGGTACTCGCTGGTAGGCGGAATCGCGGGAAACTCACCAGTGTTGACTCCGACCATGCCGACCTCTAGCGCCTCGGCAACCCGCCAGCAGCGGTTGACGTCCCGGCTGAAGAAGTATCCGGCCAAGCCGACGTCCGCGTCGTTCGCGAGGCTTAGAGCCTCCTCCTCGGTCTCAAAAACAAAGAAAGGCGCAACCGGCCCAAACGTCTCCTCGGAGCAGATGCGCATGCCGGGCTTCATGTCTGCCAGCACCGTGATGTCGAAGTAGTTGGGCCCCAGGTCGGTCCGCGGCTTGCCACCGAGCATAACCCGGGCACCCTTGGCGACCGCGTCCTTTACGTGCTCGTCGACTTTTGCCACCGCCCGGGAGTGGATGAGCGGGCCGTGTGTCGTCTTGTCGCCAAAGCCGTCACCAACGACGAATTTGCTGACGGCGTCGACGGCCATTTTGAGGAACTTGTCGTACACGGCCCGGTGCACCAAAATGCGGTTCGCGCACACGCACGTCTGCCCCGATAGCCTGAACTTGGACGCGATGAAGCCCTGCAGGGCAACTTCGAGGTCGGCATCGTCGAAGACGATAAAGGGCGCGTTGCCGCCCAGCTCGAACGACAGTTTTTTCAGCGTCGACGAGCTCTGGCCCATCAGGAGCTTGCCGACCCCCGTGGACCCGGTGAACGACACCTTCTTGACGGCCGGGTGCGTGGTCATGACGTGGCCCACGGCGGCCGTGTTCTCGAGCGCCGTGATGACGTTGACGACGCCGGCGGGGATACCCGCCCTCTGCGCGAGCTCCGCCAGCGCCAGCGCGGACAGGGGGGCCTCGGCGGGCGCCTTGATGACGAGCGTGCAACCGGCGGCCAGCGCGGGCCCAACCTTGCGCGTGATCATGGCCGCGGGGAAGTTCCACGGCGCGATGATGCCGCACACGCCCACGGGCTCCTTGAGCGTCAGGAGGCGGTGGGACGGGTTGGCGGCCTGGATGGTGTCGCCGTAGATCCTCGGGGCCTCCTCGGAGAACCACTCGAAGAAGGAGGCGGCGTAGGTAACCTCGGTCCTCGAGTCGGCGAGCGGCTTGCCGTTCTCGAGCGTGATGATGGTCGCGAGGTCCTCGGCGTTCTCCATCATCAGCTCGTACCACCTCCGCAGGTACCGCGCCCTCGTCCTCGCGGGCGTCTTCTTGTAGGACGGTAGCGCCGCATGGGCTGCCTTTATGGCCGCCTCGGTGTCTTTGGGGTCAAACTCGGGGCATTGGGCCACCTCGACAAGCGTCGACGGGTCTGGAGCATGTTAGGAGCAGGTAGACTAGAGCGATGATGGGAGAGACACGTACTCTCGACTGCAAACAGCTTCCCTAACGCAGATGTGACCCATTGGCCGTCCACAAGACACTCCTTCTTCAGGAGCGAAGGGTCTCTGAGCTGTTTGCACATGTACATTGTGTTGTGTTAGCAAACGTCGTCCTCCCCGGTTCCTCTGTCTCGCGAAGCAGAAAGCGCACCTTGGGATGCGACATTTTGGGCGGCAGACAGCGCAAAACTCGATAGACTCTAGGGCTGTATTCTGTTGGGAAGGTGCATGCGAGTAGGAGAATGCCTGATCGATCGCCAACAAGGCCATCGTAAAACCTCGCCTCCTATATACGTCCATGGTGGCGGGCATTATCGACGTCGAGGCGCGCCGGAGCGCTTGTACTTTCCTAATTGGGAACAAGATTGTGACGGTTCGCCCCCCTGGCCAACAAGGTGGTCCCCGAGCCAAGTCACTGGACCAAATGTGCGCCTGCATTCTTTGGTGTCACAGCAGCCGAGGATGGCCGTGCCGATCTCGGCGATTTGGCATTCGTAAAGACTCGAGCTTGTTGATAAATCTGTCGAGCGATTTGAGCCATTGAACGAGAAGGGAGGACGCCAACTGTGGTTGGAAGGAAACATAGCACACAAAGCAAACAACAACCAAGGAACCCAAAGCCTGAAAAGTCACAGGCGGCAGGGACGCCTGAGCCGTGCTGGGCCGCAGCGAAAGGCCGAGAGCCAAACGCGCTGTGGGGAAGCCTTGTCGTGTGGGTGGGGCACCAGCGCTAGCTCAAGCGGGCTGCTCAAGCTGGGTTAGACCCCGGACTAGTTCTGCATCTGCAGCGACGGCTTACACAAACAACTCGGTCTGGTCCATTTGCCGGAGAAGGTCGCCTTGACACGGAGCCTGGCCCAATGGGAGGCCAAGGTGAGTCCTGCCCACGAAGGGCAGGTCGAGCCGCTCCTAACGGGTATAAATCTGGTCCTCCGCCTACCGAGGGGCGGGTCTTGGGCGATGGCCCAGCTTCATCTTCTTCTCTACCTCCTCCAGCGCTCCCATACCGCCCCTCGTGTGTCTTTTTCCGGCCCTCGCCACGCCTCTACGCTGTACGCAATATCGTCATCACCAAGGAATTCATCCCTCCAGCAGCCGACACCATGAAGGCCGAGGGGATGCCCGCTGCCGTTGCCCAGACGGTCATCACCGAGGTGCCTGGCCCCCTCTCCAAGGCCAGCACCAAAGAGCTGAACAGCGTCTTTGACGCTCGCGCCGTCCACTTTGTCGTCGACTACGAGAAGAGCTCTGGCAACTAGTGAGTAGTGTCACTACGATCCCTTCGGTCTAGGCTTAACCAACACCTGCCTGAACCTTGCCATGGCTCCCTAGCTGACACAGATGCATCTGGCAGCATTGTCGACGTTGATGGCAACAAGTACCTCGATGTATAAGTGCGCCTCCTGCTTGCGACGGCCCCTAAAGTTATACACCGCTGATGCAAGATTTCGTCCTCTAGTTACTCTCAAATTGCATCTATCCCGGTTGGCTACAACAATGAGACTCTGATCGAGGCGGCCAAGTCTCCAGAGATGATCTCGGCCCTGGTCAACCGGCCAGCCATCGGAAACTTCCCATCTTCATTCTGGCACGACATCCTGCAGGACGGTCTGTTAAAAGTTGCCCCGACGGGTCTGAACCAGATCTTCACCGCCCAGTCGGGCTCGGAGGCCAACGAGCTCGCCTACAAGGCCGCCTGTATGTTCTACAGGCGGCGCGAGCGTGGTGGCGCCGGCTGGGCGCAGGAGGAGATCGACTCCTGCCTCAAGAACTCCAAGCCCGGCTCTCCCGAGTTGGCCATTATGAGCTTTAAGAATTCGTTCCACGGCCGCGGCTTCGGCAGCCTATCGACCACCCGGTCCAAGGCTGTCCACAAGCTCGACATCCCGGCCTTCAACTGGCCCCAGGCCTCATTCCCTGCTCTGAAGTACCCTCTTGATAAGCACGCTGCTGAGAACGCGGCCGAGGAGAAGCGGTGCCTAGAGGAGGTCGAGGTCTTGATTGAGCAATGGTAAACGCTCCCCCGGTCCTTACTGGCGCGCTAGGGAATCTCCGCCTAGTAAACGCTCGACTAATTTCCATTCCAGGCACTGCCCTGTTGTCGGACTCATCGTTGAGCCAATCCAGAGCGAAGGAGGCGATAACCACGCATCCTCGGCATTCTTCCAGGGACTACGAGACGTTACCAAGAAGCACAATGTTGCTATGATTGTCGATGAGGTCCAAACCGGTAAGTTTCTTGAAAATCCTGTGCTTCTTAAGCCTACGGAGCTCGGCTCCCAGGCAGTAGACGATCGACTGGCTAACACGACTACATACAGGCTTCGGTTCGACTGGAAAGTTCTGGGCCCATGCCCACTGGAACCTGACCTCGCCCCCAGACATGGTCACGTTCTCTAAGAAGGCGCAAACGGCGGGATACTTCTTTGGCAATCCCGATCTGGTTCCTGACCAGGCCTACAGGCAGTTCAACACGTGGATTGGTGACCCGGCCCGCGTCATTGTCAGCAAGGCCGTCGTCAAGGAGATCCTGAACAACAAGCTGGTCGAGCAATGCGTTCGTGCCCCCACCATAAGCGACTCTGGCTTCGCGACCTGCTTGCTAACGGGATATGTGACTATAGGCGCGCGTTGGCGATGTCCTGCACTCCGAGCTAGAGAAGCTCGCGACCAAATACCCCGAGCACGTCAAGAACCTCCGTGGAAAGGGCCAGGGGTGAGTTGTACAGACCACGCTGTCACCGCGATGGGATGACGCATCATACTGACAGGGCTCTGGCAGCACCTATATTGCATTCGACACCCTGAAACCGGCCGAGTTTGTCAAGACGATGAGGCAGCTCGGAGTCAACATCGGCACCTGCGGCCTCCAGACCGTCAGGCTCCGGCCGATGCTGATCTTCGACGAGTCGCACAGTGAGCCCAACAACCGCTTCCCCGCCTTCTCTCAGAGACGCCTGCTAACCAACCACACCTGATTTGCAGTCCCGATCCTGATCTCTGCCATGGACAAGACGCTTGCGTCTCTCTAAGCACCTTATTCTATGCCAATTTTGCCATTTTCCACATATACCCCCCATCAGCTAGCTAGGGTATTTTAGGAGTCTTGGAGTTTGCTGCGGTTAAAGCAAGTGTCACAGGCTGAGATTGCTTATTATGGTTCGCGTTCTAGTGTCTCTTTAGCTTCTAGATTTACGCAGCACAAGACATGATATTTTAACTGTCCGCTCACGTTTTGCCGTGAACCGCCACGCTTTGAACCACCCTGTGGCCCTCGAATCGGAGTGTTCCTGGTCACAGGACCGATGGGTGACAGATGGCGCCTCACCGACGATAAGGCACCCGACAGGCGTTTCTGTTGTGGACCGCCAAGAATCCTTGTGTATAGACGCTCGGTACCGCCTTCGTGCACCGCCATCGGGTTGTTATCGCGTTTCGTTTGTGAACGGGTGGGTGGGTTCATTTGACTCGCCCCCACGGCTTGATGGCCAAGATTGTCTCCCGCGACCCCGCTAACTGACAAACCCAAGCTTAAGTACCGCCGTAAAGAAACGTCCACCCACCCGATTTACCTACCAACCCTTTTCCAGGCAAGCAAAAGCATATAGTTCAAAGAGGGGGTAAAATGTCGAGTCCGCGCAAGCACGTCGTCTTCGACGTCGTCGGCACCTGCATATCCTACGACGGCGTGTACGAGGCCCTGGACGAGCGGCTGGGCGACAAGCTCCGCGCCGAGGGCATCAAGCCCAAGCTGTTGGGCTACGCGTGGATGGAGGCGGCGGAGCGCGAGTACACGTACCTCAGCATCTCGGGCCGGTACCGGCGCTTCGACGACGTGTTCCGCTCGCTCTTCTACCGGGTCCTGTGGTTCGCGGGCGTGGCCGAGCCGCGCGCGTTCGCGGCCGACGCGGACCTCGAGCACGTGCTCGCGCGCTACCTCGAGCTGCGGGCGCGGCCCGGGGTGGCCGAGTGCTTTGACGCCCTGCGCGCCGCCGGCTTCACCGTCTGGGCCTTCACGACGGGCGCGGCCGAGCGCGTGAGGGGGTACTTTGTCCGCAACGGCATCGACATGCCGCTCGAGAACTTCCGGTCCTGCGACCAGCTCAAGGTCGGCAAGCCCGCCCCCGAGGCGTACAGGCACCTGCTGGACGGGTTCGCTGGCGAGGAGGCGTGGTTCGCGGCCGCGCACATGTGGGATGTGTCGGCTGCCAAGACCATGGGGTAGGTCGAGCTCCGTGATCTGGCCTTTTTTCTCTCTCGCACTGGATACTAAAGCTAACCATGGTGACCGCTCGGGTTGTTGGTGGCGCAAACAGATTCAAGGGGGCGTACTGCACCATCATGGAAAAGGAGCCCTGCACAGATATCTTTGGAGAAATGGACGTGATGACGGACAACTTCCCCGAGCTGGCCCGCAAGATCATCGAACAATCTGAAAAGAGCGCGTAGTAGGATTCTGTATAATAGATACGGATGGGAGTAACGAATGACGGGCGTTGCTTCCATGCTTACACCCCCATTGCCCGGTGTCACCAAACACCAGATCCCATTTTATGTGCCTATCCTCCCGCGTAGACTATCGCAACGTGTTCCCCAGTATAACCGCAGCTATCCCCACTACAGTGTGGCACCACATCCCTCCGGGGCCGATGAATGCGGTTTCCCACCAGTCTTTCGGTTGAACGGGGACTCCCCAATAGCCACTGCAAACGTCGAATCTGCCGTGGCACCCTGGCTGGCCCATGCTTAGGCAGTCGATGTCCGACATCAAGCACTGAGTGGGATGCTGCTGGAAGATGGTCCGCTCATTTATAGATCTGAAGTCGTGGACGAATCGGTAAACTCCCGGTACCAGCAATATCTAGTCGGGCATGGTGGGAGCTGCGCATGGAATCTATGGTGGTGGCTTGGCGAGACTGATATCCGTCATGTTATCTGCCCCCCTGGCCCCCGCCGTCAAGCCCCAGCGGGACCTCTGGGTTTTACAGGCGGGGTCTCTCGTCTGCAGAGGGGAAAACACTCTCGAACCAGGATGACAGCCTCGCGTGTAGGCGGGGTCGTCTGTGGAGCCCCAACCGGTTTCGGGCGGTGGAGGGACAGTTAGAACGGATGGGGGCGGGCCATGTCCCATGTCCTCCAGACTTTTGGGGACAAGTAGGAAACAGGCGGTGGGGGAAGTCAAGATAGGTGGAAGACGCTGGCGTTAGTACGTGTTGAAAAGCGCGTTCGGAGTGGTTTGGTATTCAAACTCCAGCACCAGTTCATTCCATATAACTCCCACCACTTCCGGCAGGCAGCAAAATGGGACAATTTGTTTTACAATGAAAACTGCCAGTGAAAACGAAATAAACGTTAAAAACCTACCTATTTAAACTTCCTACTCGTCCTTTACCTACCTTAAAACCACCCCCAAACCCCACTTTGTCACTTTGGCACCACCCACTCTCCAACCTATATCTTCACCACCCACCACCTCCCACCTTCCACTACACGTGTTCAAACACAAAAGCCTCACAGAACACCAGGTAGATATATCTTACCCACTTTGGATGCACAATTCGCTGACAATCAAAAAGCAACAGCAACAACGATATCAGCAACAACACCAACAACACCAACAACGATATCAACAATAACACCAACAACAACAACAACGACAACAACATGAGCAGCAGCCCGGCGTCCCCGCACCTCGAGCCCGTCGCCAAGCCGCGCTCCTCGTTCTGGAACGAGGAGAAGCGCGCGCTCGACGAGGTCCGCACCACGGCGGACCTACCCGTCACCGTCGATGTGGCCATCATCGGCGGCGGCTACTCGGGCGTCTCGATGGCCTACCACCTGCTGGAGCATGAGCTGGCTCCAGACAACGTCCTCGTCCTCGAGGCGCGTCAGATCAGCTCTGGCGCCACTGGCCGCAATGGCGGCCATATCAAGCCCGAGATGTAAGTTTTTTTTTTTTTCTGCTCTGCCTCGCGTTCTTGCTATCTTTATCTCATCACCGCCTTGATCTCATCACTAACTGAGCCTCGTCTTCATCTTTGCCCCATCATTCATTATTTTCCTATGATTATCACTTGTCCCATCACCACCGACGTCCTATCGCGGTCGTCCCAACATCGTCCTTTCCCTATCGTCACCTCCGTCCCATCACCATCAGCATCTCCGCCTCGTCGCCATTTACTAACTCCTTCCTCAGGTACTACAGTCTCGCCAAGTACGCCAAGGCGTACGGCATGGAGGCCGCGGCCGAGCTGAGCGCCTTCGAGGTCGCTCACGTGTACGCCCTCAAGGAGCTCATCGAGAAGGAGGGCATCGATTGCGACTTCCAGCTCACCCGCGCCATCGACGTCTTCCTTGACGCGGGCCACTTCGCCAAGACCGAGGCCGCATTCCACGAGCTGGTCGAGGCCGGGCTCGCCACCCTGCGCGACGTCGCCGTGGTCGGCAAGCAGCATGCCGAGTGGGTCAGTAGAACACAGGCTCACACACTCACGTCTATGCCACTTGGTATACACAAGAGACTCGAAAACTAACACAGAAAATAAAAATCCAGATCTCGGGTTTCAAGGACGCCAAGGGCGCCTTCACCTTCACGGCCGCCAGCGTCTGGCCGCTTAAGCTGGTGCAGGGCATCCTGCAGAGCATCATCGACAAGCACGGCGACAGGATCAACGTGCAGACCAGCACTCCCGTGCAGTCCGTGTCGCAGGAGCGGGACAAGCACGGCATGTGGACAGTCTGCACATCGCGCGGTGAGGTGCGCGCCCGGCGCGTCGTCTATGCCACCAACGCCGTACGTGATCACTGCTGCTTGCTTTGTCTGCTCACACGTGTTCTCAACTGCCCTTACTAAAACCCATGTTCCTTTTTTTTCACCTCATAGTACACCGCCGGCGTCCTGCCCGAGTACAAGGACCGCATCGTTCCCGTACGCGGCATGTGCAGCCGCATCCTGCCCGGCATGGAGGTGGTGCCGCCGCACATCAACAACACCATGGCGATCCGCTTCAACGAGCGCCACTACGACTACCTGGTCCCGCGCCCGGACGGCAGCATCATCGTCGGAGGCGGCGGCAGCACCTTCTGGCACAGCCAGGAGGCCTGGTTCGGAAACCACGACGACGGCGAGATCGTCGGGCTGGCCAAGAACTACTTCAACGATTACATGCAGCGTCACTTCTACGGCTGGGATAACACCTTTGCCTACCCAGATAATGTCTGGACTGGAAGTGAGTTGTCTACCTACCTTTGTGTTGTCTTGCATTGATTCTATAAGCTCCAACACCTGCCCAAACCGTCCAATTCTGGTCCCGTCACTGACAAACCACCTTTTCCTCTCCAGTCATGGGCTACAGCGCCGACTGGATGCCGCACGTCGGCCTCGTCCCCAAAAAGCCGGGACAGTACATCATCGCCGGCTTCACCGGCCACGGCATGCCGCAGATCTTCCTGTCGGCCAAGGGCCTGGCCGGCATGGTGCTGGCGTGCGACGCCTTCGCCGACACAGGCATCCCGAGGCTCTTCGAGGCGACCGAGGAGCGCATGCTGAGCAAGGAGAGTCCCCTCAGGGACTACTATCAGACCTTCTGGGCCAGCAAAGACCTGCCCATCCGCGGCAAGAACAGCACGGCCTGAGCGTGGGCCGGGCAAACTTTGCCAAAGTTCATGGGATTTTGATCGGTCGCGTTAGAGGAGGGTCATTGGCAGGACAGGATGGCCTAGAAGATCAAGCCTTCTCGTTTGTAAAGTTATTTGATGTGGGCCTGCAGGCCTAGTGATGCCGCAGAGACACAAGGTATTTACAGGAAACCAAAGAGAATTGGTACAGTACAGGTGGTTTGACAAGCCCAGGAAAAGGGTATTAAGGGAAACAGGGGGGAAGAAATGGGGGATGCCAAAGCTGGCCAGGACTTTTTTTCCCTGTCGACGCGCGAGGAAAAAAGTCTGTATCTGGACCAGACAGCTCCGCCGGGAATGCAGTGTATCTTCCCAGCGGCTGCTTGCCCATCACCCCATTCCCTCCCATCTCCATAAGCGAGATGGACGATCAAATAAAGAGTCGCAACTCTACATCCTTCCGCCACCCCGCAAAAAAAAAAAAAAAAAAAAGGGATTATCCGCCCTATTTGCAGCCGGTGACGCGCTGGAAGTAGTAGCTGTGGGCCGATGTGCTCAGGGTGACGCCCTTGCTGGCCCTGCAGTCCTTTGTGCGGACGCCGTTGCAGACGGTAACTTCGCTGAGCGGGTAGTCGGGGGTCTCGGCGTCCTTGCGGGAGAGCCAGAACTCGGGGCTAATGTGGGACATGTTGTCGATCCAGGCGGGCGGGATGGCGGCGATGGGGTCGTTGTAGTGCGTGACGCGGTAGTTTGCGCCCAGGCGGGGCGCCTGGTCCGTCACGAATTGGGCCCAGGCCTCGTTGCCGACGCGGGGCGAGCCGTACGTGTACAGGTCCACGGGGATGCCGTGCTTGCCCCGCAGGTACGACGTCGCGATGGACACGAGGCCGCCGCCGCCGCTGTGGCCCGCTGCCGCGACGCGGAAGCCCGGGAACTGCTGCCGCGCCCGGTTGATGCTGTCGACGATGGACCGCTGCGTCTGCACCCAGACTAGGTTCAAGCCGTAGCTGATCTTGCAGTTCTGGCACAGGTCCGGAACTTCCGCCACGGTGAAGTCGAGCCTGGTGGAGGAAGGGTTTTTTTTTTCTGGTTAGCTGGTTGTTCCTGGTTGGTGCGTCACGGATGTAGAGGGCGAAAGACTTACTCGAGCAGGTACGACGACGCCGACTTGGAGCCCATGTAAGACAGGACGATCAGCCGGTTGGTGCGGTCGACGTAGATGGCGCCGTCCATGTTGGCGTTGATGTCAGTGCTATAAAGCGGGTGCGTTGAGCCAAGGTTAGCCAACAACATTCCCTGCTTCGTCCTGTTCGACAAGGGCGACATCGCGGAACATACTCAATATGGGCAAAATTGATGACGTCGTTGCGCTGCACCGTGACGCAGGCATTGTTGGCGCAGGTCACCTTGCTGCCGACCTGGGACTTCCGGTTGTTGCAGTAGGCGGAGGCGGCGAACTGGACGAAGTACTTGATGTCGTCCAGGTCCTTCTGCGTCGCTTTGCCGTTCTGCCTCGCCACGAGAGACAGTCTCTCGTCGCCGAAGTTCTCGCCCAGGGACGGCGCCGCCAGCAGCCCCCGGGGGAGCGCCAAGGCGGCGAGGACGGTAGCGAAGAAGGAGGAACGCATCTTGGAGGGGCTTTTTTGTTTATGCTGCGGGTAGCTTCTCTTGGTCTGTCGAGTCGAACGAGTGGAGACTTGAGCGAGAGCGAGAGATAGCGAGTGAGAGACACGCAAGAAGGCGGAGGCAAGAAAGAGTGGAACGACCAAAGAAGGGAGGCCTTGGAGTACCGCGAAAGTGGTGCTGTCCCAAGATGGAGGCTGCTCGACATCGGGGGCGGACGGCGACATAAAAGGAAGTCAGCGTCGCGCCAAAGCGCGGACTCTGGATGTAGTCGAGCCTCGTACCAGCACCGACGGATAGGGCACATCTCCGCCGGTCATCGGGAATTACAGTTCATAACCCCCGCCCCCGCGCAGCCGGGCCATGTCTTGGCGTGCCATCGCCATCCATGTCGCCGGCGCTCCTGTCTTGGGGCCCCCCCCACAAACCTGTGATTGGTAATTTGCACCTTTACACCGAGCGGTCCTACCAGGGAGAACCTCGACCTTGGACACGTCCGGGTTGTTGGCTGCGGGCAAAAGGGCGGGCGGGCGCGGGCGAGTTCGATGAGCCCGCGCTTAGCTACAAGGGCAGGACTATGGAGGTTGCAGCCTGCTCAGGTTGCTGTCAACATGGATGAGGCCCACCCTGCACGGGCCCCGAACGGCTTTCCACACTTGATCAACCCCATGCCAAGGACAAAAAACACGAGGAGTCCCGGCCCTCCAATTCGCTCAGCGTGGCGCTCCCGCCTCCGAGGGCGGAGGAGACCAGGGACGGGCTCGTTCGACGGTCATCTCCAACGCCCCTGAATCAGAGTTTGCGGGCAAGGCATCTATCATGGGTTGATTGTATCGCACCGTGCTCGAAGCTAGGGGATGGATCTGACCAGTGCCGATTTTGGGTCTCCATAGAAGGTGTGACATGGGGGATGCACGTGGATAGTGCGGCCCCTGCAGCAGCCAGCAGCCACAAACTGGGCCCGACGGATCGGGCGACTCCCACTTTGGGCCTGGCTTGTCTGGCCACATCGATACGATATCTGCCGTACCTGCATGGAGAAAGCCCACCTTGCCCACTCACACTGGCGCGACAAACAAGAGGACGCGGTCCGAGCGGGATGGCTCCCCACGCGACAAGCGACAGAGTCGTGAGAAGCCCAGAAATTTGTTTACCCGTTATGGGCTCGACCAGGACTTGACAGCCCTAGCGAGTGCTACTAATATGAACTTGGCGAAACATTATATGGGCCGTCGCTCAGGTTTGCGTTACCACCTACCAAGATGCCGTTAGCGCGCTTGGTTGTGGTTGGCCAATAGGGCGTTGGGCTCCCCGACGCTAAAACATGGGGGCCACACACACACACACACACACACACACACACACGCCATTAGGTCACGCACGAGGCCGGGCATGCATGCAAAATTGGTCGCGGGTGATGCCGCTGGCCACGTTTGTTGGTGTGATGAAATCCCATGTGGCGTTTCTTATCCGCAGAACCTCCTTAACGGTATCGCTCTATAATAACGACTCCCTTACTAACAAGTGCGCGGGCTGCAGGGTAAGAGCTCTCGGGCCCCTCGCGGTGGGATTTTCACAGTGATTGACAGATGTGACAGACGAAGGTCAAGGCTCTGGCAGATTACTGCGGGGATCTGAGGGATTGAGGCCGCGCAAAACAGGATGATGCTTGATCATAGTGACAACGGCGAAAATTTAACAGGCGCGGGCGAGGCGTGATCCCGCGAGGGAGATCATGGAGTAAGCGAGAACAGGAGAAGGGAAGGGTGGATGAAATGCTGCATGCTACTGTGTATCTAGGTGGTGCCCCATACTTGGCATTGTGCTGCCAGGGACGAAACGAGAAGAACGCAAAATAGGCTATGCCTGGCGAATGCGATGCGACCAAAGCGCGCTATTTTTTAGCCATGTCGGGAAGGAGCATTTAGAAACTTCAGGAGCCAGCGGCTAGACAAAAAGGGTAGAAAAACGGTTCCAGCCGATCGGTAAGAGTCACGATACTTTCATCGGCCTGTCACAGATACAGGGCTGCAGCACGTTCGTCATTCAGACAGACAGGGTCTTAATACACAACAGTCAGTGTTTCTCGAGTCAACAGAAAAAAATGGGGCTCTTTTTTGTCCAGGAGGCCGTGAACGCATATGATACAGGTAATAGGTACATGTGTGGTATATTGACATAAGAAAAATATGCGTGATCGCCGATCGTAGAAATGCGTGTGCACAACCGTGAATAAATAATACAGGGGTATGAAGTGAAGCCGTCCGCCCAGAGAAAGATTATACAGTCGAATCGTCGAAGGAAAATGTCGTTAGGATGGGCGCCGCCACCAAAGAAGAAGAAAGAAAGAAAGAAATGCGCATTATATGAAAGGCGTGTTGGCCCGGCTGCCAGAACCGGGGTGCGTGGGTGGTGGTGGTGGTGGCAGATAGTCCGTAGACAATGCGGTGCCGGGCAGCGGCGATATCGGCGACGGTATTGACGAGGACGACGCCGACGACAGCGGGTAGGGGGAAGGCGCCGGCAGTGCCGGGGTCACAGGTGACGGAGTCGACGGCGAGCTGAGGTACGGCAGCTCCGTCGACGACTCGTACTGGGCCAGGGTGGGCAGGGACCTCACCCGCTGCGCCCTCCCGCTCCCATACAGGGGCCGCGGCGGGGCGAAGCGGCGGGGCGACATGGTGCGGCCCCTGGGCGAGCCGCAGTCATCCATCTGCATGCTGCTACTCCTGCTGTGGTAGGTGGCGGCGTCGTTGTCGTTGTGGTTGTGGTTGACGCGCGTGACGTTGACGCGTCCGTGGCCCCCCTCAACGTCGGCCTCCTCCCACATCCCCTGCCGCTGCATCCGGAAGCTGCCAGCCAGGCTTTCCTGGCTGCCGTGGCGCGTCATCTGGTGCCGCAGCGGGGGCATGTCGGCCGTGTCGCGCCAAGCGACGGCCCGGCCGCCGCCGCCCGCCTCGGGGGCGACGGGCGCCGCGCACTTCTCGATGTCGACGCTGATGGAGGTGTCGACCGTGATGGGGCCCTTGACGTCGCTGGCGCTGAACATGGTGCCGGCGCCGCCCGTGACCAGGTCCTTGGAGCCGCTGCCCTTTTGGAAGCCGAAGCTGCGGCTGCGCGAGTGGAAGGTCGACTTGCCGCCGCGGCTGCCCTGGCTGTAGCCCGTGCCGTACCGGTTGCGGCTGTGCATCGTACTGGTGAACACCTTGAGCTTGCGGAACAGGGGGCGGAGCGTGGCGGCCGACGAGGCCACGATGGCCAGGCCGATCTCGACGGCCGACCAGTTGGCGAGTTCGACAAAGTTGGCGAGGTACTCGGGGTTATCGAGGAGCTGGTACAGGTACGGGACTCGGACGATGGTTGCCAAGGAAGATCTGCACAGTCGGAGAAAAAGACGAAACGGTGAGCTTCCAGAACACGACGGAGTCAGTCGACCGACAAGGGGGGTGGGGTACTTACGCCGAGCCGACAGCGAGAATGGCCACCACCGAAATCTTAGTTCGGCGGTCGAGCTGCGACTTCCAGACTAGCGAGATGGGCAGTAGGGCCAGAGCCAGATCGGCCACGATGTTGATGAGGTTGACGGTATAGGTGGAACCCAGCGCGATGGCGGGCTTGAAGCAGTTCCTTTGCATGGTAAAATCGTCGTCCTTTTGGTGCCAAAACACCCATATGGGCGTGCACTGGAATATAGAGATGAAAAAGTAGGCCGTGTTGGAGATTCCGACCAGGACGAGCAGCACGATCAGGAAGTAGGTCTGCCACTTCTGGCGCGAGTTTTTGAACAGCCGGATCAGGTAGATGCCGACGACGAATTTGATGAGCCCAGAGACGGCGATGTAAGCCGCCATGCCGAGATACTTGTAAAGCAGCGCCTTGTGGTGCAGCCGGTTCGGCACGTCTGTGGTCTTCTTGCCGAGCCCCCAGGAGACTCCGATGCAGCAGAAGACGGTGAAGACAAAGTAGACAATCTGTCGCCCATCGCTCGGGTTAGCTTGTGCGCGCTCGAGTCCCTCTCCCCTCCAACCGCGTTGTCTCCGAGTCCAGTCCCCTCCAAGGGCCGCGCGGGGGCCACACGTACGGTTGACAGGATAGCCAGGGCATCCTCAATCACGAAGCGTTTGATGAGGACGAGCGACGTGTAGATTCGGGCCGAGACGGCAACGACGCTCAGCACCAGCATGATGACCGTGACCGCGATCAGCGACGGACCCCAGTCCTCGCCCGCGTGCATAGTTGAGACTCCCTTGGCCATCTTTGCGGTTCGTTCCCAAGCTCCCTGCTCCAGGCAGTTGTCGTCGTTGTAAGGCAGGATGTCGAGGTGTGTTCGTGTGTGTGTTTGTGTGTGTGTTTGCTTGTCGGTCAACCAGACATGGCTGGGAGGGACGGGGTGCAGGGAGTGTGAGGCGGGGTGATCACCGCGGGAGGACGAAGAGTTTGTGATCGGCTGGGAGGCGGTACGGTATAAAAACCAAACGTTGTGCCTGGCCAGCAGGGGGGAGAGAATGGGAATGTTTTCCTTTTACAGGTCCCAGGAATCACAAACCCTAGTGCGGTGGATGCAAGATACATTTTCTTAGAAAACCAAGCCAAACTGATGTACCACCAGGATCCACCGTACTAAGGTTTGTGACCTCTGGGACCTGTAACGGTTTGAAGGACCTCTGATATGGGTAGCATCGCTAGACGGTGAGGATACTGTGACAAGCTAGCACAGAGCCTCGCTGCTCGCGGTTGCCACTCACTCCTCCCCTGACGACACCTCCGCACAGGGCCGCACAGGGCCGCACAGGGTCGAGGCACGAAACCCGCTCGTCCCGGCGCCGAGGAGCCAGCCCGGTCGCAAAAAGGAAATGGCTGACTCGCTGCAGACTCACGCATTGGGACCGGCGCCCCGCCGGCTGCCACTCTGGGCATGAAGGGCAACCCACGAGGCCGGGGGAGGAGTCCACATCGTGTCGAGGCGAGCACCGCGAGCTCACCACGACCCACGGCTGCGGAGCTTTTTGTGGCCCAGTGGCCCCGTCGGGTAGAGCCCTCTAGACAGGCAGGGCTACCCCCGTTGCTCTCATCGTCATCCATCTCTTGGCCTTACCACCATCAGATGGTAGAAATGCCCAGCCGTGGTAATCCCAGCTTTGGGTCGTGAGGGAGGGTTCCATCAGATGGCGCCTTGCGCGACTGCACGTGGACGATTTCGTTTATTGTTGTTGCTTTTCTTCTTCTTGTGGACCAGAAGAATGTTTTTGTTTCTTTCTCCTTGTAATCCGCAGGGCCGGGGTTTGCCTCGGTTTCGCAAACTTGCCAAATCGGGAAGCCCCCTTCATGCGGCCCCGCCGTCTGTCGAAGTTGCCCTCGAGAACTGGGAGAGCCCATGCTTGTTCCTTCAGGCGTCACCACGCGCACTGCCCTCTGGCACTTTCGCGACGTTTTTCTTTTTTTTTTTAGGCGCGCTCCTTTCGGGAGCACCCGCCGGGACCGGCGTGAGTGTGAAACCTTTGCCGTCGAAACAAGCATGACCAGAAAAATATGCAGTAGTACGGAGCCGCGCGTTTGGGGCGAGCAGCGAGGCCACGCCGGAACCAACTTCTCACACCACGGCGGGCCCGGGACATGGATCGCCCGCCGATGGGTTTGCCGCCTCTGTGTATGTGGTTCGGTTCGCCCATCGATAGCGCGCCCGGTTCTCGTCATCTGGCCCCTCCTCTCCCAAACTCGAAACGTGGCTCGCTACCGCTTTTTTGTCTGAGGAGCCCCTTTACCATGCTCCTTTCCCATCATACCCCCAGACCACCTACCTGTCTAGTACTGTGGTAGGCACCTACCCAGCAGCACGTTTACGGCTAGCCAGGGGTTGCCGTCGCGACATGGTCGCTCGATGTAACGACAGCGAAAAGTATGGTCTGCCAAGTAATTTACCGATGGGACGTTGGAAATAATGAAGTTGAGCGGTGCTTGTTTAGCTCCCAGTCGGGCGATCGCGACCCAGGAGTGAGTCGTCCGCCACGTGGCGCCCCTGCCCGTCAGCGCCCGTCAGCATGTTGTGCCTGCATCGAACTCGGGCTATTTTCTTCTGCTCGTTAACTGGGTGTCATGTGGGGTTTTTAATTTCCCCTCGCGTGCTCCCCCTGCGTCAGTTCCATAGTAACCCTTAACGGTCTGGGTCTTCCGGCCGGGTGCCAAAGCTATGTACGGAGATAGGAGGCGAAAAAAATCGCCATTTTCGAGGTAGCGCTAAGAGCACCCCATGTTCAGCCTACCGAATAAGGCCTAGCCTACTTTTTTTCAACCAATCGCAGCACCAATTCGAATACGCCCGCACGCGTTTGTGCATACCCTAGCCCCTGCCCTCGCTTCGAGTGACCTCCCCACTGTAGATTATTTAACCCTCACACCTCCGGAGTTCCTCAGCAGATGATATTGCGCCTTTTCCGGGTAGCTCGTGGGGGGGACACGGGGGCACACGGGCCAAACAGTCGTCCGCCTTCACCCCAGAGGTGATCGACACACCGACGGCTCGATTTCCTGACTTTGTCTAGCGCTCGCGCGTCATCATGGAGTTGATGTTTGCTTGTCTGTCCGCCGTCCGTCTCTGCGAAATCGCCGACGACTCCAGGCCGAGACCGGGTTGCGACTCCACGGCAGGTTAACCTCTCAGGTCGTGGTGCTCAGACACTTGTCCAAGACTGCCAGCTCCGCACATACACACGCACTGCCGCCATCCTATACGGGAATAGACAGTAAGTAGGTAATTGCCCGAAGAAAAATGGCGCACGCACCGCATGCCCGGACTCGCCCACCCCATCCGACCAGACCAGTCCGCAGAGATGGGCACGCTGAAGGTTGAGCCCATGTTTGTTGTTAAAGAGGTACCCCCCAAGACAACCCAAATAGGTAGGTCCTCCAAGGCCACCCGATCCCATGTTTGCTGCCATCAAAGCCCAAAAAAGGCACGCACAGTCGTCATGGTCGTCCAAGGGCGGGCCAATCCATCTCCAACCTGGCCGAGTTTATCTTGAGGTCCAAGATGCACATAAACTCGGTCGTTGCGTTATGACCGGCTGGGGCACCGATGCGCCCTCGGGCGCAATACAAACGGTAGCACGACAGACCTGCCGGATCCGGGGCATGTCGTTGCCCAGGCGGCATCAACGGCTGTGGATGCGCCCGCAAGAGACGCGAACAGACCAACGTGTAGTCATCCATTATCGATTGCTCGCTTATGCGCGGTTGGCTGCTCGGCATTAGCGCTAGCAAATTACCCCATAAAATTGTTAGTACTAGTACAATTCATAATATCCTAGTATACATAAGACCCCGTCGCCCCTCCTCGCGGCCGGCGCTAGAGCCACACTATCAAAACCCGCTGCGGGGAGATTATCATCCGAGGACTCGAGTGCCGGAGTCGAAATGTCTTGTCTGCGATGCAAAATGACGCTAGCAAGCATCACTAATATCTCTTGACGCCCTTTTTCGCCGGATCTTGCTTCGCGATGATCCACCATGCGTCTAGATTCCCAGAATCAGCAAGCGTTCGTGAGGCAGTAGGAGACAAGGGTTGGTGCGAGGCTTAGGGTTAGCTTACGGATCATGCCAGGAATCCAGCCTAGAATCGTCAATCCAATGTTTATCAAAAAGTCGGCGCCGCATCCCCTAGCTAGGAAGACGGGGACGGGTGGCACCAGGATGGCCAGCAGGTAAAGAAGGACGTCGGACTGCAACTCCCGGGGGATGGCATCCGGTCAGTGTTGGTCTAGGCGCGATGGATCTCGTTGCAACGCATCTGGGGTCTAGGCAAATGGATCTCAAGGTTGCTCACCGTCGAGGAAGTACCGTGCGTCATATTTCCGATGTGGGCGGGTGAATATGTCTTCGGTGTGTTTTTGTCGTGCCCGAATGGAGGTGTTGATGTCGCTCGCAGCGTCGGTGTGCTGGCCAATCAGATCAAATCAAGTTGTGAGTACGGTGTTGTTCGGTTGGTGTCCGTTTCAAACGAATCGCAGCGTGTTGTCTTTGTCGAGCAAAAAAAAAGGGGGGACGTTGGATAGAGCGATGGACGAACATTTGACTCTTTAATCAATCGTTGGGAGTTTCCCTGACTGTGACGTCAGACATCGTCAACCTGCAAATTGTGGGGGCAGCGATGTGGCTAAAAAGGCTTACGCAACACCGAAACGTCACGAAGGAAAAAAAGGGGGCCGGTGCCGCCCGCAGCAGCGAACAAAGGCCAGAAGACCGACTCCAAGAAAGACCAAGAGTGCCGCCAGTCCCGTTTGGGCGGTCGGGCGGCTCGGCGCGGCCGATGCTGCTGTGACTTGGCGGCAGCCACGCATCGCCACCATGTCGGGCGTCTGGCCAAGTCGGCAGGGCGATGACGTGGCTGGGTGTCGGCAAGTTGGGTCATCGGCGTAGGTAGTTAGTCGCACCGCCTGATGAAGCAAACGAGCAAGTTATTCCGTCTAGCTGAGGTATCCAGTCATGTCTATGTCTATGTCTATGTCTATATGCTTGTCTGACGCCATCGCGACCCATAATGCACCCCCGTACGTGCTCAATGAATACAGCGGAATAGAATGAAAAAAAAGAAGAGGATCCCTCCAAGAACCGCCTCACGCCACCTCGCTCTTGGGGGGAAACTTGACGCGGCGTCTCGCGCGGACGTACAGGTTGTCGGGCCGGATGAGCTGGAACATGGGGTCGTACTCGATGGGGCCGTCCTGGGCCAGGCTGAACTCGTAGCGGTACAGGAGCTTGGGCAGGAACACCTTGACCTCCTGCAGCGCAAAGTTGAAGCCGATGCACATGCGGGGGCCGGCCGCGAAGGGCATGTACGAGCCTGCCGGCCGGTTCCGCACCGCGTCCGTGTCCCAGCGGTCCGGGTCGAACCGCGCCGGGTTGTCCCAGATGTCGGCGTTGTTGTGGATGTGGTGCAGCGCGGGGATCACGATGGCGTCCTTGGGCAGCCGCAGCCCGCCGGGGAGCACCATGTCCACCTTTGCCGTGCGCGCCGGCTGGTACGACGGGTTGTGCCGCCGCTGCGTCTCCTTGATGTACTTTTCCAGGAACGACAGCCGGCCCGTCAGGTCCGCCGTTATCTGTGTGTCCTCGTCGAAGTCGTTGTCGACCAGCTCCTGCAGCAGCCGGTCCTGCATACCCTCGTACTTGACTAGGCCGTAGATTAGCCACGATAGTAGCGAACTGGTGGTCGTGAAGCCGGCGCCCGTCGCCACCACGAGGGGCTCGAGGATCCTACTCCTGGGCACCTTGTTGCCCTTGTTGTCCGTTGCGCGGAGGATGTAGTCTGAGTGAGTGAGAACAGGGTGTTAGTCACAGTAACGAGAAATATCAATATGCTACGTCGCTGAGCCAGTGACACTTACCAACCATGTTCTCGGCCGTGACGGCCGCCTCCTGAAGCTCCAGATCCTCAACACCCTTGGAGGCGTTCGCGATGGACTCCTGCATCATCTGTTCTATCCTGCCCCTGGCGTTGCGCAGCTGTTGCGGCGGGCCAAACGGCAGCATCCCGTACCAACTGCCCATGGCCGTGACCTTCTTGTTCAGCTCGAGCGACTGCGCGATCCTGATGACCATCTCGTGCGGCGGTGCTGTTGCCGAAGTAAAGTGGTTGAAGTCGATACCCAGCACGAGCTTACCGACCGCTTGCGAGCCAAGCTTGAGCATGTACGAGTAGACGTTCCAGGCCTCGTCCTTCTCGTCGAGCTCGTCAAAGGTCGTGAACGAGTCCTCGACAGTTTTTTGCATAGTAGGAGCGTAGTGTCTCACTGCCTTGGGACCTAGAGCCGGGGGCAGGAACTTGTGAATCTCGCGCCACTCGGGGGTGTCAGTATCTCCCAGGAAGACGCCAGACTCCTTGTTCTTGATGGGGTACAGCGGGTGACCCTCGATCAACTTCTTGGTGAAAAAGTCGCTCTCGGCAAAGACGATGTTTGCCAGCCGGGGGTCGTTTGTGTGGTAAACAACGCTTCCCATGTTGCTTGTCTTGAACATGGGCCCGTACTTCTCAAACAGCCGCTGGTGATTGCCGAGGTGGTCTGGGTACACTTCAAAGTAGTTTCCGACGAAGGGCAGCCCTGTCGGGCCGGGGACTTGACGGACTGCCTTGCCATCGATGGTGATGGCAACCGGGTCTGCGGCTGCCAGCACCTCGGCAACGGTCGTCAAGGCCACATCGGGCGAGACGAAACCAACACCTGGAGACTGCGTCAGCGGGTGGGTTAGGTACTGTGATGGGAACGGGGTACTTACCAGATGGATCAACGATGGCAAAATGTGACGACACGAGGTGCTGCAGGCCTTCCTCGTCGGTGCCCGAAGGGATTTCTACTCCTGTTGCGGTTGAAGGGGCGTCGCCCAGGAGGTAAAATAGTTTGGAAGACATGACGACTGCGGCAAGCTATCTGCCCTTCAAAGCCCAGGGGCAAGGGGACAGGAGGAACAAAATTAGGTTGGTAGATACTTGAGCGGGTTGTTTTTCAAGAGGTAGTTTGGATTATAACCTGCGTGGGCTGTTGTCTAGGACCGGTAAACGGATCAAAAACTGGTGTGACAGGATAGACCCTTGGCCAGATCGACCATACTCTCGATATATATCACCGCCCCTGCGCAGCGACGCGGAACCTGCGCGTGTTCGGCATTCCGTCATTCTGTCATCCAGTCGGTCCTCGGCGCCGTCCCCTGGCAAGCCCTTAGGGTCTACCATGCAAGCTAGATGGCTGGCTCGGCGGTTGCGGTCTTGCCGAGGCAGTTGGCTTGGGTGGGACGGCAGATACGGAGAAAAAAAAAAGGGGGACGAAAATCCTGCCAGAGCCCGGCGATATCGAGGGGCAGGATGGCAGGATGGTGGGGCTCTGGGAGGTGTGTGCCGGGAATTAAGCATTGGAGATCAGCGGCAGAGATTGCTAATCCCGGGGCGGAGCCGATGGGTCGACGCGCTGACGAATGAGGTGGCGTCGGGAGAAAAAAATAGCAGGGGGCGGTGGCACAAGTGGCCTCGGCTTGACGCAGGGCGGTGGGACCCTGACACACGTGCCGGCAGCCAAAGCCAGCCAAGGAGCATTGATGGGATATGCCGTCGACCAAACACCCTCGTCTCGTCGTCTCATTCGTCTGTCATGTCACCACGGTCCTTGGGCACCACCACCGAACCTGCCGGTTGTCTCCGAGCTTATTGATGCGGCCCCATTCTTACACATCTTTTTCCTTGTCATGCTTCTGCTCGGAACCACATCCAATGAGTTGGGCCCTCGACCGAGGCCAGACGGGGCTCCCGGTTCGCGCGGAGACGCCGTCGACTTCAAGCCTCGGCACCTCGGGCCGCAATGACCATCCCAGCCGTCGACCGGCATGCCGTTTGTGGCGCCGATAAGGCATTGGGGGGAATAAATCACTGCCTGGTCGCTGTCTTTGGCGGCTCGCGTCGACAAAAGGAGACGCTACGCAGCAGCAACCAGGCGACACCACACTTCTTTGGCTTAGTTTAGTGCACCTGAATCTTGCTCCAGACGCCGAGGCCGCTTTTCGATACCAATACACATTGGTCACGTTGAGAGTCACCGCCATGTCGACAGAAGACGTCGAATACAGCTTCAAGGACGTGGCGGCCCACAAAGATGGTGCCGACTGCTGGATGGTGATCCACGGCCAAGGTATGTATGACAAAGTCAGCCCCTTTGAAACATTTAGCGGCTTTGCCGTAGGGTAACACGCACACCAGCTAACCTGTTGCCTCGCCCCCAGTCTACGACGTCACAAAATATGTCCAAGATCACCCTGGCGGCGCCGACGTTCTCATCGAGGCCGCGGGGCAAGATGCAAGCGAAGCCTTCGACAGCGCAGGCCACTCGGAGGACGCCTCTGAAATCATGGCTTCCTTTCGTGTCGGCAAACTCAAGGGCGGCGCTTCTAGGAAACCAGGGCCAAAGCAGGTCCGCGTCGCCGTGAGAACGCCCACCGAATCCCCAAGCTCTGGCAGCGCTAGGGGAATGAGCCTGGGGTCCAAGGCAGTAGTTGCAACAGCCGCAGCCGCGGGCGTGGTCGCCATCGCACAAGCGATCAGGGTCGCCCCAGCATTAGACGAAGTTTCCATCGTGGCGAGCCTCGGCCGCTCCCTGCTCCCCTGGCTAGCTTTCCCATCATCGCCTTCGCCACGCCAGGGCGGCGGCCCGGGGTTTCTCGGGGGTTTCGCTCTGGCGTCGGCCATCCTCACCATCGCTGGCGGGCTCGCGGTGCGGAAGGCCTCCCAGATCATCCACTTCGAGGGCGGCCTCGGCCGGTACCCGCCGCGCATCAAGGCGAGCACGGCCGCCAAGCCGGACCTGCTGCTCCAGCGGGGCTGGCTGGACCCGACGACATACCACACGCTGCCCCTGACTGCCAAGGAGCTGCTCGCGCCGGGCGTCTACCGCTTCGTGTTTTCGCTCCCGACCGAGACGACGGTCCTGGGCCTGCCCATCGGCCAGCACGTGTCGATCCGCGGCGTGGTCGACGGCCAGGCCGTGGCGCGGTCCTACACGCCGACGTCCAACAACTCGGACCGCGGCACGCTCGAGCTCGTGGTGCGCTGCTACCCGGACGGGCTGCTGACGGGCAGGTACCTGGCCAACCTCGAGGTGGGCGACGAGGTGCAGTTCCGCGGGCCCAAGGGCGCCATGCGCTACCGGCGGGGGCTCGCCCGGCGCGTCGGCATGCTCGCCGGCGGCACGGGCATCACGCCCATGTACCAGCTCATCCGCGCCATCTGCGAGGACCCCTGGGACACGACCCAGGTCAGCCTCGTGTACGCGAACCGCACCGAGGCCGACATCCTCCTCCGCGACGAGCTCGAGGCCTTTGCGCGTCGCTACCCAAAGAATCTGAGGCTGCACTACCTCCTGGACCGCCCGCCCGCGGACTGGGCCTACGGCTCCGGCTACGTCACGCGCGACGTCCTGGCCGAGAGGATGCCGAGCCCCGCGCCGGACGCCAAGGTCATGCTGTGCGGGCCCCCGGGCATGGTCAACGCCGCCAAGAAGCTGCTCGTCGAGCTCGGGTTCGAGAAGCCCGGGGCGAGCTCCAAGATGACCGACCAGGTCTTTTGCTTCTAGGCTGGGAGGAGCAGGCTGTGAGACGAATGAGGAGTGCTTCTTTTTTGGGGGGACGAGTGAATTTGCATGAGCGAGGGCGTTGACATAGACTGGTCTCGTTTATCTACTAGAATAGATCGTCTCTTTTGTTCGCTTGCTTTGTTTTGCCTTGAGAAAATCACATGGTACACACGTATTGAAATATTTGGTATGATAGGACAGGAAGAACCATAGAGTAGTAATGGCCTCAGATTCAAGTTCTCAATCTGCAACTGAGGCTATGGATAGCAAAGGGGCGAGAAAGCAGTGGCCACAATATGTACAGAAAGCGTGCTATTTACCCAATTTTCTCAGGGCCCGGGAGGTGGATAAGAGACGGAAGCCGAGGACGAGGCCCACGACCGTCATCGTGCCAAGTCGTCCACTTCTCTCCTGCTCGCGCCCGTCAACGCTGTCCGAGACCGTCCTCAGACCTTGTAGGTGCTGCCGATGGGGCCGAAGCGGACGTTGGACCAGATGACCTTGGCGTTGGCCTGCTCCGTGACGACCGTGTTCGGGTCGCCCGAGTCCTGGGGGCAAGGGCCACGAGCGGCGCCGGGCTGGCCCTCCTTCTCGGGCGGGTAGATGGAGTCGAGCCAGAGCATGTTGGAGTGGTGCTGTAGATGAAAAGGGGATGCGAGTTAGACAGTTTAAAGTTAAGAATCTTACGAGACAAGAGGACACGTACGTCGTTCCAGATGGACATGACCAGGACCATGGGGATGCGGATGGCGGCGTCGAGCTTGGTGAAGCCGCCGACCTCCTTGAAGCGGTTGCGGTCGTCAAAGACGCTGAACTGGGCGTCGCAGAACTCGGGCGTCAGGTGGGCGTTCTCGCCGGGGATGCCGTCGAACTTGGCGCCGGGGACCTCAAAGGTGCGTCCTCCTTGCATCAGGACCTGGTACTGGCGGCCGGGCTGGAAGCGCGTGATGACGGTGAACTTCTTGGTCGTGTCGATGGTCTTGCCGGGGCCGTAAAAGTCCGGGTTGCCCATGCGGTACGGGTTGAAGTCGCAGCCGTTGGCGTCGCAGCCGCCGGCGAAGCGGTCTTCAGAGTAGGTGCCGCCGCAGTTCTGGTCCTCGCACACGTGGTAGTTGTTGTTCTCGCACGGGTGCGGCGTGAAGGCGAAGGCCTGGCTGTTGGACTCCCAGATGTCGATCTCGGCGCAGCACGCGCCCAGCCGGCCCACTCCCGCGTTCTCGTCCGAGTCGGACTCCTTCCACCCCTCGACGTTGGCCTGCCCGCCCACGAACTTGAGGTCGCGCGCGCACTGGGCGTCGCAGTAACCCGTTCCGTACTTTGCGCCGGCCTTGTTGTTTGGCTCCGAGGACATGCCCTAAGGAGACGGAGCGGTGTTAGTTTTTTTTTTTTTTTTTTGGCGGTGGTACAAGTATCTGTTGCCTGGAGTCAGGGAAACTTACGCCGTCCTCCTTCATCGCCACAAAGTACAGGGCGCTGTTGAGGCCGCAGCCGATGGTTGAAAGGTCGACATCAAACGCGAACTCGTTATTCATCAGGGTAAACATCTGGTACTTGGAGGCGCCGTTCATCAAGTACATGCGCGACCCGATATTAGTTCCGTACTCGTGCTTCTGGACGAACTTGAGCGTCAGGGCATTGCCGCTCGTCGATACGCCGTAGGTCTGGCTGTAGTTGACGCCTTCGACGGCGCACTTTTTGGCGCAGTCGGCGTTGGTGCTGCAGACCGACGTATCCCACGAGTTGCCCTCGTAGCAGTTGGTGTAGCCGTTGATGTCGTGCACCCAGCGCCAGTTGGCGTCGATGGTGACCTCTCCGTTGACGTTGCTGCACGAGCCCGCGGCCGTGCACCTCTGCCAGGTCATGCGGGGGTGCGTCTCCGACGTCTCCTTACCGACCTGCTGGCCGACGGCAGCGGCCAGCATCGACAGGGAGGCACAAAGTGAGCGCTTCATATTGGGCAGTGAGGCGAGTTCAAGCTGAAGGAGTGCTGGCGAGTAAGCTGCTGCAGAGCTTTTCGTTCTCGATGGCGGACACGAGTGGCATTATGACCAGACGTAGAACACAGGTCGGGCCCGGGCGTTTTATATGCCTAGAACTGGTCGAGGGCCCTTGTGGACATCTCCATGATGCCATCCTCCTGTCAACCAACCAGCTCTCTGCTCTCCCTCCTCAAGCACTTCCCTATTCCGCGTGACGGAGAGACCAGTGCCGAAGAGGGACACGGCCGCCTCCCGGCATCCGGAGCAGGCCAAGAGTCGAATGGAGGCATCAAGTAGGCTGCCGATTTATCCCACTCACCCTGACGGGTAGTAGGCGACGCGATGGAGCTTGGCCTCACAAATGAACCCTAGGAGGCTGCTCCACGCCAATCTCTCAGAGGCCGGCTCGCGCTCCGCGAGCACAAGGGGAAACAGGGGCGCCTAGGTCAGCCCACAAGGGGTGTGTTTAATGAAAGTTTGGTGGCGGGCCGGGCTACCAGAGGTCGAGGAAGGCCAAACCCATCGCCATCCGTCGCGGCCACCCGTCACGGCACAGCACATCCTTGGCGCCGTCCTGAGTACCGGTCATGTGGCGCTCATCGTGGCCTTCCTGAGCTTCGAGATATGGGGGGACTCTATAAAGATTCATATATCGGACAGTCAGCCAAGGTCTTGTCGGCGGGGGGACAACGTCCTATGGCAGCAAACACGATCAAATCTCACCCATGCGATCATCGGCCAAGACGACGGCGATTTGCGGGACCAAGACACGGGCCTGAGCCAAGGGCTCGGCGGCCAAGGGATGTGCAACTATCAGGGCCTCGGCGCTCGGGCAGGGTGGCTGCGGCCACTGACTGGCCGGCTAAAAGCCTGTAGGGGAGATTTCTGTTGGCAACGTCTGAGGTCGGGAGCCTTCGCGAGGGGCGAGAGACAAGCCGCACTGGCAAGGCTACAACAACTCAAGCATCGGGGATGATCCAGCCTCGCAGAAGCGCCGACGGTGTCTCCCGGCGCTCGGAGATTCGATGACAGTCTTTGTCGAGACCCGGAGGCCGGATGTTGTTGAAATCGGGGGCGCCGGCTCGGGGATATTGTTCGGCGGCAGTACTCTGACCATCAAGAAGACCGACGTGTGGTCAGTCACACGGCTCCTCCTGGTCCGGCGATGAACGGCCAGAGCGCTCCGATCCGAATCAGCCGGCAATATGGGCGGGATTGCGACTTGTTTGCCAAGAGACTTGCTCGCGCAGGGCAAGCTTTGGACAGGAGATGCAAGACACTCGGTAGGCGCTTTGACATGCCGAACTCTGGGATGTCAAGCGAAACTTGAAGCAGGGTGTCTGAGTGGGGAGGGCAGGAGGATTCCTCCCGCCCCATGCAGGGCAAGGCAGGTGGTTATGGCAATTCTTTCGGGGTGTTCTGCAGCCAAGACTGAGGGGCTGTGTACGGAGATATGTTGACGCATCTGTGCCTAGTCTTGGTCGCTTGGGTGTGGGTAAGTGACGGCTCTGCTGCTCGGTGGGAAAAAGACCAGACCTCGATGCTACTCGCTCGCCTTTTACCGGGCGGATAGCGCCCCCGAGAACAGTGGGGACGGGCTGCCAGCCGATAAAGAGGCGAACCATTGTTTCGCTTCAAAGACACCAAATTGCAGAACAAAGACTAGCGCAGAATAGATTGCTGTGACGCCCAAGCATGTCTGGCTTTCTGTGTGCGCCCACACCTAACACTCACCAGCCTTGGGCCGATGCAACATCGCGCTGGGATCCTCAGCAAAAAGCTGTTCGCGATGGCAAAGATCCCGTCGATCCGGGCCGCTTGTTCCTGTCGCCTCGACGAGACCACGCAAAGAGACGATGCTCCGTCGCCGCCCAGCTCCGTCCCCTAATTTGCGCGACGGCAAGGTCGTGTCGATCTCGGGGCATCAACGGGTCGCGGAGCCGACAGTCCCCTCGAGTGGCCATGGCGTGGAGCAACGACGGCTGGACTTGACCGAAGCCGAGTAGATCTGACGCAAAATCTCAATGCGTTCGCTGCCTAGAGCAACATATACTGCTGTGTGTTCTACATCCCCCGCCACCTATAGCTATCGGACGCCCTTTACTCCTTTACCCCCGGCTTCTCAGACGCGTTGGGCGGCGTGACATCCCCAGACACCACCTGACCCTCACTGACAGGCTTCGAACGAAGTCCGCCCCCAAACAGATCCTTAAACATCATCCTCGTAGTCCGGATAATCGTCGACCGAGATTCGAATACGGGGAGGAAAACGACCATGACCGCTGAGGCGGAGAGCCAGATTATGCCGACCACAACCCAGCCGGCGAAGAACTGAAGACACCATAAAACAGATGGTTAGCAAGGGCTGACGTGAACACAAAGAATGAAGATGAGCCAGGCAAGAAGTATCCGACGCACCTCTTTGCTAAAGATGTATCCAGTGCCAAACATGGGCATGGGCCATAGCACGAGTAACGCTAGCGTCAGCACGACGGTCAGCCACCGGGCGATCTTCGCCGCCTTTGCCAGCTTGGCCTGCTCCTGCGCCGCCTCCTCCTCCCGCTGTCCCTGTGCGGCGAGCACAACCTCGGGGTCGTGCGCCTCCTCAGCGAACTCGCGATCGTCGCCCTTGCCAATGTCGAGCATGCTCTGCCAGTCGTACTTCTGCAGCCTGAATGGCGGGATGTAGGTTAGGAGCGGGATGAAGAGCATGGGCGCCAGCAGCGACGTGATATTGCCCGCCAGCATGGGCTTGTTGGCGCCCGTGGCCGCCACAGAGAGCTCGCCGTACTCTGTCTTGGCCGTGACGAGCCACACCGTCACGGAGCAGGCGAACCCGAGGATGGGGCTGAAGGTGGCCGCGGCCCACGACTGGCCCGACCACATCAGCGTCAAAGTTGCGGGGAGGGCCGCCGAGGAAATTATGACGCCCATCATCAGGTACAGGTAGCCCATCGAGATGCCGATATAGTACAGGGCGGTAGCGAAGGCGGCCATGAAGAGCGCAAAGAAGAGCGCAAAGCACACCATGCCGATGTAGTTGACGCGCATCAGCTGCTTGCCCGTCGCGCCGGGGTTGATGTACGTCTTGTAGATGTCGTAGGTGCAGATGGACGAGACGGCGATGAGCTCGGACGAGTACGTGCTCATGATGGCCATGAAAGCGAGGATCAGGGTCGCGATGGCCCCTCCCTGCCCCAGGAGCGCCACGGCGGCCGAGGTCTTGACCCCGCACGTCCTGGGGCCCCGCCCTTCTTCCGGCGTGGTCGTAACATCGGTGAGGCGTATCTGGGGCGAAGACAAGGTTAAATATTACCAGTGGGCGAATCGAGGAGTAGGGTTCTGTAACAAACTGTTAACGGCGGCTCGTGAGGTGAGGGACTGGGACGAAGTTGTGGTAAAGTTGAACAGGTTAATTCACAGACGAGCCTAGCAACTCGGACGACGCAACGCTAACGAATCGGTCAACCCTATCGAGCTGGACGATCTGGTAAATCTGAAGGCCTGGTCTCATAAGGATCCGATTTCCATTCCCAAATCACTGCGCCGCTTTCCTGTGCCAGTGTACAGCAAAGTCTTTGAGCAGCTGCCAATCTTTCCTCCCACTACGGCGCCCTCCATCGTCCCAGCTTCTTGGCCACCCTGGGTTGCCCCTCAGCGTGCACCAGTCGATCTTTTTCGGGACTAGAAAGATCCGCCGTCCGGGAAGGAACACCGGCCCTAAAAGGCGTTAGAATAGTTTGAAATGAGACCGAGGCCACTCGGACTGACAGCAAGATCGATCATATTGAATTAGCTGGCAATGACAGTAGTAAGACCGAATACTGGGCAGGTTATTTTAATATTCCCTTATTTTTCATATTCTACACGAAACCTCACACTATATTAACCCGGCTCCTCCTTTGCCACACGTCATGCATCTCATCTGTAAGGGTTCCACAGGCTGAGGCTGTTCAGGGTTGCAATTGTAGCAGTGTCCTAGCAACGGGGCTCGGATATACGAGCTCAGTAGATCCTTCAAAAACTCGGGCGTTTCGGTAGCAACCTCGTCATAAACTTCCATTAGACTGTCGGCGGCTCCTCCACTGTTGTCCCCGGAAGTGCTAGGGCTAGCAACGGTAAATTGGCGTAGCCGTATCGCCTGCCCTAGCTTAACACGAAGGGCAAGAACTGCCTTGTCGCGAAGGGCCCGGACCGAATAGGGAGTCAGCTGATAAACGTCCGGGATCGAATCAAAGAGGTCCTGGATGTTGGATCCTTTCTCCAGCGCCTTGCCGTATTTGGTGGCAGCTAAGCTCTGCAGGCGGTCAACTTGATATATGTCGGCCAAGGCGAACATCCTCGCGTGGATACACAAAGCCGTGAGCCCCTCCTCATCGCTATGCTCAGGCTTCTCCTTGCTTGGATCTTTCGTGGTTTCGTTGCAGTCCGCGTAATCGCCGGTGTAGAAGTATTCTACCATCCGCCGCACCATTGACGGCGATTGTTGAACAATTTCGTATTCGCCCGATGCCGCCTCCTGCAACGGCGTTGGTTATGTGGGCATGAAGTAGATTCGAGCGACTGCTTACCTTGAATGGCTTGCTGCAAGCCGCATGGAATACTTTCGACTGGCTGCACACGATGACTTTGTGGACGGGAAACCTTTCAGCGCCACAAACCAGCACGAAGTCGGTAAATTCGTCCCTTTCACGGGCCCTACAGGGGTGAGCTGACGAATTGAGATGGTGTTGCAGAGGAGAGTGGGAATGAGCCGACGGCGGAATGCCGAAGCTTCTCAGAGATTCAAAGATCCTTACTTCGATATCTCGCCCATCAGTCGCTTGAATGCCGCCATTTTGAGGGGATTGACTAGATAGTGCTGTACGCACAGTCCCGGATCGATAGGGTCAAAACGATTGTATCACTTTTGCTGAGATGTCGTAGTTGTAGTGCAATTGCGGCAGAAAACCCACCTAAAGTAGCGAGGGGTATCTTTGGGAGCACGCAACGTCATTGACCGTGCACAAATCGTCGGCGGGGCACAGAAGTGGAGTCCGGTTGGAGTGCGAAGTCAAATGATCAAGCGTGACTAAATTCGAAGCAGAACCCGAGGATGCTTTCATTCCCTACAATTGTCGGCATCCTTGCGCGGGATAAGAGTCCCCCGCCACCATATCCAGATCCGATGCAAGTTAGATAACAAAAACTAAAGGGAAAGAAAAGGTGGTGCGGCATCTTATCGCACGGGCTATTCCGCGGCGCGTGCTCACGTGGATGCCTGCGGCGTGCGGTGAACTGCCCTGGGCCGTCACAGGCATAGGCCTCCAAAAATTGGGACCCTATCTTTTGGCGGTAAAGGCCGGGTGCCTGCAAGGCTTAAAACAAGCCCGTTGCCGGTTCTACCCTCCTGTAGGCCGCCCTCGTCCGCGTTATACGTATTTTCCGGCTTAATGCCGGCCACCTCGGGTATCTACAAGCGCTGCCACCACTCCTTTATTGTTGCAATAGTAGCCCCTTTAACGCGTGCAGCTTCTATGCGTCGAGATCTCCCAGTTCGGATTTCCGGATATCGGCTTAAAAAAGCATGGTTCCAATGCTTCCCAAGCGGCTGGGAGGCCCCCCTTTGCCGGAGGATATCCTTTGCAAAAAACCGGATTTCCGCGTGCGTTGGTGGGAGCCCCAGAGAGTCCTGTAGTAAAATCCAGTTAGCTAGGCGCTTTTCCTGCTCAGGGGCTATCCGTTAATACTGCTTTTGCGACTGCCGGATAGGTAGGGCGCCTTTTAGGCGGTCTTTTAAAGTCGACCTGGGTATCCTATGGATCCGGGCAGCCCTCCGGATTCCGACCTTTCGGTGCACCGCAGCGACGGCTCGTTCGACGTCTTCTTCTGTATATCCTTTCTTTGGCATTTTGTTGTTAGATTGCAGAAAAAAGTAAGGAAACCGGATTAGAATTGATAGAAATAGGGAGGGTTGAAGTACTCGAGAAGATTCCATGCGTGGGCCTACAATGTGCGCGGACAGGGGGTGCACTGACTTAATAGCTAGGTCACACATGCTTTAAATCGTGTGGGGATGCTTGTTGTTGAGCACGTCACGCCTCAATTCCAGCACTTCCACCGATATCTTCTCTACTTCGTCGTACCTCCCTAACGCGTGGTATGTCGCCACGAGCTCCGCTATGCTCCCGATCGTGTGGGGATGCTTGTCGCCGAGCACGTCGCGCCTCAGTGCCAGCACCTCCACCTTCATTTTCTTTGCCTCGTCGTACCTCCCTTGATTGTGGTATGTCGCTGCGAGCTCCGCCATGCTCCAGATCGTATCGGGATGTTTGTCGCCGATGTCACGAGAACGGTCGGGCAAGGAGACTATGCTGCGGTAACCCTAGGTTGAATTGGCTATCTAAAGGTGACGGAAAACAACGACGACGGTGCGGTGCACCGACTGCCCGCAGGCAGGCTTTGTGGGCACCGGCAGGCGGTACGGCGGCAACGGCCAGCAGTATTCAGCGTGGTGGGGACCAATGGCCGTGCGGGCCCGGAGGGCCGCCACGCCATAACATTAGGCGCGTGTCGCGCCGGCGCGACCAGCGCCTTTTCCTTTCCCCCTTTTCGGTGTAGAATTTTCGTTTATAGCGCCAATGCAAGGCCAACGTGCCTCCATTAGTCTGGCCGCAACACCTACAGCGTAGGGAGCTCGGGCTACACTCGATAAATGGGTCCCTCTTAAACGGTGGATCCTTTCCACCTCCTCTTTTGCAACAGATCACCATCCACAGTACACCCGGATTTCCCCCTCAAAACCCCATCAAAGGCCCTATTGGATAGTCTCCATATCCGGTAACCATGCTTAGATCAACGTGTATGTAGTGTTCCTCTCAGCTAGCATACCGTAACTGAAATCACTACGCAGGACTCGAACCATGTCCGCAGTCCAGGGGCACAGGCCAATCCTTTTGAAGGTGTTTTCGGCGCCGCTGACAGGAACCACGCCAAGCCCAAAGCCCCCCATATGGAGCACTAGGCCTTTCCCTCTGGCATACTGCGGTGAATCCGGCCACCACGTCGACCCTCGCTCGAAATAAATAAGATGCATTTTGTCAGAAGGAATTCCCGGCTCGTATACCTGTGGATGCTGTCGAGTTGAGGACCGGACGAAGGATAGTGTGCTTCCCCGGAACTTTACCGGGATCAAGGGCCCTCGGGCAAAGGTTATCGACCCTTGAATTCCATTTGCAGAATCAAAGACTTGGACGTCCTCAGCGAGGTAGATCTCCAAGTCTTGACCGGTTAGATGCTTTATAGAGCCAGTCGCAGAGCCCCACGACCATGAAGGGGCGTCTAACTGCTGGTGCCGCATACTTGGCCCGTCTCTGTACCAGGCCAGATCCCTTACCACGTTGCGTTTCCAGACGCCGCCCAGGTTCTGGTCTTCGAGGCGTGCCGCGAAGAGGGACTCGACACCCTTCAGGGCGATGAACCGGTCAGACTCTCGAGTCAGATGGCGCCCGGTGTAGTCTCCCAGCACCGCATGCCAGAGCCTGTAGCCGAGTGCCTTGTCTTTCGCGTTCCTTGCCCATAATTGCACTCGCCGGTTCATATTGGGCTGGTCCTTTAATTGTGTCCAGGTCGTTTGCTCATCCTCAAGCTTGGGCGGCACCATCCCGTCAGGACAGTGGTCTGAGCAATCCCATCTAGCACACGACCAAAATGCGCCCGCCTTGGTGAAGCTGAGGATCCGGCGCGAGAGGATTTCCTCTTGAGTGACCCATCCCCGGGTATCCAGGTTTCCTCGGAGTCGAGGTCCCGGCGCGGACGCCGCTGGGTCGCTGGGAGTGAATAAATCGCCAGAATCAGGACCAATGTCTTCCGGGGGATCGACGGCGGCAATGGTTAGAGTCGAATTGAAATAGATGGATCCCATATTGGCAGCCTCGCATTTCCAGTCCTCCTCGCTGTTTTGTATGATGCAAAGCGCATCGACCCAGAGATACCTGAATCCAAGCTGCCGAGCAACCCGTATGGCGTGTTGGATCTGAACAGGCAAGGCCCCAACAGGCAGGGCAACCTTCAGGTCCTCAATGTTCTCCAGAAGCAGTCTAAGTGGATTGTCACTCCATCGATAGCTCAAGGCGCAGTATGCCGCTTTCTGGTCTTGGCTGGCTTCCAACAGGCGCGGCGGCTGTTCCGAACCAATTGTGCCGACGTCAATAACTCTCCTCGGAAGGGCTGAAAACTCTGAATCTTGTGCACACTCCTTGTGGCTTTTCAGGCATCGAACGAGCCAGTATGCTGGCAGAAGCAGATGATGGCGGGGATCGGCACTTTTATCTCCAGAAATGGAAGCGCGAAGCCGAAGGAGGGAGAGCAGGTCCTCTAAAGATAGTTAGTGCCCAAGAATCCTCGGTAAAATCTTACTTGATGCTGGTCGGTGTACTTGCCTTCTCTATTCCCTCTTCTAGCCAGCGAGTTTTCGTGTTCCGCACATATGATGCCTCTTTCGCTTGACCCGGGACGAAACTGCTCTGACAAGCAGCTGATGGATTGCCTGCAGATTCGGCAGCGCCTGATAAAGCCGTAGCTAAAAGGGTCTGCAGCCGCTGTCCAGTCCTGAATGTTGCGCTTCCGCACTTCGAATTTTGTCCTTGCGCTCTCTTCCGCGGACGTGAGGCCGGCGCTGCACTCCAAACATTCCGCAGGGTCCGAGGTCTGCGACATATTGCCTCCAAACTGGCTGAGTAGAAAGACCTCGAGAGAGTTGAGGAGCTCGGGCGGGGATCCGAAGCAGACGAGGCGATGGCTAACGGCCACTGGTGGCCCGCCAGGACTCCGATTGAGCGGCATGGGATGTTGGAGAGTTTTAGCTCCGAACTCAACAAGCATCCAGAAAATGTCTTCACAGCGCATCTTCACTGCTCGAGAGAGCGGCGATTCCTGCCTGAAAGAGAGCGCTTCTGAAGCCCCATGCTCCAGAAGCAATCGACAAATTTCGTAGTTTGTGTTTCTGATCCCATAGAAAAGAGCAGTCCACCCTGCAGTAATCCTGGAGAACCAACGCGTCATGTGGGGCCTCGGCCAGGCGCGCGCGTCGACAGGGACGCCCAGGGAGATGGCTAGCTTTGCCACAGGCAGATTGTTCATTCTGACTGCGGCATGAAGGAGGGTTTTGCCATGTCCGGAGACCGAGAGGGGGTTCAGCCCATGGTCGATGTGGTATCGGACTCTGGCCTCGGCTTCCAATGGGTCTCCATACAAGAGGGATTTCCAATCAAACTCTGGTATCTCCATGGCCAAATTATGTTATATTCAGGAAGCAGCTGAGAAAGAAAAGGCCAAATCTCAAGGCTGGAGGAGAAGCTTGTGCGTTGATTAAGGGCTTGGGCAGCTTGGTAGTTCTCGAATTGATCGAGGGAAGATGGGGGGACAAGCATCTCCTGAGAGTGCGACAGGAATATACACCGCCACTTCCGCGCTTTCACATGTGTCTAGAGTACCTAAGGCACCCACTAGTATACGTGCCCTACGGCCGTGCCTAGATTAGGCACCTCCCCATACGGTCACCTCGAGTGCAGATTTATTACTCCATCCCGTGCCGAGTGAGACGACGGGACGGGATCGGGACTCAGCCACACCACACCGCCTTGGGAGCCATTCCTGTTTTGTCAATTGCGGCGCGCTCGCAGTGCCGGATAAGTAAAGCGCTTTTAAAACGGTTATATAAAATTAACCTGGGGATGCCATGCATACAAACAGCTTTGCAAATTCCGACTTTCGCATGTACCGCAGCAACGGCCCTTTCGACGTTTTATTTTATATATGGTTTTTCCGGCATTTGGGCATTAAATTGCAAAAAAAAGTAAGGAAAACGGACCAGAATTGACAGAAATATGAGGGCGTGAGTACTTTAGAAGATTCCATGCTGTGGGGCTACAGAGTGTCCGAACAGGGGGGGTGGTCGAACAGGGGGTGCATTGACTTAGAGGCTTCGAGCTCCCAAGCCAATTCTGCGGCTTCATTGCCCAACGCCGATGTGGCAGTTTGAGGGGGTCTCTTCGCTGTTGCGTCTCCAGCGCCTCAGTCTACGGAAGCCGTGCTCCACGCGGCAGAAGCATCCGACGCGCTGGTTAAGTCTTTACCCGATGCGTCGTTTAGAGGTGCATCGTCACTGCTGCTGTATATGACTTCCTGTAGCCCCTCCCGGAACCAATTGTGTTTAAGCGCAGCAGAGGCGGAAGGCCTCAGGCCGGGGAGTGCGCTCATGGTCGCGGCGAGGAGCTCGGCTGCGCTCTCTGAGACGTAGAATCGCCGTAGAGGCTCGTAGGGAAAATCGCACCGCCCTTCTGCGTACGCGACCAGGGCGCTCAGCCGGAACGGGACCGTAGCCGTGAGGATGCGGTATGCGATGGCGCCGAACGACCAGATATCCATGGCGAACGGTGAGGTCCGCACCGTGCCGGTACCTAGGCCGAACTCAAGCTGCTCGGGGGCGGCGTAATTAAAAGTACACCACTTGGATGTGTATTGGAGCGTCACGTCGGGGAGTTGTCGCTTGCTAACGCCAAAGTCTGCGATTTTTACGAACCATTTTGGCTGTTTAGCGACAACCATGATGTTCTGTATGGATGTGATGCCAAATTTGTTAGTTTCGGAGGGCTCAGGCGGAGCGGAATCGATAGGCTCACCCCCGGCTTTAGGTCGCGATGCAGGAAATCGTTTTCGTGCATGTACGCGAGACCTTCGAGGACCTGGGAGGAAATCTGACGGGCCTCGGTCTCGGCGAGCGGCTGCGCGATATGTCTCTCGAGGTCGCCGAGCTCAAGGTACTCCATCGAGATAAAGATGGAGTCGCCGAGCTCGAACCAGCCGTCAGAATTAACGAAACAGTGGGCGTACTGGACAAGGACCGTTAGTTGTAGTAGGAGGAGGGGAGGTAGCAGGTAGGACGGGCGGGTAGTAGGGAGGAGGGCGGTTAACGGGAAGGGGACCAGGTAGCGGCGAGAAAGGCGGACAGCAGGCAGTAATGTAGATAGTAGCTAGGAGGGCAAATAGCAGGCAGCAAGGGCGGCAACCAACCCTGCGGTGCGAGAACTTGACAATTGCCTCGAGCTCCCTCGAATAGTCCAGCTCGGCGCCAATGCTTTTCTTGATCTCCTTGATCGCACGAATCCTGCCTACACCCTCGAGCCGCTCGCGGTACACTACGCCATGCGCGCCCCCGCCCAACATCGCCTCGCGCACCCACCGCTCCTCGACCCTCACGATTCGCTCTTCGGCCGCGCCACCGGGCCGGGTAAAGGTGTGACGGATGCAAGACTGCAGGTCCGTCGCCTCTAGCTTAGAGTCGAGGACCAGGTCCGAGAGCAGGCGGCTTAGCAGAGAAGGGCGGCTACGGCGCCGGGGCGGTTCGACTCGTTTTTCACTTGGACGGGGAGGGGGGGGAGGGGGAGGGGGGGGGGGAGGGGGGGGAGGTAATAGGTAATCGCTGGGCAGCTGACTGTCTGACATAATTGGCGTCGCCGTGGATATTGGAGTATTGCTAATTTCCTCTTCGATTCATCATCGATTGCTTCCCCTTCGACACAAGACGGCGGGGACAATGTTATGGAAATTGGCAGCGAGGCGAAAGTTCAATCCGGGAGCGGTCTTGGAAGTCGGAAGGAAGTCCTAGGGATGGGCCGGGCCGGTAAAGGGGTGGTCAGGCTAGCCTGAGCTTCATAGCATTCATGGGTGAATCCACGCCAGCGCAGAACGGGCCTAGCCGACGGTGCCCAAGTCCCCAAGCCAATCGCCAGAGAGTGATGTATTTCGAACCCGATTGTTTGTGTGCCTTCGCCTGGCTTGGGCAGAAATCAGCGACGCAAAGCAGCCACCCAGGCAACAGGCACATGCCATCATAAAATGGAACGACCACCGGAAATTTCCATGGATGGCGTCCACGGGCAACGACGGAACATCTCGTGCTAGGCGAACGACGGAACATCTCCCGCTAGGCGAAGGGAACGAGGACGGCACCAAGCCGAAATCCAATTGATCCATCGCCAACAACAAAAATGTCGGCAGAGCTCGTGCTGGCGGCCCTGGGCGGGGCAGACCTCTGTTTGAAGTGTGTCGCCCCTTCCACTGTGCTGTCCGGTTGCTCCTCCACTTGCCATTCGGACCAACACTTGGGAGCACAGGATAGCGGCTGACAAACAAAAAAAAACCATCCCCAGATACGGCGCCATCCTAGTCGAGGCCTACAGAGCCTTCAAGGGCGCGAGCGATACCATAAAAGAAAAGATCCTGACCTTCGAGGCCATGTGGAGCCGCACGAGGCTGCAAATAAAGTTCCTGGGCCGCGTCGCCGGCTCGCTCGGCGAGGAGCACTATCGCGTCCAACTCCAGGTCCTTGAAATGCTTAAAAGCAAGCTCCTGCTCGCCAGCAGCAAGCTCGAGTCGGTCAAGTCCAAAAACAAGTCGGAGGCGGGAAAAGGCGAGGGCGTTGGCATTAGCCGCTGGAAGTATATGATGGTGCGCAACTCGCTCGACGAAACAATTGAGAGCCTCGAGCGCTGGCAGCGCATTTTCGACCCGTCGTGGTTCCTGATGCTGCGCGTCGCCGACGGGGTTATCGACTCGGAGCTATCAAACTCCGCGCAGGCGCCAGTGTCGGAAGTCGCCAGGGGCGATGGCGGCGGCGGCTCGAAATTGGTGGCAGCTCAGAAGCTCCGCGTCTCCATCAGGGGCGACGCCAGCGATATCCACGTCAGCCTGCCTGTTGACGGCCTCGATTTGGCCACAGCCGCCAACATCGCGCATTCCGAAACAAAACTAATCCGACGCGCCGGCGGCTCGTCCAAACTGTTCGCCGTCGATGCCATCGCCTTTGCTCAAAACACCGACCCCGCCCGCGCCCGCTTCGACGCCGAAGCGCTCGCCAAAAAACTAAAACACGTCGAGTACGGCGGCGGCGTCCTCCCTTGCCACGGCCTCATCAAGCGCCGCGATGCCGCCACCAAACGACTGTCCTCAATCGACCTCGTGTTCGCCATCCCCCCGCAGCTCACCGAGCACCAGCCTCACCCACAAACCCTCCGCAGTGCCCTCCAGGCCGGCGCTATGCCCGCCCGCACCAGCCTCTCCGCCGTTCTGGGCGTCGCGCGCCAGCTCGCCGAGGCCGTCAGCTTCCTACACACGTGCGACTTTGTGCACAAAAACGTCCGGCCCGAAACGGTCCTTTTGTTCAACCAGGAACTGGACCCTGCGGGAAAATGGCGGGACAGCGAAATGGGGTCCGCGTACCTGGTTGGGTTCGATTCATTCAGGGGCGCGATGTCGCATACGGCCAGGAAAGGCGACAACGATTGGCGGCGCGACTTGTACCGGCACCCGTCGCGGCAGGGACTGCTGGCGCATGACAATTACATTATGCAGCACGATGTGTACAGTTTGGGCGTGTGTTTGCTCGAGTTGGGGGTTGGGCGGAGCTTTATCGAGTATTCGGAGGCTAAGGGGGAGCAGCAGCTTCGGGCGCGTCCGAGCGACGTGCTCTTGGACGTTACCGCCGTGGACAAAGAGGCCGACAAAGACGGGGCGGTCCCCGCCACCAATAAGGCGATGCTCCAACAACACCCGGGCTTGGGCTTAAGTGCATCTTCCGGCCTTTTCTCGGCGTCGGACGCCCAACGCGGCGGCGTCGGGCTTAAGGACCACCTGGTCCGGCTAGCGAAGGCGCGCCTGCCCGCGCGCATGGGAGACCTGTACACGGCCGTCGTAGTCACTTGCCTCACGTGCCTAGACCGCGACAATGGCGACTTTGGGGACGAAGAGGACATATGTGACGAGGATGGGATCCTGATTGGGGTGCGCTTTATCGAAAGGGTGTTGCTTCGGCTCAACAACATTTCGGTTTAACGTGGTTTTATTGGCCGGTTACACCAAAGATCGGGACCGGCGCTAGAATGCTCTCCGCGCCATTTCCACGCCATTTTCTCCGAACCCGGGATTTTCGGGTGGTCTTGTTGGTCGCAAGTGCCCCCTAGCTCATTGGTGTCGGTTCGTTGCTAGCCAACTCGCGTATTTGGGCACATAAAGAATATGGGAGGTCCCCTTTGCACTGCTACCGGCCGCGACTAGTGCTACCAAGCAAGGCAGGGTGCGGAGGCATGCGTTTAGATTAGAGACGTACATAGCGAGGGCTATTATATTGCGGCTATGGGTAGCGGCTGACGTAGTAGCAATGACGAGACGCAACAACACGACGCCATCATCCGATGCAGAAATCCGGCATTGCTTTAGCCTCAACAGCAGCCGGCTTAGCAAATAAGAGCCCTGACAGCCCGGATTGGCCGGACCTGCAGGCTCGAGCTTGGGCTCCGGTCCGAATTGGACAGCCTGAACAAGTGGCGGACAAATCGTGGACCCAGAGCGGCGTGATCGTTTCGCAAACCTCCACGCAACATCGGCCGAAATAAACCAGGCTCCTGGCTCGCCCCCGCTAGGAACCATGGATCAACACCCCTTCATTTTGTGCAACTTTGGTTGCTTGCCTCTCGCCAAGCACCCGGTCCGTGCTACCGGCGCACCGCCAGACGCTTGGTCACGGATCGTCGTGCAGCGTCGTCCGACCTTGTCGCGTGCTGCCACCTGGGTGCGTCGTCCTCTCTGAATCTCGTCCGTCTGCCAGTTGTTGCCTCAGCTTCTCTCTCCTCCTTGCAACAAAGCTTCTGCGTCGCCCCTAGCGCCAATTCTGGGAAGAACGATGCGTGGCTTACTGTGTCCCGCCCTCCTGGGGCTGCTTCTGGGAACGGGAGCCTCCAAGCTCGTCGTCCTTGAGCAGGTCCAGACGCTGCCGGAGCGCTGGGCCTTTTCCGGCGCGGCCAAAGACGACGACACCCTTGCGCTCAAGGTCGCGCTTACCCAGCCTCGCCTCGGGGATCTCAAAACTAGGCTCCTGGAGATTAGCACCCCCGGGCGCCCCGAATACGGCCACCACCTCAGCGGGCCCGAGTTGAGCGTGTATCAAGAGCACAGTCGCGCCTCCGAGGACAGCGTATCGAGATGGCTGGAGTCAAACGGCATCGTTGACATCCGGACCGAGGGCCATTGGGTCAGCTTCAACGCAACGGTACGCCAGACCAAAACGCTCTTGGACACCGACCTGGGCTACTATGCGTACAACGGCGGCGCGCCGGTGCTCCGGGCGCCCACGTACGCCGTTCCCGCAGAGCTCCAGGACCACATCAGCTTCGTGTTCCCCCTGTCAAACTTTATGGCACCTCCGGCGTCGAGGCTGCGGGAGGAGAGCATCGACAGGCAGTTCTCGGCCCTCTCCAGCACGGCCGCCGACGAGTACCTCCAGTGCAGCAGGGGCGTGCAGCCCGAGTGCCTCCGCAAGCTGTACGGAATCAACTACACGGCGCCCGACGCGGGGCCGTCGCCGTCGCGACTCGGCATCGCTGGGTTCCTGGAGGAGCACGTCAGCATGGGCGACCTCGCATCCTTCATGAAGTCGTACGCGTGGGACGTCCCGTCCGACTACAGCTTCGCCGTCGAGAGCGTCAGTAACGGCACCAACGACGAGGGGAACCCGGGCGTCGAGGCCATGCTGGACGTCGAGTACGGGGTGGCGCTGGGCTACCCGGCCCGGGTGACGTACTACATCACGAGCGGGCGCGCCGAGAAGATCGACCCGGACGGCAACAAGGTGGTGCCCGGCAGCGAGCTAGACGACAACGAGCCCTACCACGCGCTACTCGAGCACCTGCTCGCCAAGCCCGACGGCGAGATCCCGCACGTGCTGTCGGTCAGCTACGCCGACGATGAGCAGAGCGTGCCGCGCCCCTACGCCGAGCGCGTGTGCGGGCTCTTCGCGCTGCTCGCGGCCCGCGGCGTGTCGGTGCTGGCCGCCACGGGCGACGGCGGCTCGCGCGGCACGGGCCAGGTGCAGCGCGGCTGCTACACCAACGACGGCGCCGCCGCCCCCCGCCGCCGCGCCGCCCTGCCCACCTTCCCGGCCTCGTGCCCCTACGTCACGGCCGTGGGCGCCACCTCCAACGAGGGCCCGCCCGTCTCGGCCGCCCAGTACAGCGCCGGCGGCTTCAGTAGATACTTTGCCATGCCGGCCTGGCAGGCCGCCGCTGCGGGGCCCTACGCGCGCGCCGCCGCCGAGATGGGCGGGCCGACGCCCGACATGTTTGACGCCGGCGGGCGCGCGACGCCCGACATCAGCGCCGTGGGCTCGCAGTTTGTGATCCGCCGCGCCGGCGCCGACGTCGGCGTCCAGGGCACGAGCGCGAGCACCCCCGTGCTGGCGGCCATGGTGGCGCTCGTCAACGACGCCCGCCTCAGGGCCGGCAAGAACTCGACCGGCTGGCTGAACCCGGCGCTGTACTCGGACCGCATGCGCGACGCCATCGTCGACGTCACCGAGGGCCGCAGCAGGGGTTGCTGGTTCCCCGAGGGGAGCGTCGCCGGCTGGGCCGCCACGGCGGGCTGGGATGCCGCGACGGGGCTGGGCACCCCGAACACTTTTGAGAAGCTTCTTGCTATTCTGGGGTGACCCTGAGAGCACGAGAAAAGGGGGAGCGACGGAAGCCTGAGTTTGGCGCGTGTAGCCGTGTCTCGGGGGACCAACACCCCGCCAGCCCCAGTAAATGTGAGGGAGAGAGTGCAATCTACATCTTTGTACATGTGGCATAAAAGCCGCGGGGTGTGCCATGTCGATACATATCATATAGAAGCGAAAAGCGGAGGTGAAGTGCATATGCGACAAGGTTTTATTTTTCGCCCGCCTCATTCCTTTGCTTCCTACACCCTGACGAACTTGTACCGAATCTTCTACTTAGGCAAGACTACGCTTCTCCGCGCACCGCCTGCCGGCCACCTTGGCCTGGGGCGCCAGGCTGACGCAGCCGGTGGAGCTGTCCTCCATGAAGATTCCACCGTAGATGAGACCCTCATTGATGCCGGCCGGCTGGACACCGTTGCGGACGATGTCGGCGCCGCCACCGAGGCCCTTCTTCAGCATGCCAAAGTGGTACTGGCCGCCGCCGCTGAGGTCGTTGGCGATGGGCTGGGTCACCGCCTTGAGGGGCTGCGCGCCGGTGGAGAACAGGACTTGCACGGTACTATATTTGGATCACGGTTAGTTTCTTCGGTTATTGTGGTTAGCAAGAGTGATGAGAACATACTTCTTGTTAAAGTCCATGGTGATGCCAAAGTTATGGAAACCGTTGGCGGCAAAGGGGGTGCTGAAGAGCACCTTGGGCGGGCTCTCCTTGACGTTTCCAAACAGCTGCAGAGTGTCGGGGTTGCCGCCGTTCTGGCCGGCGACAGTGCCGGTCTTGAGGACGACCTGGTTGGTGCTGAAGCTGTTGTCCTCGAGGAAGACGAGCTGGTACTCGTGCGTCAGGTTCAGGGCCCTCTGGCCGTCCTTGGCGATGCTGAAGTGCAGCGTCTTGACGCCCTTGGTGGAGTCATCGGTGCCCGAGTTGCTCGCCGCCAGGAGCTCGACGCGGCGGAAGCCATTCTGCACCGTGTCGGCGTTGGGGACAAAGATGGACTTGTCGCTGTTGGAGAGTCAGCAGTGCTCACAAGACAAGGGCTGGTATGGCCGCTTAGGCGCGTGGCACTTACTCAATGGTAACCTCGAGAGGTTGCGTGCCGTTGTTGTCAAACTAGAAAGCAAGAAACAAAGTCGGTCAACATGTGAAGGGCGAGGCGCCGAAATTCCCTCCAGGCGGGGGGGGGGCCAAACCAACGTACCAGAGAGCCCGACGTCTTGGGAAGTTGTAGGATTTTGCTGAAGGCCAGATCTGTCACTTTGTTAGCTGCAAAGTCTTCCGCATCGGGTGCGAAAGGGAAACCCGACGCTTACCCTTTCCAAGAACGTTTTTGGGGTTGAAGATGTTGTTCGCGGCGTCGAACTGGGCGACCTGGAAGTTGTTAGGGATGCGGCCGTCAAACTGCAGCTTCCTGCACTGAGCCCAGACGCCCGAGATGGGCGACAGGCTCAGAGCGAGCGAAAGAGTCGAGGTGAAGGAGTAACGCATTTTCGGAGGCGAAAGCGGAAAGTGGTGAAACGAACGTGACTGTCAAAAGAGGGTCGGTCAAGGTGTTGGAAGACACTAAGACAAAAGGTCTGACTAGCAGGATTGAAGGGAAATTGATCAACGAAAGGAAGAGAAGCAAGGACTAAGACTAAGAGTTCGCGCACACAAGAAGAGGCTGTCGTCAGTGACGGTGCAGCCGCGCTCTGTTTTGTACTGTCGAGAGACCTGCCCCTCGGCCCGGCGTGCGGATACACTCCCAGCAGCCGGCACCCCGGGTTTCAGGGTCGCACAAGCCAGCAGACCGGGGTGGTCCGCTGGAGCGGTTTCATCGCCGGCGACACGGTCCAAGACGAGGATGGGCCCTAGACGAACGTTAAGCTCTCGTGACCTGACTCCCCCTTGACCCTCCCCCTTGAGGCTGGTGGAGCAAACTCTAATGTCGATGTACCTATTTTCCAGAGTCCACCTCGGGCCCCTATCCGGGATCATCGTCCGCGGACTCGGCCAGCGCGAGTGAGCACGAGCAGAACCAGAGCCCGCCTCGGTTCCAGCCGTGACAGGTACGAGGGGGCGTTGCGCTCCGCTCAATGTGGGGATGGGGGTATTCCAGACGAAAGCATCGTGCAAGCGACGAAGGCGTCTTGTCGGTCGTGTCAGGGGCTGGATGATGGATTTGGTGTTTGGACGTTTCTTCTTGACCGAAAATCTCTCCGGCAAGCCTCATACTATGACGTGATGGGCTTGTTGGAACAGCCAAGCAAACATTCTCGTCTTTGAACGGCGGCGCGTTTGTCGCTGTCCCTTGGCGGGAGTCTCACTCCCGTCGACGGGATGCAGCGCACCCATAGACAGCTCTTGGAGAAATACCATCCCAACGCTAGCACCCATGTGTCGCAGTGGCAAAGGGTTGGCTGCCTATTAATGAATTCAGGCCTGTCGATTCCTCCACCCCTTGACCTAGAAATGTGTTCATGTTGTGTCACTGCGCAAAGAGTCAGGCACCCAGGCTCCGGCTCGAGTACCCCGGCCTTTCAGACGAGTCGCCGAGTCATACGCGGGCGTGATGGGTTCAGGAGCTGTTGCTTCCTGTTCCTCTTCTGTGTTTGAGAGCTTAACTATCTTTGGTCGTTCCTGGTCCTGACATGTTTATGATATGTTTTGAATGTACCTAACCAACGACAACTACAGGACAATCTTGCGCTATGGAGGATTCCCCATGTCACGACTTTAGTCCCGGATTTGGTAGTCGACGGGTTGAGCAATGTCAAAATCTGATGATGGCTTCGATTTGCATGGTCGCCACTTCGGTTTGGGCAACGCCACAGCTCCAGCTGCTTCGCTTCGTCTGATCTCAGCCATCAGGCCATCGTCAATTGGAGAAGGCGCTCCTTGTTGGTGGTCAAGATGCTGGTTCGCGGCACGGGAACCAATTGAGCGAGCACGAAGAAGCGTCAGTGCTGCTGCCGCCCCACTTTGATCACATTGATCGGGCTCATTCTGAGCTCGATCTGGAGACACGCAGGAACGGGGTGTGGACGGGGCTCCAAGCACATGCGGCGGAGGCTTCAACCTCAAGACACCATGGCCGTCCGCGCTGCCACTTCGAACCGACGGTTCAGATCGAGCTCAGATTCGATCTGGAGCATCGGGCTATTAGCTCCCTACTGACGAAATTCTGCCTGATGTTTCCCCAACCCATTTCCCCACCACGCTCACCACTCTCTAGGGCCTGCATCTTCAACGCGAATAGAGACTGCCCTAGCAGACCATCAACGTGTTTTTGAGAGGTCCTGATTGCAGCCGTGCTCTGCCCATCTTTCTCGATTTGCCATTGATCCTACCTGGTCACGGTTTCTCCTTTCCACCCTCTGCACGGGATTGGAGTTGCCCAACCAGAATGCAGTAGCTCAATTACCAACTCCGCATCGATTCCGACTCCTCATGCTTTTTTGCTCACCTCACCCAACCCAACTCTTGACACGACGTCGGTTTCTTTGCTGCGAAGGCGATTTGCCCTCCTTATTCTGAGCGCTTGGCCTATTCCCGTTCCTCACCGGCCTTGCAAACTCACCATTGACTGTCTCTGACAACCGTGCCGAGAGAAAGCCAGTCAGCCCACCAAGAGGACATGTCCTAATCGGGCGCCGACCCGGTTTAGCTGCTCAGGCGGGCAAGACGGCGCCAGCAACGATCCCCGCGCGGGAACAAGCTCCAGTCAGAAGCCACCACGCCCCACACACTCGCTAAGTCGGCTGGAACCATAGCCCACATCCGCCCGCGCCTCACCGAGACGCGTTCGAAGCGGTAGCTCACTGCCGACAAGCTCAACCCGGACGCGTCCAACCGACATCCAACCTTCGAGACGATCACATATGCACTCTGCGCAGTGCGAGCGCGCCGGCGCAGCCAATTGATGCGCCTTCGCTCCTTTCTGGTACCTATGGCGCAATGCCCACCCTTCATGTAACGCCCGACGGGCACGACAGCCTGCAGGCGATCGCGGATGCCCTGTGCAAGGCCCGCAAGGTCGTGGTGATCACCGGCGCCGGAATCAGCACCAACTCGGGCATACCAGTGAGTCTCACTCCCCCCATACACTCTGGCGCTGCCGCACTGCTCTGCTAGACAAGGGAATCTGACTTGAAATACTTCGCCTAGGACTTCCGTTCCGAGAACGGGCTATACTCTCTTATCCAAGCGCAGTTCGACCATGCCTCGAGTGCTTCTGCCTCGCAGCCAACGACGGCTGCTGGATTTCTAGACGCCGCGCCGACCACCGCTCCCCCTCTATCGGCCGATGCCACACTTGGACGCGAGGACGACCTTGACCGAGACCGGGCTACGAAGAGGCGAAAACTTTCACCAGAACCGACAAACCCCCATGACGAGCCATCTACGGAGCTCCAGGAGGACACACAGCCTCGAGAGAGCCATGAAACTGTACTCTCAAATCCTACGTCACCCAAGCCTGTCCTGAAGGAACCGACAGAAGAGCTGCCGTCGCAGTCGGTCGAGGCGCCGCCGCCACAACAGCCCCCGATCTTTCCATCAATATACGACCTCCGGGCCCGGCAGGCGACATCGCCGCTGTCCTCCCCTCCCCCAGGCCTTTTCGATCCCCTTGGACGTCAGTCGATGAGCCCGACGGCTAGCACCCGAAGCTCGGAACCAACCGAAGGCGACGAGACGCCGCCATCATCGGCGCCCATGTCCCAGTCCGCGTCCTCGCACAACATGCAGAACCTGCCAAACATGAAGGGCAAGGATCTTTTTGATGTGTCGATATGGCGCGACCCCACGCGAACGTCGGTGTTCTACACCTTCACCACCTCGTTGAGGCGCAAGGTGAAGAGTGCCGAACCGACCAACACACACCATTTCCTTGGTCACCTCCGAGATAGGGGCAAGCTAGTCCGCTGCTACACCCAGAACATCGACGAGATCGAGGAGAAGGTCGGCCTCACGACTTGCCTGAAGCTTGGCCCGGGTCATCGAGGCAGGTTTTCCACTCGCGCTCATCGAGCCTCGGCCCCGGCTGCCCTGAACCGGGCCATGAGCGACCCTGGAGCTCTCGAGGCGCCGCGCGAGAAGCACTCAAGCGGGGTCGAGTGTGTCTATTTGCACGGTTCGCTTAGTTCGCTCCGTTGCTTTGCATGCGGTAGGATCAGCGACTGGGAGGACGAGCGCGAGAGCGAAACCATGTCTGGCAAGCAGCCTGCCTGTCCGCATTGTGTTGGTGCTACTGCCGCAAGAGAGGGCCGTGGGAAGCGCGCGCTGGGAGTCGGCAAACTACGGCCCAACATTGTGCTCTACGGCGAGGAGCACCCAAGTGCCCACTTGATTGCACCTGTCGTGCAGCACGACCTCTCGCTGAACCCCGACATGCTCCTTATCCTGGGAACCAGCCTGCGCGTCCACGGGCTCAAGGTTATGGTTCGGGAGTTCGCAAAGGCCATTCACAGCAGGAACGGCACGGTCGTGTTTGTAAACCTGACAAAGCCCGCCGAGAGCACGTGGGCTGATATTATCGACTATTGGGTGCAGTGGGACTGCGACGCTTGGGTCAATGACGTCAAGGCCAAAAAGCCGGTTATGTGGCTGCCGCCCGGCGCCGAGCTCCCAGAGCCAGAGAAGCAGCGGAAGGAGAGCAAGCCCAAGGCTACTAAGGCTACCACAGCCTCAAAGAACAAACAGCCCAAGACTTTGGGTTCCAGGAAGAGCAAGGGCTCGCTCTCTCCGCCGAGTGTGGAAGGCTCTGGGACTATCGCGGCTGAGCAGGACACTTCCCTCGAGGTTCGGGGCACAACCGATGCCGTTGATCTTCAGGAGGCCGTTAATCCGCAGGAGGCCGTTGATCCTCAGGAGGTCGTGTCAGGTAGCGGCCAGGAAGTGAAGATGCCTGGGCGCTCTGATCAGCCGAGGCAGCCCAAGGAGCCGAAACCACCGCCAGTTCGCTTTCCCCAGCTACCGGATGATAAAACCAACACAGCCGTCTTGGTGGCAACGCTCCAGGCTCATCTAGCCAAGATTGGTCGGCGTCGGAACGACTATCACGCGTCTATGCAACATCCCCTAAACCCCCGGGATATCCGAAGGTTGACATCCCGCAACAGCGCCCTTGCCGGCGACATGGCCGTGTCTGGAACCCCTGGCAGCGTCCCTGATGGCCACAGCTGGACCGCAACGCCGACACCCTCGCATAGAGTAAAGAAGCCCGCCACGAAGCGCAAATCACAGGTCAAGCTGGAGCTCCCATCGCCCCTCGCTACACTTCCGACACAAACGGAACACCCCGATAACTCATCGCTCATCTCCATCATCCCGAGTGTCAAGAGCGAGGACGCACAGCCCCCTGCAGTGTCGACTGCCATTCTGTCGGATGAGGCCGGCGATTCCAGGGATTCCATTGCGGCGGCGATAAAGTCGAACCCGCGAAAACGGAAGCCAAAGATGATTGATGGCTGCGAGATCATAGTTCCTGGCGCACGCAGGTCTATGGCTCCGGTGCAACCCCCTACTCCGTCGGCTGTGCAGCCGAGTCCTTCCAATAAGCCTGAAACCTGCGCTACAGAGCCCGTGATTTCCGGCATTCCAGAGACAAGGGGCTCTGGCGCTTCCACAATGCCCGACCTAAACCACGCCTCACCTGCAGCTGGCCCTGGACCCCACGACAAAACTCGGTGTGCATACCAGGTACCAGCCTTCATCGTGGCATCGGCTGGACAAGCAACAGCCTGGGGACCCAGTGTAATACCACCCGATGCCCATAGCGACCTGCCACCGCCCCCCAGGAACCCATTTTCTGCGAACCCAATCTCTGCATCGGACCAAGTACCGACTTTGAGGCCATCATCGGCCTTTTCTGCTGTGACCCCTACTCTTTATACACCGTCAAGACTCGTACCCCGCGTTGGCAGTCGGGAGGCTTGTCACGGCCGCGCACAGCCAAGACGGAAATCTCTAGCCGCACAATGTGGCTCTGCCCAGCCCCCACCCTGGTCCGAAGCGCATATGCCTAGATTCGTGGCCGACGACAGCCAGACGCCTCCCGGATGGCTAATAGGCCAGTACAGCCGTGACAAACAAAAGTGGAAGGCTCCAGTCATCTACACTCCCCTTTCGTTCCCACCTACCCCTATGTCGAGCCAGAGGAACCAGGCATTCCAACTGACGCAGCCCCTGCTGCATGTCTACGGATCAGAGCCCCGGTTCGCGCTTGTTTGCGAGCCGCCACCCAGCCCCTCCTTTGTCAGCGAGCAGGACCGCACAGCCGAGGCAGCGCTCGCTCTCACGTCTATGAAAGCCGTCCGGCCATGATCTCGGTGGCTTTCGGTTAATTCTCTTGCTCACGCCATGCCATGATGATTTGGGGTTCGGTTAATTCTCTTATTTACGCCACGTCATGATGATCACCGGCGAGTGATTCGGCTTGTTTGATTTCCCTGAGCGTGCTTTTACATCTGGTATATATAGATTTATCGCATATGCTTGGGCTTGGAATGGTTTGCCCTCGGCCGGGGCAAGGAATCACGAATTGCTTTTATGAACCTCCACCTTAGAATACCCTTTTTCTTCGTACATGACCATTCATTTCTTTGTTGTTGGTTGTTGTGGGGGGAATTTTCGTTTCTTTTTAGGGGGAGGGTTTCTGGTATCGGTGGCAAGTCTCTCGACACGGCCAAATCATGTCGCTACACAATTTGAGGTCCCCGCTAGTCACCTCGAGCTGCGTCTCGAGAGACGGCACAAACCGGGGACATTTAGTTGTAGGATGGTTTGGTGAAGGTCGAGGAACTTTAGGTGGAGAGGTGAGAAGCAACAAGATCTACATTCAGTTAGCTAGTACAGTGGTGCCATTTGGATGTGAATAGGTGGTCGATGAAGGCGCCATGGTGATTTCGCCAAGTTGAAGTGCTCGCCAAAACACACCTTCCGCAGAGGCACTGTGTTTTCAGCCTGGGATCCCGATACTGGTCGCTCTGTTTTCGGCGGACGTCAAAACGGAGAGAAAAAAAACATCGCTCCCTCTCTATCATGCAAAGCTAAGTCGCTGAACCTTGAACGCTAATCACAGAGAACTATAACGACGCATCTCCCTCTTCTTCCTCGCCCCCCGTCTTCCCATCCCGAATTACCCCAGAGAGCAGCCTTCTGCTCCTCCCATCAGAGGCGGCTTGGGTGCTCATCATGGCGTCTAGCGGCGGCGGCTCCTGCGGGGCAGACAAGGACGACGGGGCGGAGCGCTCGAGCGATGTCTCGACCGTTTTGGTGATGCCGCCGAGCTCGCAGGCCGCGCCGCCCGACGACGACGTCGTGGCCTCGGGCTGCTGCTGCTGCTGCTGCTGGCGCCGGCTCGCCGCCGGCTCCGTGCACGACGACGAGAAGGCGTGATTCCCCGTCCCCGCGTCCGTCGAGCGCTCCGCCGCCGTC
>NW_008804546.1:2168250-2226900 GCF_000145635.1 Gaeumannomyces tritici R3-111a-1
AGAGAGAGAGAGAGAGAGAGAGAGAGAGAGAGAGAGAGTGTGTGTGTGTGTGTGTGATGGCTTGATGTGTGGGAGGGGCCTCACGTCAACACTGTGAGCAGGGTGAAGCGGCCCGACGTGTCGGTCTCGTACTGCAGCTCGACGACTTTCGATATTCGCAGGGCGTCGGTGCCGATGGCGCCGGCGCCGGCGCCGAGCAGCAGCGCGATCTTAACCTTCTTCCAGGTGCCCAGGTGCAGCGGCCAGGCGAGGAAGACGGGCAGGATGAGGATGACGGCGTCGGTGCAGAGGGCCAGGGCGATGTCGGTGATGAAGACCTTGCGCGAGTCGAAGCAGGAGTCGGGCTCGACGCCACCGTCCCAAAAGGCCGGGATGGGCACGCACAGTATCGTCTTGACGGCCTGCACGGGCGTGTAGAGCACCGTGATGAGCACGATGAAGAGGTAGATGCCCCGCGCGATCTGCTCCTTGACGGCAAAGACGCGCGCCATGAGCAGGAGGGGCGTGACCTTTGTGAGGTAGACGGCGGGGCAGTAGAGGACCGCGCTGGCGTACAGCCACTGGCACGGGAGGACGCAGTTAGCACGGGCTTTAGCAGCTAGTCTAGTTCTTTTCTTGTAGCCGCATGGTAGTTCAGGTTTCTTGGAGGAAGCGAGGCGCAGTGATGGCCTACCAGCTTGTAGTTCTTGAACGTCTCGGGTGCCAGATCCCAGGCGTGGTAGCCATCTCCATAGTGATGCACTAAAGTTGTCCACGGCACCTCCCAAATCAGCATGCTGTTCTGGCCAACTCGTCGTTAGAGACCTCGACAAGACTCTCGGGGCTCACTGGTGAAAATGCATGATATATAGGCCAGGGTCATAATCTGCAGCGGCGGCCACAGTCAGCAAGTGGTCGTCAAGAAGCCTCGGTGTGATCAAGCATCACCCGAGCGGTTTTGGCTCCCACAGGATAGGACTTACAAATGCTGTCAAGCAAAACCCTGGGATCATGGGCACGCGGCAGCTCTGGCGTTAGCCGGCCGACCATATTCCCGCCCGCATCCTCTAACGACCGCAGATGGTGCGAGAATGAAAAAAGGGGGGATACACATGTCATGGGTGGGAAAAAAAAAAAAGGAAACACATACAGTTTTCGGCCCGCACAGGCGGAGGAGACGGCCCACTTGGCATACGAGCGGGCCAGAAAGAAGCCGAGTACGAGGACGGCGGCCGCCATCTGGATGGCAAAGTTGAGGCCGCGCATACCGGCGTCGGGTGAACAGCCGGGGCCGAGCGGCTCGGCGTCGGGGGGCCAGGGAATGGCGCCGCCGACGCCGCCGACGCAGTCCTCCCGTCTCATGGTTCGGCGTGGTGGCGGGCCCGGCAGTGCGCGTCGCTGCGAGGCCTGACGCAGCGCCCGGCCGGCATCGCTACCCCCACGGGGCTGGGATCTCCTCTGCGCTCAGGAGGGCTAGGGTGGGTGGTTGGCTGTCAGGTTTTGCTTGGATCTTTTCTTCTTTTTTTCGCAACCGTTGACGGCCCCTCAGGCGTAGCAGCCTGCTGGCCGTGGAAGTAATGCAGGATTTTCCTTGACGCTGGAGGAGCAGAGGTTTCGCTCAGGCGAGTCGATGGAGAGCGGCCATGGCCGAGGAAGGCCGGGCAGCAGCGGTGTGTTCTGGGCCGGTGCAAAAGGAGCGCTTGCGTCGTTGTTGCTCGGTGTGGGTAGATCGCTGAGATTCGCGCTGGCCCGGCCTCGGAGCAGGGACCTTCCCTGGAGCGTGCGCGGATGGCCATGCTCCCGCGGGCGGCAGAGAAATGGGTTGGGTGTCTTGGAGGGATTCCCCTTGTTCCTTGTTCCAACCTTGTTCCCTTTAAGCTTTAAGCACGCGTCTCGACTGACAACAGCGCAATGTGGGCTGCATCGCACAGTGGATTCATTCGTCCTGCTGCCAATCTGTTCTGGCCATCTGCCTACCATCTTCCTCATGCAGCTACAGTATTGGTGGGTTGTAAGGTGGCACGTTAGGAGCCTCACTGCGGCGCCTGTCGCAACCCATATAGGCGTCATACGTTGTTTTGCCAGTGGCCCAGTGCAGATACAACAGCTAGACTCGATACAAGCTAAACCGCCGTATGCAATACGACACAAGGGTACCAAAGCCTATCATACGAGCGAACTCACGCTTTGAGATTGTCGGAACAGAAGCCGCGTGGTCAACATGGCGCGGCGGCCAGCAGACTCCTGCCAGCTGCACTTTGGATATGTACCGACCCGCGGGTCGGTTAGCCAAACCCACACTGGAAATGCAATGATGGCCGGCGCAGGGTAGGTGCCGGGCAGGCTGGACGGCAAAGTGCAGGGTTGGTACTTGGAGGGAGGGGCCGTCCAATCGCGAGCTTAGTTCCGAGACGGGAGAGCCGCTGTCAAAGGCAGGGGCGCCGAAAAGACGTGAACCAGCGGGGAGCCGGCAGCAATTCCCGCGCCGCGTCAAGGTAACGAATGACTGGTGCAAGCGCGAAACGTTGGTTGCGGAGCCTCGTCGCCTTGTCGAGTCTGTTTCTGTTTAGACATGCTGGCGTTGTTGGCCCAAACCCCAATGACCACAGGCGGCGCCCCTTGTCGAGTCCAGGCCCAAGACGTTTGTCTCGCAGGCTTCTTTGTTGGATGCCGGTTCTAACATGACGTTCGATCGGCGGGCTTGGCTTCCTTTGCTCTGGAAAATGCACAATATTAACGATCAGATAGGCCGGCTCTTTGTCAAGACTCGGATGCGGTCATCAAGTACACAACTAGCCACATCAGGATTTGCCCTTGGTATTGTGCAACGAATGCTGGGAGTGGCGACTACATTGTAACAAGCGGGTAGATAGAAATAAATGGCATGAACCCCCCTGAGGCCGGAACGTGATGTCTACGGCAAGAATCGTCAACATTAACGACAACCTTGCATCAGCATTCTTTGAAAGATATCACTTACTCGGTACTCGATACAGCGAACCCATCTATACCATACGATGCGCTATTCCACCGTCACCGCCATTGCTGGCTTCGTTTCAGCTACGGCGGCCGAATCATCTCCCCCGCCCGAGTGGGGGAAGCCAGCGCTCCCGGGCCTGTTCCCCTCTTGGCCCTGGTGCGTGCGGGTGAGTTGCCAAGTACCTACCTCTCTCTACTCTAGGCAAGGCCTCGCACCCACGCTAACCAGCCTGCCCTCATTCGCAAGGTGCACGATGTCAAGTCGGGCGACACGTGCTGGGCCATCGCCGAGACGTACAAGATCACGGACTGGGACCTGAAGCTGTGGAATAACTACTTCATGCTCAGGACGTGCGATCAGCTCGAGATCGGCGCCCGGCTCTGCGTGGCCTCGTACAACATCCCGGACCCAGCCAACGCCCCGCCGCCGCCGCCGCCGCCGCCGACGCAGGCGCCACCCGCGCCCACTCCGCCGCCTAGGCTGACGACGACGCCGCCCGACGACCAAAAGACGTTCCCGTTCACCTTCTGCGGGCGGTGCCCCCACGACAGGAACGACCTGTGCCAGTGCCAGGAGAAGTCCCGTGGGCACAGGGGTATTTGCAGCTTTTACAGGCCTTGGTGGGTCTTATGTTTCGTTCTACCTCTCCATGTTCTGTTGTTCCCCTGCATTGCCGATGGTTGTTTTGATAAGATTTACTGACCTCACACTTCTTTTGTCCCTAGTGACGAGCGATGCGATTACATTGCTCCTTGCTAATCTGGCCCAGGGGTGGTATCGAGGGGAGCGGAGAATAGGATCCCACCACAATCTTGTCATGTTTATAAGAGACGGGTGTTTGTTTTGTTTTAATGACGAATTCGCTAGAATTAGATTCATCTTGTAGAAACATGAAGCACGCATGTCTCGGAGCCATGGAGGGGTTATTAGCTGTGCTTTATCGTTCTTTGAAACAAAAGGGAGGGGGTTTGCTGTCCGACTCGACCCGCTGGACGGAGATTCCCAAACCACCGGCATGTCATGCCTCTTGTCATGTTCCCATATCACGGTACTCGTTCCATCGTCAAATCTTGCCTGGACGCCCGCTCCACCGAACCGCCGTCTATCATGGTATAAATCCGAACGAGCCATGCATGTTTCACCCCTGGAAATGCCCTGAAAACAGCCCACCGCCCACGCAATCAAGACTGCTGTCTCGCCTGCGTCCTGCTCGACGGGCGCCGCGCCGCCTCGTCCCGCGCGCCCGGTTCGCGCGCCGGCCGCACGTACTCGGCGATGCGCTGCGTGATGCTCGGCTTGCGACGCAGGGCCGGCGTCGCCATGACCCCGCGGGCCCCGACCAGCCCCTCCTCCTCCTCAATGCTCGCGCCCCTGCCCGCCGAAGACGTCCAACTCGGACGCTTGGCGTGGCGCTGCCAGGACTGCTGCTGCTGCTGCTGCTGCTGCTGCTGGAACGCCGACCCGCCGGCGCCAAGCGTGTATGAGTGGCCGCTGTCGCGCTTGGACCTGCTGCGGCTGCTGCGCGGGGGGTTCACGGTAGTTGTGCCGCCCGCGCTGGAGTTGGATTGGGCGCCCTGGTCCTCTTCGATGCCGCCGAGCCTTGGCGGCGGCGGCGGCGGGGCGGCCATCTGCCAGTAGAAGGGGTTCGGCGGCGGCAGCTGCGGGGCGGGGACGCGGCCGGCCAGGCCCTGTGCCGCCGCCAACTGTCGTCGCCGGAGCGCCTGCTCCTCCCTCTCGGCGGCGCGGCGGACGAAGAGCTCGTAGTCTGTGAGTTGCGGAGCTTGCTGCTCGCCAGTTTGGTCCGCAGTGCGCTGGGGTTGATCTTGCGTCACCCCTGTGATGCCTCCTTCTGGTTTCGCTGTCGGTGTCGCCGAGGAGTCGATGACATGGCTGCCTCCTGCGTGGGCGTCAACGACGCCAGCGCGGGCTGCGAAAGACAATTTCTCATCCGGGTTCGATTCCAGGACGGGACTAGTGGGAAAGGGGCCCTTGGAGTCTCGAGGGGAAGAACCTTGCTTTTCGTGCGAATCGACCCTCAGGGCGAGTGGCTTCCCCTGCCTCTGGCGGTGCTGGCTTGGCTGTGTTGCATCTGCGCTTGGCGGCAGCGACGCAGCGGCGTGCGAATGGTCGCCACTAGGCTCTTCTTCGGCGATGTCGGAGGAGAAAGAGGCAAGCCTCCGGAGCTGAGAAGTCAGCTGATCATGCGCCGCAGAATCGTCGAGCGTCCTGTTGTGTCGGGCGCTGCTGCGCGAGTAGAACTGGTAGCCCTCGCGAACGCGGGGGTCGAGGCGTGAGAAATCCGATGCGGCATGCGTTGGGACGTATGCCGCCTTTTTGACTGGCTGTTGTGGCGGCTGCTGTTGTTGCTGCTGCTGCTGCTGCTGCTTTTGCTGCTGCTGCTGCTGCTGCTGCTCCCGCGGCGAGAGTGTGCTCGAGGATCGTAGTCGCAGCCGATCCATCAAGCTCGGCTTCCTTGTTAGGGGTGCGGGTGGCATTGCGACGGCTGCAGCCTGCAGGGTGTCAGCCGCAAACGCCGTCTGGGGACGGTTTGGCGACGGCGGGGATTGGGCGGGCGCGCTTGTGCGCTGCTCTTGGACCGAAACACGAGCGGACGTCGGCTCGGCGCGGCTGTCGTCCGGCGCTTGCTGGGCAGGTGATCTCTGCTGGTCGGCGACGGCGACGTCGTAGCCCGAGGAGGGCTCCTTGGCTGGCTTGGGCGTCCTCGGACGCCTGAGCGAGCTGGCGCGTCGGAGCAGACGGCCAAATATACCAGGCGGCGGGCCCGCAGCAGCAGCTCCAGAAGGAGCAGTGGTGTGACAGACAGCCGTTGGAATATTGGCAGCATGAGCCGTCGTATTGCCGGCAGTATGTGCGGGGTGCGCCTGACCCCCTGCCCCCCCAGACCCGGACTGGGTCGCTGGGTCCGCCAGTGTGACGCCGGCCGGCTGGGGTTGGCGACCTGTGTGGCTCGTAATCAACGGCTGCAGCTGCGCCGACGCAAGCGATCCCGCTGCCTCGGGTTCTTGCCACGACCGTTTGCTGTGTCCAAACAGGAGGCTCCGCCGACGCGACGGCGAGGGTGCTCGTTGTCTCTGGGGGCGTTGGTGGTGGTATAGGTCTTGGTGTTCTTGGTGGTCTTGGTAGTGCTGCCCTGCTGCTGCTGCTGCTGCTAGTGTTGACTTTTCTATCAGATGGGCGCTTGGGTCGAGCGACAGGTCGGCCGACTGGAAAAAAGAGGGCGGCAGAGATTGCCGATGCCAGGACAGACGGGCCTTTATGCGGCAACCAAGGGCGGTGGTGGTGTCGTGGTGGCGCGACGAGGAGCGGACGAGGGCTGCCTGGGCTGCATCCTTATGGTCGAGTTGGACACGCCCGTCAGCGGCGCTTTCTCGCCGTCCCGGTCCTGCGAGCTTCCTCGTGCCCTCTGTTTCCATGGCGGGCTCGGTGGGGGCTGCGGGGGCAGCAGAGACAAGGGAGACAGCAGCCCGACTTGACTGAATCGCGGTATATTAGTGACCTGGTGGGCAGCACGCGGCCATGGTGGTCGCGGGATGGAGCTGTGCGACGGTGGCTGCGAATGGGAGGCCACGGAAAGAGCGGGCTCTTCTGCACAGCTCGTCTGTTGTGCCCAGGATGGAATGAGGTGTGCCGGATGCCAGCCAGAAGTGCCAGACCAGGACTAACAACACTGCGGCGATGCTCGGGAATGATATTCGTTGGCGTCGTCGCCTGGTTCCAGCAGCTGGCTCCAGCAGCCGCACAGTCGCTTAAAGGCCGTCGAGCTCTAATGGCAGTTGCTGTTGGGGGGGTCCTTGTCTTGTATGTGTTGTTTCACTGTACCGACTGGCACGCCCGCCCCTCACCGACAGGAGAAACATGGCTGCCCGAGAGCACAGTAGTAGGTGTGATTGTTGGTATCGACGCCCTCGTCTCAGACGCCCCGAGGGCTAGCGTGCGGGCTAGGCCCACATGGAGCAAACGTGCAAACATCGCCGCCGACCCTTGTCTCGAGCTCAGACCCAGCCCTGCTAAGTCCAACGACCCAGATTGCCAGAGCATTCCAATGTGCCTGTAGGTTGGTCCCCACGTTCAGTCTCACCTTCCTCCCTGCGGCTGCATGTGCCGCACTCCTCCTTCTTGGTACATGCCCTGACGTGGGCACCTATGTATGTACTTAGCCTCCTCTGTGTCACCTAATTAAGCGAGAGCTTTCCAATCCCGAGTAGGACAATGGCACGAATGGGTCCCAGCATTGCAGCGTTCCTCGATGGCACTGGGCCCAGGCCCTCACAGCTCGTTCGTTGGCTTGTTGGCTTGGTGGCTTGCATGCACCTCAGCTTGGCCGGGCTCTCAAGCCAGGGTCAAGGACATGTGCCCAGCCTCTGCCTCCTGCTGTGCTGTCGATCTGCCGCTTCTGCGCGCCCCACCACCCTGACCAGGCCTGTTGGACGTTGGGCGTCACATTCTTCTTGAGTGAAAAAAAAAAAAAACACTCTTCCCATTGCGCACACAGCTTTCGAGTTATTTTGGCAGGAGCCATTGTGGGGTTTGTTTTCTGCGCGTGAAGAACAGCCGCATAACTGCTCTGATTGTGCCCCAGAGATGGGAACACAGGATGCATCCTTCCTCGACAAAATGAGCGCCGCCCTCGGGAATTTCTTTCCCCAGCAAACCCACAGCAACAAGACGCCGCGCCGTTGTGTGGCACGTCAACAGTCGCACGGGCTTGCTCGACTCCTCGCCTTTGTCCATCGGCCCTAGCGGCGGCTCCTGGGGAAAAAGATCAGCTAGCAGGGCTTCCTTGTTGGGCAGGGCTAGCCCGCCCTCCAGCCCTCTTGCAAGCCATGCCATCACCTCTGTCAAGCCACCGCTAACTCCAGCGAGTCAGGTTGGCGCTTTGTGTTGCCGACCCTCCCTCTTCTTTGATACTGAGCTGGACCATGCATCGCGATTACTGATGCCTCGAACACCCTTGCAAGACACGCGCCGTGAGTGCCATTTTAGTCGAACAGCCGTCGCAGTGACGAGATCAGGCTGGGCCACACTACTTGAGGTGTATCTTCTCGTAAAATTCGGAACCCGCTTTGCAGTGGGTGTCTGGTCAGAGAATGGAGTCAACCATCCAAAACAGGCTAATTTGGCCGTGTGTGCTATTTTCCAAACACTGCGCCCACTAGTAAAGTAGAGGGGTCGTTCTTCACCGCCCAAAAGTATCGTTGCGATCGTGAAGTCTTCGCCGACGTTGTGAGGCTATTTAGAAGCCATGGAGCCGCCGTTTTAAGTGCTGTTGGGGCTGTTGCTTTTGAGCACGCCGCCTGCCAAGTGACGAGGCGGGCGAGGCACACTCTGTGGCCTCTCGAGAACTGCAGTGTCGCTTCCCTGACGTCAGCATGCGGCGAACCCGCCAGTCTGGGCCGTCGGATTCCGCCAACGGAGACTGGCTGCATGCTTGGGTCCGGGCGACTGACAGAGCCGCGGGAGCCGAAGGCTTGAGAATCTGCATGGGTCCTTTAGGGGACCCTTTGCTGCATTGGTCTTGGGCCCGGTCTGGAGTTCTTCCTCGCCTGAGACTGTACTAGCGTCTTTGCCCTCTGTTCGCCCCTCAAGACAGAAAGAGGATGGCTTTGGCAGTGCTCCTAGTTTGGAGCTACGACGCTACCCTCGTAGAGCGTTGATGGTTTATCAGCATTTACCGTCTGCCCCAAGCCCTTTCATCCTTCGGCTGTTTATGGATGGTGCCGTCAATCCATATATCAAATATGGTCTAGCAAATTCGATAGTTCCCTGTGGCGCCCAAGGCCGGACCCTGTTGGCTGCTGCCAGTGTGGTCGCTCAAGAAGCTCCAACATATCCTGTGACCTCAACAACTCTGAGGCGGCGCTTGCTCTTCCAGCGTGCTTCGAACCGTCACAAGGGGCGCCACGCATACACACACACACCCCCCGCCCTTCAGCTGAACTGGCAATCAAGGCGAGGCCGCAAAGCTGCTGCACCAGTTCCTGATTTGCCACCAACGAGTTTACAGTTCTTACGTGCGTACGTGAACGAACCCACACGACTAGCTAACAATGGAGCGGTGCCGACTGGCATACGCTGGCCGTGGCTAATCATGCACATCGTACAAGAGACGCATGGCTGGACCAGGAACGAGCCACCATGGGCTGCTGAACGTCAGGTCTAGACCCGGGGTCTCAGTATCCAAGCTGGTGCGGGCTCGGCTTCTGCGAACAACAAAACAAAGCAGCGAGGGGGTTTTCGCGAAACGCCCCCTGCTCACTCTCCTCCCGGTGGTTGCGGTCCGCCACCGCCCGCTGCGAGGCCTATGGCGGAAATGTACCGGTGCGTGCCTGCGCGCGGCTGCAAGGCCTGCCACGAGGTCCCAAAGGCAAGGGCGCGGTGGCGCCGGGAAGGTTGCGTGCGCTACCGCCACCGAGGCGGGCCTTCAGCTGCGATGAGGTATTATGCTTCGAGGCACTTGCCTGTGTCTCCCCTGGCTGCAGGTAATCGACAGCAACAGCAGGCGGCAGGCTTCTCGATTGGGACGCCCGTCCAAGGCTCCTACGGGGCTGTCTCCCAACTTGGTTTTCGCGATCCAAACGTGTTGGCGGGAATGGTAATCTTTGTCGTTGGCACGCGGTGGTCGTCCTTGCTCGTCCGTCGTGTCGTCCAAACTTGCAGAGAAGCCTGTCCAGGTCGGACGAAATAAACAAAAGATGAGAGCAATGACGCGACTGGCTGCACCGCCAGCTTCCAGGATTTTGCCGCGCCAGGTGCCGTCAAAATGAGCCACACCTGCTGGAGCTCTAGCCTGCCTATCACCGCGCGAATGACGTATTGCAGCCTGGGCGCGAAGCCACAATTCGACGCTGGCCTTTGACGGCATCTATTTCGCAACATCAGGTTTTTGGGCATATTCACGTGTGGTTATTCTATCATATAATCACAGCTTATCGCCGCCGCGCTTGACATAGTTTGATCTAGCTTTCCCAATCTAGGGAAGCTGAGTCCACGACGCCTTGTAATTGTGCGAATCACATCACGCCTCCTTGCATCGCAACCGATCTCGCCAATTCCCCTCACCGAAACCAAGAAACTCTATCAGTCCCAGTCAAACACCATGGAAGGCGTAAAAAAGACGTACAACGAGCAGTACGAGAAGTGGGTCCCATGGCTGGAGGACATCTTCCTGCGGTACTTTACCAAGGACAACAAGGCCTCTTACACGGCCAAAGGTGAGCAGCACCCCGTCCGACACCAACTAAATAGACAAGACTGCTCACTCACCCTCCCCGCCTCCCCCAGATAACCTCAGCAAAACCAAGGTTACGGGCGTCAAGGAGGTTGACACCCTCCAGGACGGCGTCAACAACACCGTCGGCGACCAGCTGGGCCAGGAGGGGCTCGCCCGCCCCGTCGGCGACCTGGTCTCCAAGGAGGGCCTCAACCGGTTCGAGCGCCAGGGCAAGGACGAGCAGGGCCGGTACGTCGGGCCCTCGACTGTGACGCAGGCCGGCCAGTCCGTCGCCGGCGCGGCCAAGACGGGCGCCGAGTCTGTTGGCGGCGCCGTCGGTGGCTTGTTTGGAGGCTCCGGCTCAAATAAGTGATTCTATCAGAGGGGTGTCGGAAAGTTTTAGCTTCTGTTCTCGGATGCATCCGGTTGTTTTACTAAGCTCTGTAATATCATATGTATATGTCTTTTGTCTGTCTTCCTTCTAGCTGGCAGCTTCATCTAACAATTCTTCCGGCCTCTTTTATAAAATCGACTTCACAATGCCCGTTGGATAAATAAATGATTCCTTACAATGTGAACAAAGCACGTTGCGATTTCAGACAGCTGCTAGGTGCAACCCGAGGTCATTGTCATACACCAAGTTAATTTGCAAATAGTGGAAGGAATCAAGCAGCCTCGAACCAATCTAGGGAACTTACGATACCAAGCCCTCCGAGCTAGGTTCGTCGCCAAAATCATAGAAATACATTAATTAAAGAGTAATAAACCTGCCTCAAGAGACAGTCCAGCGAACGTCATTGAAGATTGATATCCGTTGAAGTTGGATTCAAATCACGCAGCCCTCATCTCGATAAATACAAGTGACAAGCACTGTTCCCAGCTACGCCTTTACTTAACAACATCACATACTCTATGATAGCATTATTGCTCTCTGGTATCTACGCAAAGACAACGACAACAGGCCCTTGTAACTCTCATTAAACCTCAAATACAGTAAAATGCAATGCCTACCCCATAAACAGGGACAAAGGCGTCAAGGCCAAAGTTGCCCGCCAGCACAACCAGCCCCCTCACAGGCAGACAAACACCGTCGACGTCCCGGTGGGCAGCGTCGTCGTCGATGTGAACCTGACGACGGGCCCGTACCCCCCGACGGCGGTGCTCAGCTGCAGCTCGCAGCCGCCGCAGTTGAGCCTCACCGTCTCGGTCACGACTCTCCGGTGCTGCGTGGCCACCGGCCCGGCCGTCCGCTGCGGCTGCACCACGCGCGTCGTCCGGCACGCCGCCTGCCTCTTCACCCGCTCCGTCGTGTCGCCCCCACCGGCCGTCGTCGTCGGTGCTGCCACTGCCGGCGCCGCTCGCGTGGCGTGGTGGTGTAAGTCTCGCCGGCCGAGGCGCGTGGCGGCGCAGACGGTGCTCCACGACGTGCTCGGTTCGTTGACGGTGCGGATGCCGAGGATGCGGCGCAGCGGGCAGAAGTAGACCTCGCGCGGGATGAAGAGGTCCCGACACCGCCCGCAGTCGACCTGCGCGAGCAGCGTGCGCGTCGACGGGTACACCGTCTCGTAGCCCTCCGTCGTGCACGGGTAGCGTGGTGTAGGCGTTAGAGTCGAGGTGCACGCGGCCGCGTCTGCGTCTGCGCCTGCGTCTGCGGCCTCGCGAATCTCTGAGGATGGTGCGCCTCGTCGCTGTGGTAGCGGCTGGATGCCCTCCACGTCGATCTCGGGCTCGGGCTCTTTCGTGTCGGCCCTGGGTGTGGTTTGGTGGCCGATCCTGCCTTCGCCTCGGGCCGGTATGCCTCCTGTTTCCGTGTAGGTGATTGGGACTAGTATGGCTAGGCCTAGTGCTTGAGGGTTCATGCCGACAGGCGAGGCTGTAGAGAGAGACACTGCCGAGGCGGCGAATAGAAACTTCGCTAGCAGATCCATGATGTGGGCGGGGTTGGGGTCAGGGAGATGGTAGCGGGGTGGCGTCTACTGGAGTCGACGGAAGGGCGTGTGAGGGGGAAGACATAAACTGTCAGGTTGACAAAGAATCCCGGCGCTATGTTTCGAGTGACAGCTAGGAGTCTGGGGTAGTGCCTTTGGATGATGGCGTTTTATACCAAGCCTTGCTCTATCGGTTGAGGTCCATGTCCCTGGAGAGTTGCGGATGAGCCTAGGCCGAGCCTGGACCAAAACTGCCCATCTGGGTGGGCCACCCGGGATTTAGGTGAACAGGTTGGCGAAGGCCTCACTGATGGTATTCCCCGGGAGAGTAACCTCACACTGACACATGTATGTACCGGCCGCGGCTTGATGGACTCAGTCATCGAGGATGGGGACTGATAGTGGTGGGAAGGGTTGTGCCGGCGCCTGGGTCGGGAATGGCGGGTGAGAGGACTTTATTTTAGGAAGGGACTAGTGGCGTGCATGACAGTGTGACCGTGGTTCCGAGAGGGAAAGAGCAGCTGGCCGAGGTTTGCCTGCCCCGAAAGGGGAAACCAACCCGCCTGGCTCGAAGCGCATGGGCCCCTGATACCTAGCTCACCGATAGGACGCGGATGGTCGCCATGCAGGCTATATGGCGGAAAGGCCCTGGATACATCCGTCTACTGCAACGTATGGCCAATGACCGACCAAGTTACTGCAAAAAGAGGCTACAGGCGGCGAATAAGTAGCAAGGCTTCTGGCTGCGGCCTGCTGATACTTGGCCTGCTGATACTGGGCCTGATTGGACGGGTAAATTGAGGGTCCAAATCAGGGCTGAAGGCAGCTTCTACATGCTTCCTCCACCGAATCTATATTACAGGCAAATTGCACACCATTCTGCATGACCCCTTCGGTCAAAAGCAGACGCATGCAGGAGCGGTCGGGATCTACGTAGCGATAAGTTTTCGGAATATTGAACGTCGCACCGCGTGGTGCAAGGGGCAGGCCTAAAAATAGGGCTTAAGCGTCGTCAAGAGTGGTGCCGACAGTAGGATGACCTCTCTGCCTTTGCGGAACCCAGGATGGGGATTGAGAACCTTCTTTTATCACGCTGGAGCCCAGTTGAGATCGGAGCCATTCGCAAAGTTGAAGTCGAGACCTTCAATGTCTATCTAGCCGTGGGTTTCCATGTTAGCGAGTGCCCCAAGAACAGATTCCCTCGCGTCCAAAATTGCGAGGGAGTAAGAGTGCTCAAAACTCACAAAATCGTCCCACGTCCAGCTGGTGTCCATGCCAAGCGGCAACCCCTCGGCGGCCGTGCCCCCGAAAGCCAGGAACTTTTCTTCTGGGGTGCTCGTGATCAATGTGTCGGCTTCGTAGCCCTTGTCTTCGCAGCCACCCATGTCCTCAGGTCTATGGGGGTCCAGGCCTGCTAGCATGCTGGCCTCAGCTCTGTCGCCGAGCGCGGTAGAGTCTGGGGCGATACCGACACGAGCTGCCGAGGACCTGAGGAGCTCCTGGCAAGCGGCTGCTTCGTCCATCATGGCCTGGCCCGTCCGCCTCAGGACCTCGTCGTCTCCGCACCCGCGTCGCAGAGCCTCTTCTTGGGCTAGGATCCCGGAAAACAGCACGCTGGCCCGGATGTTGGTCTCGCCGGCGGCGACGCGCCTAATCGCCCAGGCTTGAACGCCCTTGAGCGCTGCAGTAAGCTCCGCCGAGGGCACCACGCCGAGCCCCGTCGCCAATGGCTGTGAAGGCGACTTTCCATGGCCCGTCTGCTGGGCCCCAGGGAGCGACATATCTGCGTTGATGTTTTGCCTCGCGCCCGCCCTGATGACACGGTTGTCTTCTGCCTGCCACAGAAGCTCGAGTCCCAGCGTCATGGAGCACTGCCACGGGAACATGCGATAGGTTCCCGATCCACATGTTGACAAGCGCAGGAAGTCGGCACGCCCAACGTCCTCAGCGTGGGCGCCTTTGTTGTCGTAACTAGCCAAAACTTGAGGAGCTTTCAGGGCCGTCTCTACAGAGACTTTGCGGGAGAAATAGTAGTGCGGGTCTCGCTGGGAGGCAGCCGTCCAGGGGAGGTGCAGGGCAAGGGAAAACAATTGCATGACATGTTCTACCACGAGAATCTGGAACCCAGAGGGCCGTCCGAGGCCCTCATCTCTAAACGAGCCAAATACACGAGAAAGCCCCCTCGTGGCTGTCGTGAGGTCTGCATGCAGCCGCAGCGTTGTGTTGTAGCAGGACTTCCGCCGGAAATCGTTGAGATATTGTACGATAGCTAGGCGAGTTGGGAACGATCTGTACAGGGCGATCTGAACCGACGTCTGCGTGAAGCAGTCTACCGGCCTTGGGTCGGGCAGCGGCCCGACGTTAGGCTCTGCGCCGCCATGGTCTTCCAGGTCGGCGTCTTCGAGATTGGAAGGGGGTCGGGTATCGAAGTCGGACAGCGATATCGCCGCAGGGCCCCCGATGTCCACGCTTGCCTGTAGCGCGATCTCCATGATGGTTGCCCACAACCTCCGCCTGAGCTCGGCTCGGAGCCGAGGCATCCTTGGCAAGTGGTCGGGATCACGGTGAAGGCCCATGTAGATGGCCATTCTGACCACCTCGCCCGCAGATATCCAGACTAGATCTTCCCCTGAGCCGGTTGTCTGCCGAGCCAGATGCAAAAGACACATTGTCTGTATGGTGGAGAGGACCAGGCGGGACTTCAGGGCCGACAAGGGCGAAAGCAGCCAGGTGTGAGCCTCTTGTATCCAGCGCGTGGACAGGCTCCTCATATCGTACGTGTCGTCCTGAAAACAGGCCCCGATGGCGAGGACTAGCTTCAGCTGGTTCACGAACGCCTCGCTACAGCCGGCTGGGTCTTCCCAGTATTTGGAGTAGTCCAGGTAGAAGGTTGGGATGTGCAGGATGCGATAGACGGTCTCAAAGGTCCTCACGTAGGCAGCGACAAGCTGGTCGCAGACCTCCCTGGACGGCATCTCGGCGCTTCCGGGCTCGCCCAATTCGCGGATTCTCTTAGACTTTATCAGGCGCGCGAGAGTTTTGCATTTTCGGATTCTCTCCGAGACCGACAGAGGATGGCCGGGCGGTATGCTGAAAACCTCCATGACAACAGTGAACTACGATGGCAAGAAACTTAGCAAATAGGGAGACAGGGGGCATGAGGCCGTTGATAAGAAGGTGGAAAGTAGTTGTGGGAATAGTACCAGGGGCGCAAGGTGCACCCAGTGGCTCTGGCCATAATAGTGTCTTTTAAACAACTTGCCCTTGAGCTCGTCTGGGTCTTTGGGGGGCGGGTCGACAGCATGAGGAGCGGGCGCGTTTGCTTGGGCGGTGGCTAGGGTTTGGGCCAGACGCTTCTCAAGTTCTTTGACGCGCTCTGTCAAGAGCGCCACATCGGAGTGGCTCGATTGGCTGGTGGATGGCGTGTTAGGGGAGTGAGGGTTGTGGTATAGTTTACTGAGAGAAGTGTCCGTTTCGGAAGACGGCTCAGAAGTCCTCCTCGCTGGGTGCAGTGCCAACAACGGAGCGAGCACCCCTGGAACAGCCGGGGGCCTGACCGCCGACGAGCGTCTCGGAAGCAGCAGTTCGGCTTGGTAGTGGCACTCGGCAGGCCGTTGTGCTCGGATACAGTTTGAGCATGGCTGTACCCTATCGCACTTGACTTTTCGCTTGCGGCAGGTCTCTGATGGAGCAGTCAGTCGGCCGAACAGGCCATCTACTTCTAACCGGCTTCTCGGGAATAACAGAGCATCATTTGATGGTCCGAACGAGGGTCAAAGCCGGGGTAGGACGTAGGTCGGCGCGTGACCTGCATTCTTGAGGCTTACCACAGGTCAACGCCTGACGGCGGCGGCGGCGGCGGGCTGTTTCAGTCGACGATTGCGATGCCATGGCGGCGTCGTGGCTAGGTAATGCTTTGTCCATAATGCCACCGTTTGTTCCGCGATTCCCGGCGCTTCCAACTTGTGGATAGAATAGCTTCGCTATTTTCGACCGATGGTATTTTTCTACGAGGGCGAGGGGAGGTGAATATGACGGGCGAAGGGCGGGAACCCGACTAAAGTCCGAGCCGGTGGCCCACGAGCTAACTCCACCAATAGCAACACACATAGCCCCGAGCCCAGTTAGTCACTAGCTCAGGCCGCGAACAACTTCCAGGCCTGGGAGCCAACTACGTAGCCTCTGAAATGACGCGTTCCATGCACAAAAGAAACGAGGCAAATAGATTGACGCAACAGTCAAGGTCTCGTTTATAGCCCGGAACGCAATGCCGCATTTACCCCATATTATACAGTTGTAGAGACGTCAAAATACCATTTGCACGCTGACAGAGGCGTTCCCTCCTTTTCTAAACACCCGGACAGACGAAAAATGGCGCAAATCCCCTTCCTAGGAAGCTATAGTAGCAGCTGCAATGGGTTCTCCACCACCTTCTTTAGCTCCTTCATCCACTCGGCACCAACCGCGCCGTCAACAACCTTGTGGTCGAAGCTGGCCGTTACGGTGATCTGGTCGTCCCACTGTATGCCCGTGGTGCCATCCTCGTTCTCGACCGGAACTGCCACCTTCTGGGTGCTGCCGACGGCAAGGATGGCCGCCTGGGGAGGGTTGATGATGGCGGTGAAGCGCTCGACAGCCGGGTTCATGCCCATGTTGGAGATGGAGATGCTGCCGCCCTGGTATTCCTCCGGCTTGAGCTTGCCGTCGCGCGCGCGCTTGGCCAGCTCCTTTACTGAAGACGAGATGCTCTCCAGACCCTTGGTCTCGACAGCAGTGACGATGGGGGTGATCAGGCCGACGGGGGTGGACACGGCGACCGACACATCGACCGTGTTGAACTGCCGGATGACGCCGTCGCGCCACGAAGAGTTCACCTGCGGTACCTTCTTGGAGGCGACAGAGATAGCCTTGATGAGGAAATCGTTGACGCTCAGCTTGTACTTGCCCTCAGAGGAGCTGTTCAGAGCCTGGCGCAGCTTCAGGAGCTTCGAGACGGAGAGAGAGGACGAGACGAAATAGTGCGGGTTCTCCGCGATGGACTCCTTGAGGCGGTTGGCAATGGTCTTGCGCATACCGCTGATGGGGACGTCCTCGTAGGGAGCACCAGCGGCGGCCGGGGCGCCGCCAACGGAACCACTCGATGCAGCCTTCCTGACATCCTCCTCGGTGATCTTGCCGCCCTGTCCGGTACCCTTCAGGCCGTCAACCTTGACGCCCTTCTCGATGGCCAGGCGCTTGGCGGCGGGGCTCATGTTGGGTTCCCGCTCGAGCGCCGTCTGCAGCTTGCCGCTGGAGGGAGCGTTGTCGGGCTCTGGGGCGGGCGTGGGCGTGGGGGTAGATGCGGCTTTTGACGACTCCTCGACGTTCTTCTCTTCCTTGGGAGGGGCCTTTGCGGCACCGCCGGCATCCTGCAGGCTGAAGCCCTCAAAAGCGGAGACATCGGTGCCCTCCTCGACAAGGACTGCGATGGGCTGTGGCGGCAAGGATCAGTCAGCTTAGCGGCTCTTGGGTGCTGGCGGCCGAAGCCCCGGACCGGGGGAGCTCCGAGGGGGCATAGACGTACGTTGCCAACCGTGATGTCCTTTGAGCCAGTGTCCGTCAGGATCTTGGCCAGAACACCCTCTTCTTGGAACTCAAAGTCCATCTGGGCCTTGTCCGTCTCGATCTCGACAAGCACATCTCCCGGCGCGATGGAGTCGCCGGGCTTCTTCTGCCAAGCGCCGATGTTGCCCGACGTCATGGTGGGCGATAGCGCCGGCATCTTGACGACGGTGTGCGGTGGGTAAGAGGCGTACCATCTTGTCAGGGACGGCACGACATAGCGCAGGTTGGCGCTCTGGAGGGCACGCCTCCGGAGAACGGGGGCGAGCATGATGGGCAGCGAGTAGCGGGGTCAATTGGGTCGAGAAGCTGGGCGACGACGGCTTCGGAGTGCAAGTGTTGAAGGACGCAGGCCAGCTTTATCGCTTGCTCGCCAAACTCTTACTTGCTCCCAATTTTTTTGAGTCTGGCAACGTTGGGACAGCTCGCGGGCAAACTAAGCCACTTTGGGACTAGTCTCCCGACAAATACCTATCGGCCAGCCACGCTGCGCCGGACCCCCGATAAGCCACAGGAACAGTCCGGCACGCTGCGGTTGAGGTGGGGCTGGGCGGGGGACGAAAATGCACCCGCGCGACAGCCTTGCAATGCAGGTTCCGAACGAGATCAAGCTGTCAAAGATAGAAGGCGCGCCTTAGTGTATGTGTGAACCACGTGAGCAGTGGCAGCATATAATAGCCGTTTACGGCTCTAGCTTCAAGTCTGCTCTGGCGGAATGCAGTGCCTGTATTGATGTTCAATGCTGGGGGCACCTTCGTCTCCACCACTTTTGACATATGCGAGAGTTACCTACCAGGTGGGCACTCTCCCTTGGACTTGGCCCTCGAGCGCGAGCTTGCATCTCGAGCGCATGTCATGGAGGCCAAGTGAACTTCACGGGAGGTAAAGTCAATTCAACGGCTTCCACAAGATGGAATGACACGCAACCATAAATGACAAACAGGGACTCAGATCAGAGCAACCGTTATAGCGGCACGAAACCCTGGCTTTTAAGGTTGCCCCAGCGTATCAGGGGGCGCTAAATCGGGCCCAAGAGGCCTCATGTCGAGCTGGAGCGCAAGGCAATCAAGTGGAGCCGGGTCATAGCAATGGTGCGTCAGCCTGCACGGCTTCCAGAGTGAGAGTGAGAGGCTTCCAGGACCCACATAATTTGGGCTAAGGAACATGGGCCCCACGGGCTCACAGGCCCCATCGCCAAAGGGGTTCGTGTCTTCAACTCGTCTTGTCGAAGCCAGAGTCGCGAGCAAGCACCAGTAACCCTCACAGGCCGACGATTGCTGGACGACGCCGAGTTCCACACCTACCGCGCATCTGGGTCCTGTGATAATGCCGCTGGCCAACTGACCGCTGCCGCCCTGCCGCCGATCCGCGCATGCTGTCCTCGTAATAGGCAAGCCCGCAGCCCGCAGCCCGCAGCTCCAAGGCCTCGGCCTCTGTTGCCCCCCATCCGTCGCCCTCTTGCTGCGGATGGCCTGTCTCTCCCGCCAACCCCGCCTCCCGACGTGACCCGAAGTCCCCCCCGACCCCCATGAGCTCACTCAAGTTCGTCGTGTCGTCCTTGGAGGCGATCGCCAAGGAGGCCCAGCGGAACAAGCAGCTGTCCGAATCCGTCCAGACTGCGCTCGCCGCCATCAAAGAAAGCGACCCGGACCTCCCGGATCCCGAGCTCATATTCGCTCCTCTACAGCTGGCCACCAAGTCTGGCAGCGTGAGCCTGACGACCACAGCCCTCGACTCCATTGGCAAGCTCACGTCGTCGTCCTACTTCTCCCAGTCTGAGACGCAGGAAACCCCCGACCACATCCCCCTGATAGAGCGCGCGATCGACACGATATGCGACTGCTTTCAGGGCGAGACCACCCACGCCGACGTCCAGCTGCAGATTGTCAAATCCCTACTTGCTGCTGTTCTCAATGATAAGATCATCGTCCACGGCGCGGGCCTTCTCAAGGCCGTCCGCCAGGTCTACAATGTGTTCCTCTTGTCACGGAGCCCCGTGAACCAGCAGGTCGCGCAGGGCACGCTGACACAGATGGCAGGCACTGTCTTTGAGCGTGTCAAGACCAGACTGCACATGAAGGAGTCGAGGGTCAACCTTTCCAAACTGAAGCACAGCACGAGCAATGTGACGTTCGGACCCCCAGAGTCTCTCAGCGACGATTTCGATGACGCCGACGCCGTGGACGGTGTCTCGGAAGCAGACCCATCCGAGGCGCATGAGGACAGCGCCGCAAAGCTCACACTCAAAGATCTCGAGCGAATAAAGAACTTTGACGACTCTAGCCTGGGTGACGCGCCAACAAAAGTCAGTCAGGTCAAGCCCGCCAAGAGGCCAGCAAGGTCCATCTCGGAGCAGACACAGGGCGACAGCCCTGCCGAGGACACATCGGAGGCGCTTGACGCCGAGGACGAGGTGTACATACGTGACGCCTACCTCGTCTTCCGCTCTTTCTGCAACCTGTCGACAAAGATATTGCCCCAGGACCAGCTCTACGACCTCAAGGGTCAGGCGATGAGATCGAAGCTGATATCGCTCCACCTTATCCACACCCTCCTGCACAGCAACATTGCAGTCTTTGTTTCTCCTCTCTGTGCCATCACCAACACCAAAAGCAACGAGCCGACAAGCTTTCTGGATGCCATAAAGTACTACCTATGTCTCAGCATCACGAGGAACGGCGCAAGCTCCGTGGACAAGGTCTTCGAAGTCACCTGCGAGATCTTTTGGCTAATAATAAAGTTCATGCGAGCATCTTTCAAGGTAAGCCGTGCATCTTGGTCTGTTTGCTTTGGTACGGCCACTAATCACTTGGTTTCATCTCACACAGAAAGAGATCGAGGTCGTTCTGAACGAGATCTACCTGGCGTTGCTGGCAAGGAAAAACGCGCCCATCTCTCAGAAAACCTACTTCGTCGGCATCCTCAACCGCCTATGCGCCGACCCCCGTGCTCTGGTCGAGGTGTATCTGAATTATGACTGCGACCGCAATGTGGATAACATCTTTCAGACTATCATTGAGGATTTATCCAAGTTCGCCACCGCTCCAGTGCCCATCACTTCTGCCCAGGAGCAGCAGTTTGAGGAGAAGCACTCCAAAGGCAACCTGGCGACCGACTGGGAGATGAAGGGTGCCATGCCCCCACCGCTCTCTGTAAGTCATATCGCGCCTCCAAGCGAGATCGAGTCCGATATTCCTAAGGAGTACGCCATGAAGAGGATTTCCCTGGACTCGCTCGTCGAGGCTCTCCGGTCGCTCGTCAACTGGTCTCAAGCTGGCCGCCCAGACGCAAATGTGCGCGCCCCAACCGAAGGAGACAGAGGGGCGTCCCTGGAGGACATCAGGGAGTCTATCGACCCATCGTCCATAAGTGACGCCTTATCAAGAGGAGACACACCGGCGCTACCGTCGACCCCGGTTATTGACGATGACCCCGAGCAACTGGAGAAAGAAAAGGCCAGAAAGACAGCCATGACGAACGCGATCAAAGTCTTCAACTTCAAGCCCAAGAAGGGCATTGCCTTGTTACTCAAGGACGGGTTCGTACCCAGCGATTCCCCCGAGGACATCGCTCGTTTCCTCCTACAGGAAGAGCGGCTGGACAAGGCCCAGATAGGAGAGTATCTTGGTGAGGGCGATGCCAAGAACATCGAAATCATGCACGCATTCGTCGACCTGATGGACTTCACCAAGCGCCGCTTTGTGGATGCTCTACGGCAGTTTCTGCAGTCGTTCCGGCTCCCCGGAGAGGCGCAAAAAATCGACCGCTTCATGCTCAAGTTCGCCAACCGCTACGTCATGGGCAACCCCAACGCTTTTGCCAACGCCGACACAGCCTACGTTCTGGCCTACTCCGTCATCCTGCTTAACACGGACTTGCACAGCAGCAAAATCGCCAGGCACATGACCAAGGAAGATTTTATCAAGAACAACAGGGGTATCAATGACAATGCCGACCTTCCAGACGAGTATCTGCTGAGCATCTACGACGAGATCGCCTCCAATGAGATCGTCCTGGACAGCGAGAGAGCCGCCGCCGCCGCCTCGGGCACGGTGCCTCCTCCGGCGACGGGCGTCGTGGCGGGTCTAGGGCAGGCCTTCTCCAATGTTGGCAGAGATCTCCAAAGGGAAGCCTACGTTCAGCAGACGGAAGAAATCTCGCTCCGGTCCGAACAACTCTTCAAGAACCTTTTCAGGACCCAGCGCAAGAACGCCGAGATGGCTGGCATGCGCTTCATCCCGGCGACTTCTTTCAAGCACGTGGGCCCCATGTTTGATGTGACATGGATGTCCCTGTTCTCAGCAGTGTCCCACCAGATGCAAAAGACGCTGAATCTGGACGTTATTAAGCTGTGCCTTGAAGGCATGAAGCTTGCCATCAAGATTGCCTGCCTGTTTGAGCTCCCAACCCCACGTGAGGCATTCATCTCGGCGGTCAAGAACACGGCCAACCTCAACAACCCCCAGGAGGTCTTGGCCAAGAATCTGGAGGCGCTCCGTGTGCTTCTCGAGCTTGGATACACCGAGGGCAACTACCTGAGACAGTCGTGGAAGGACATATTATTATGTGTTAGTCAGCTCGAGCGACTACAGCTGATGGCAGGCGGTGTCGATGCGAACTCGGTCCCTGACGTGTCCAAAGCTCGATTTGTGCCCCCCGCCAGGGAGAGCACAGTCGACCCGAGAAAGCCCAAAGCCAAGCAGCATCGACCGCGGGCCAGCGCGGCGCCCCATGGCCTTCCTGCCGACATCGCATATGAAATCGCGTCCGACGAGATGATAAAGAGCATGGACCGTATCTTCACCAACACGGCCACCCTCAACGGCGAGGCCATTGGGCATTTCGCGCGTGCCCTGACCGAAGTCAGCTGGGATGAGATCAAGGTGTCGGACAGCAACGACCAGCCGCGCATGTACAGCTTGCAAAAGATTGTCGAGATCAGTTACTACAACATGACGCGTGTCCGCTTCGAGTGGACCACCATCTGGGATGTCCTTGGCGACCACTTCAACGACGTCGGCTGCCACGTGAACGAGGCCATTGTATTCTTTGCGCTGGACTCGCTGCGCCAGCTGTCGATGCGGTTCATGGAGATCGAGGAGCTCGCTGGATTCAAATTCCAAAAGGATTTCCTCAAGCCTTTCGAGCACGTCATGTCCAACTCGCACAACATCCGCGTCAAGGACATGGTTCTCCGATGCCTGATCCAGATGATCCAAGCAAGGGGCGAAAACATCAGGTCTGGCTGGCGCACCATGTTTGGCGTCTTCACTATAGCCGCGCGTGACCCATCTGAGAGCATCGTGAACATGGCCTACGAAAACGTCACCCAGGTCTACAAGACGCGGTTCGGTGTCGTCATCTCCCAGGGAGCCTTCACCGACCTCATCGTTTGCTTGACCGAGTTCTCCAAGAACATGAAGTTCCAGAAGAAGAGCCTGCAGTCGATGGAGACGCTCAAATCTATCATCCCCCGCATGCTCAAGGCCCCCGAATGCCCTCTGTCGCACAAATCGGCGTCGTCCGCACCGGGCGCCCCCGAGCCGCCTGTCAAGCCCTCTGGCCAGCAGAGCCGGACGTCGGTGGAGGAGGCGTATTGGTTCCCCGTACTGTTCGCTTTCCACGACGTCTTGATGACTGGCGAGGACCTCGAGGTCCGCTCCAATGCCCTCAACTACTTCTTCGAAGCGCTTCTTCGCTACGGCGAAAATTTCCCGCCCGAGTTCTGGGACACACTCTGGAGACAGCAGTTGTACCCGATTTTTATGGTCTTGCGGTCCAAGCCCGAGATGTCCAACGTGCTCACGCACGAGGAGCTATCAGTTTGGCTCTCGACGACCATGATCCAAGCCCTTCGGAACATGATCACCCTCTTTACGCACTACTTCGACGCCCTCGAGTATATGCTGGACCGATTCCTAGAACTCCTCGCGCTCTGCATTTGCCAAGAAAACGACACCATTGCGAGGATCGGGAGCAACTGTCTTCAGCAACTCATTCTCCAGAATGTGTCCAAGTTCACCCCCGAGCACTGGGCCAAGATTGTTGGCGCCTTTTGCGAACTGTTCGAGCGGACGACTGCCTATCAGCTCTTTTCGGCGACTGCGATCAACTCGACCGCGTCCCTTTCCCCGCCACCCAGCGGACTGGACTTTGGTGGGCCCCTGAGCCCAGGGCTGGAATCTCCCAAGCTGGACGAGAAGTCGCTCAAGATTAACGGCTCTGATGCGTTGTCCGACTCGGAGTCTGTCTCGGCCTCGGGAGCCCAAGACGGCAGCCAAGACACTCAGCAACCACCAACGAGCGATGAATCTGGATCCAACTCGACACACACGGCAACAATTACCGCTGCAACATCAATGCCATCGCCACAGCTGGAGGACTACAAGCCGTCGAATAATTTGCAGCAGCAACCTGTGGTTGTGACGGCAGCACGCAGACGCTTCTTCAACCGCATCATCTCGCGCTGTGTTCTCCAGCTGCTGATGATCGAGACGGTGAATGAGCTCTTCAGCAACGAGACGGTTTATGCCCAGATCCCTTCGTCAGAGCTTTTGCGGCTGATGGGGCTGCTGAAAAAATCGTTCCTCTTCGCACGACGCTTCAACAACGATAAGGAGCTGCGGATGCGTCTGTGGCGGGAAGGCTTCATGAAGCAGCCGCCAAATCTGTTGAAGCAGGAGAGTGGGTCTGCTGCCACATACGTGTCCATCCTGTTCCGCATGTTCGCCGACCAGGCTCCAGAACGCCGGGACAGCAAGGCAGATGTGGAGAACGCCCTGGTCCCTCTGTGCAAGGACATCATCAAGGGCTACATCGCGCTCGAAGAAGAGAGCCAGCACCGCAACATACTGGCGTGGCGACCGGTCGTTGTCGATGTCCTGGATGGCTACGCGGCGCTGCCCGAGGCGGCGTTCCGGAACCACGCCAAAGCCTTCTACCCCCTGGCCGTCGACCTGGTCTCCAAGGAGCTCAGCGGCGATCTGAGGAACGCGTTGCTCCTCGTGCTGAGGAGGGTGGGCGAGTTCGAGCTCGGGATCGAGGGCATGGCCTCGTCGAACAGGGGCGGTGGGCACAACCGCAGGGATAGCGTCCTGACCATGTCGACCGAGGGAGGTGGCGCCAACGCGGTCGAGGTCGAGAGTGGGGATGCTAGCAACAGTTTCATGGGGCGGCAGTCTTAGTGGAAAGGCGGAGGTCGGCATAGAGTCGGCCCTTGTATTAGCGTTTTTGACCTTGTTTTGCGCTTGTCGAAAAGCATCAATGGAGGCAGCGACCATCGTTTGGGGTGGGGGTATCAAGCGAACGGCGTAGAGCTGCTGCACTTGATAGACACTGAAGAGTTTGCATTCATTCTTGGCAATCCCTTTTTTTTTTCGCTTCTTTGGGGCAGCCATTGTAAATTTCTCTTATCTTGTTTTAGAAGCCAAGACTTGAGTGGTCGTCAAGGCAAAGATTTCACCAAGTTTCAATCTATGATGTACTTGGATCGTATGGCCCTGATGGCCACCTCTAATTTGCCGTTATGCTCCGCCCCTTGCCTTGGGACAGCGCCCTCGGTGTCGGTATCGCAAGAGAAAATGGAAGCAAGTACCATCCGAGAAGACTCACCCCGCTGTTGCGTGGAGGCAAAAGAATAGTCAAGGAAACCAAGGCCGTTTTCATCTACAGCCACTCTGGCCCGCTAGAGACACAAAAGGGCAACTATTTAGGGTCATAAACATTCGTCACTCATAAGGCTTCGTAAGTCTCTTTCAGATGTTCAGCTCTGCTCTGCCCAAACTCGTCGTAGCTCATTCGACCACGACGTTTGGGGGCTGCGGTATTAGCTTGTTAATCCAGCCCTTCATCTTCTCGGCCTCATCCTCAGCCACCCGCTCCGGCAACGACTCGAGCGTCCTGGTCAGCGTCGGATCGAGCGCCGCGAGCTCCCTGAGGAGGCCCCGCAGGACCTCTTCGGTATACGGAGAGTGCTGGGCAATCCTGCCGGCGCAGACGAGAGTCTCGATATAGTCGACCAGAGAAAGGCGCATGAGGTAGTCGTCGAGGTCGACCATGCGCACAGTGACGTAGTGCAGGAAGCTGTCGGGGCTGGCGCCAGCGGCACGGGCGTTGGGGCGGGGAAGCAGGTCCGGGTGGTAACTGCGCGTAAGGGCGGAGAAGTGGATGACGGCCAGGCGCGGGATGACGCGCAGGATGCGGCCCTGGGCCAGGCTGCGCTGCTTGACGTCGCCGTCGAAGGGCGTCCCCTCGCACAGGTCGACGAGGAGCTTGAACATGTCGCGGTCCATAAATAGGCGGCGCCACAGGGAGCCGTGGCCGGGAACCCTGCGCCGCATCAGGTCCGTCCTGGGGAGGCCGGACGCGAGGGGGAGGGTCACGGGTGGGAGCTCACAGTCCGTCTCGAGGAGGTCCGTGAGCGCGTGGACGCCACGCTCACCAACTTCGACTTGCGGGGCTGAGAGCCAGCATTTCAGGAACTCGGTGACCAGAAGGGTCGAGGCTGCCAGTATGGAGACCTCGGAGGGGCTAGCGGAGGCTTTGCCGAGGATGGCCATGGCGAGCGTGTTGGCCGATGCGGCGGGTGAGCGGAGAGCCTCAACTATGTCGGCCTCGGATGTGATGGTGAAGATTTGAGTGAAGCTGGTAGCCTGGAGCAGCTTGAGGGCAAGACTGCATAGCACCAAGGGGTCAAGTTGGTACACCTTGAGAATTGAGGCCAACTTAGGAAGCAGGCGCGGCATGATGTTGGGGATGTTCGCTTCTGTTTCGGCAAAGCAAAACGAAAGTCAACGCTTCATGTCCCCTCCAGTCACGACGGCTAGGGTCATGGCAGTAGCATTTTGGCCGTATTACCAGTGAGCTGGAGCTCGACGCGGTCGAAGAGCTCGGCGTCGATTGGGGTGTCGGGCTTCTCTGTGAGATCGTCAAGGTGCTTCTCAAGCTCCTCGAGCTCGGTGACCGGAACAGCGTCCATCATGTCGCCCATGGTGTGGTGCTGCGGCACCTTCGCAGCTGGGGATGATGAGGAACAAGTGTGAAGGAGCGAGGAGGAGCGAGACCTCGTCCCCTTGAGCTGGGGATTTGGGTTCAAGGTTGGGTGTCTGCCAGGAACGGCCCGGAGCGATCTCTTGGTCACTCTTTATGCGGGGTGTTTATACCAAGTGACAGCCGCTGGATGAACGGTGTCTCCGCTCTACCTGTGCTTCTAAAGCGGGGTCCAGTTGAGCCTGAGGAAGCCGATACTTTCGGGTACCTGAAACGTTAGCTCTCATTTGCCAGAGCTCTGGCATCCCCTGGTCTCAGCTGGCCCGAGCTTGGCGCCGGACTCCACCCTGAGCCGTCGACTTCCGCCTGCCGATCCCCAAAGCTGAGGAAGCTTGAGCAAAAATGGCAGCTCCTCTAGTCGTGACTCCACCGGCGTTAGAAAGAACGAGCCAGCCAACCCCGCCGGCAATTTTTTCTCTCTGTCCAACTTGAACTCTCCCCCAAAACCCGGGTCAGCTGGTAGGCACGATGCGACAACGACAATTGCGCCCCTTCACCGGCTGATCACATCTCCATCGCAATGTCTCGAGGTGGCGGCCGTGGTGGCGGCCGCGGCGGTCGCGGCGGGGCCCGGGGCAGCCTTGCCAACGTCGCCTGGGCGAACGACCCCAACATCAAGGCCGACATGCGTCCGTCCGAGGTTTTCCCTGTACGCAAGCCCGCTGTAGCCCTCTGGTGAGATGGCAGAACCTGGTGCTGACGTCAATGGCTAGGAATACGTTGTCCCCCGCGCCGCGCCGCTCTCTGTCCCCGAAAAGGCCCAGGTCTCGTCGTACCTGCTCTTCCGCGAGCAGATCCATTCGGGCCCCTTATATACACAGATTCGCACCTGGAACGCCGAGCCCGACGGCCCGCAGCGGACGTACGGCCAGGAGCAGGTCAACCGGCGGTACGGCGTCAAGAACAAGGCCACCGTCGATCCGTTCTTCGCCATGCCCATGTACTCCAAGAGGCTCGAGCCAAAGGAGCGCCCGTTGCCCGACCTCTCCACGAGGCCATTCAGTATGAAGAACCACCTCTTTCCCTCCCTTGGTCTCCGCCACTCATATCCGGGGACGCGTTGCTGACACACTTCCCCCGTCTTATAGTGAAGAGCTTCTTCCCAGAAGAGTTGCACGCGACCCTTGATGGCGACGACACCGCGGCTAGAAGCCGGGGCAAGGGCGCCAAAAAGAAGGTCCTGACATTGTCCGACGTGCACTCGCTGCGTACCGCCGAGGACATCTTTGGTCGGAACGAGACAGCGGAGGAGCAGAAGCGACGACTGGAGGCGCTCGAGAAGGGTGAGGCCGGCGAGGACGAAAACGATATCCTCGACCCCGACGACGAGGAGATGATGGAGGAGGAAATCGACGACGAGTACGAAGACTCGGATGAGGGCGACTACAATGCCGAGGCTTACTTCGACGGCAACGACTACGACGATTACGATGAAGGGGACGACGGTGCGGAGGGCATATACTAATCAGCGGTGGGTTTTCTTCGTTTTTGTTTGGGCCGTGCCGCGAGCGCCGGCGGCGGGCGTTTGGCGTATTTGGGCCATTGGCCATATATGGTGCCAACTACTTGGCTAGATAGATAGCAGCTTGAGCGATCAGTTCCCTGATGGATTTACGGCGGGTATGCTATTAGTTTTGGAAGAAAACTACAAGGAATCGCTGGATGCCGCATGTTCAAAATCCCTCTTGTCTTCGGGCGATGAGGCAAGTATCGTAGAGCGTTTTTTTCGTTACCAATTCCTCCGGCCACCCCGCCCTCTGCCGCCAAACCCGCCCCTGCCACCACCTCCCATGTTCTGCTGCTGCTGGTCGTACCCATAACCCTGACCTTGGCCGCCACCGAATCCTGCACCACCAAAGTTCTGGTTCTGGCCGCCCTGGCCGCCGCCGCCAGCACCAGCGGCGCCGCCACCTGCGCCTCCCTGCATGGCGGCGAACATGGCTGACGGGTCCATCTGGCTCGGGTCCATGCCAGACGCCATCATCTGCTGCATCATCTGCTGCATCTCTGGAGGCATGCCGTCCATGCCGGCCATTGCGCCGCCCATTCCAGCCGCGCCGCCCTGGGCGCCTCCGGCCGCTCCTGGCATTCCGGCCATGGCCATGCCTGGCGGCATGCCTCCGAGCATCATCATGCTGTTGAACTCCTCCATCATCTTCTTGGAGTTCTGTGACATGGCCTCCTGGCTGTACTCGGCCCGCAACTGCGTCTGTTTCTGTGCGTAGACGGTCCAGCTAAACTCGTCGAAGCCGTAGTTGAAGTAGTCGCTGATGTCGGTCCCGGGTTTCCGCCACGGCGCAGCATCCTCGCCCAAGTCTGTCCAGCGAGTTCAAAGTCAGCAAATGCGCCCCTTCCATCCCATATGCTCTGCGCGTCGGGCCCATCGGGCCCTGGAGGCTGCGGCCACGAACCTTCGTCGATGCTGACTTGTGTCAATGGCTTCCCAGTGGGCTTGTGCGTGGGAACGGCGTATGCGTCGAAGTTTGATTTGGGCCTCGCTTGTTCTGCAGGCTTGGCTGACTCCTCCTTCTTCACTGGAGCGGCGGCCTTGGCTGTTGTGTCGGTGGAAGCTGTCCTTTGAGGGATGTTCCTGATCTCGCTGTATTTCGACTGTCTGCAGCGGCATCTGTTAGACCTGATCTCCATGCCATGGCCGCACCGGTCGCAAGTCGGAGTGCTAGGGAACAGGCGCACTCACGAAGGGGGAGCGGCCTTTGTTCCGTCTTTCCTCTCGGTGATGATGTCGATGTCCTGAGCGGTCGAGTTAGTTCCGGTTGGCGGCCTTGAATGCGGCTCGAAACGGGGGCGTGCGTCTTACGGAATCGTCGTCCTCGTCCTCGTCCATTGCGCCGCCCTCATCCTCTTCCTCGCCCTCCTCCAGGTCCTCATCCTCGGTTTTCAGTTCGGGCGCTTTCTCCGCAGCGGGCGCAGCGGCGGCGGGGGTTGGCGCAGGAGCGACCTCGGGCTCCTCAGGCGCGTAGAAATCGTCATCCTCGTCCATTTCAACACTCATTTTAGCTAGTCTCTTCCAGGAATATTCGCCAGTCGTATGGCAAGTAGCTTGATGGTACCGGGAATTGCGCAGATCTGGGTGGTGACGACACTGCACGCGCGAGGAAGAGAGGAAACCTGAAGGTTCGCGAGCTTCGACGGCGCAGCTTTCATTCTTTGGAGACAAGCTGAAAGTGACGGCAGGTCTTCGATTACCTTGGAGGGGGTCCCATTGCTTCCCTGCATTAACCAAACTAAACCCAACTAGGAAGGCGGTCAGTGCTCGTGCACCCTTGTCGCACCGCGAAGACCCACTACTGCGACGCGACTCAATGGCAAAAACCCAAGCAGTCGGGGGAACTGGAGCGCCTCTGGAGAGAAACCGATGCGCTTTGGCAAATGCGACTTAACACGCCCCAAACCACAATCCTCAATTCGACGTGATGGCTCTCGCTCGCTCCGCCAGTGGTCCAGGCGGCTTGAGCATCAACACGGGAGCCGCCAATACCTTGTGAGTGCCCCATTTATTGACCGAGAAGGCCCAGCCGGGTTGCTGCAGTGTGGAGGTGGCCAAAACACAGTTGAGGCACACAGGCCAGGCAAGGCAGCCAGCTCAACTGGAATCCAGTGTGGGACTCAACCCGACTAGCACAACTACTAATGCGCACTCCTCGAAAACCCAAACAAACCACAGTGGAGGCAGCACCAGCGCATCAACCCAGCCTCCAGCTGCCGGCGGTCTCTTCGGAAACTCAAACGCCCCTGCGTCTGCCGCTGCAGCCCCCTCGACCAGTCTCTTCGGAAGCCCAGCCCCGGCCGGCGCATCATCTGCAGGCGCTGCGACTGGCGGCGGCGGACTCTTCGGCGCGGCCCCGATAATCAAGACCCCCCAGGCCCAGACATCGACTGGAATGTTTGGTGCGTCTGCTGCCAGGCCAGCCGGCGGCGGGCTGTTTGGCTCAACAGCGCCCGCTGCCTCTGCCCCAGCGTCAGGCGGCCTGTTCGGCTCGACCGCGACAGCCACCCAACCACAACAACCTGCTGGTGGCGGCCTTTTCGGTGGTGCCCAAGCCTCCAACACTACGACTGGTGGTGGCCTGTTTGGTGCTGCTCAATCTTCCAACCCTACTACTACTACGACTGGCGGTGGTCTTTTTGGTGGTGCTCAACCCTCCAACACCGCTGGATCGAGCTTTTTTGGCGGACAGCAGCAGCAGCAGCAGCAGCAGCAGCAGCAGCAGCAACAGCAGCAGCAACAACAACAAGCTGCCCCGGCTCAGGCGACTGGCGGCTTGTTTGGCCAGTCCCAGGCAAAACCATCACTTTTGTACGCACGCTTCCACCTCCAGCCTCTATTGACTTGGATTCCTCACACAAAAACAGACACTAACTTCTGTCTTTCAGTGGCTCATCGCTCGCTCCCACAGCTTCCGCTCCGCAGACACAACCTAGCATGTTCGGCCGCACGATGGGGGCCACGGCTGCGCCTACTCCTGGTCTGACTATGGGTCAGTCCACGAATCAGCAACAGGTCATCCCTGGAGTGCGCATCGACATCAGCAACCTAAAATCGACCACGCGGTTCAACGACCTACAGGAGACGATACAGGAGGAGATCCAGAAACTCGACAAGGGTATCCAGGTTATCATGCAGCAGTGTCACGACGTCGAGGCGTTCATGCCGGCTCATGGCGAACAGCTCGGGGCGATACCAAACGACGTTCGCTTCGTGTCGCGCAAGTACGAGGGCGCCGAGACAGCCTTGTCATCGGATGCGCAGGCGGTCAAGGCCGTCCGCGAGCTCGTCCACCTCGACGCCGAGCAGGCCAAGCTCAGCTTCAAGGCAGTCGACAACCTCAAGCTGCCAGCACAGTACCACACAGCCGGGTTATGGTCATCCAGCAGCGCCGCGGCCGTCCGCCAGCAGCAGGAGGCGACCGGAGGCTCGGGCGGCGGTAGTGGCGACAGCAACTCGGATCTCATCGCTTTCTTTTCGCGCACCGCCGACGAGATGGACGAGCAGCTCAAGCGCTTCCAGCGCAACCTGGGCGAAATCGAGTCCCACATGCAAGCCGTCAGCTCGAACCTATTTGAGCAGCTACAGCGCACTACGGCGGCCAGGAACGCAGGGGCTAGCGGGCCGGGTGGGCCTGAGGATCAGGTGGCCGAGCTGGCGAGCGTCCTCAGCGGATTCGAGGAGAGCATTCTGACTGTTGCATCAGCGGTGGGAGGCGTGAGGGAAGGCGTAACGACACTTCAGCTCGGTGACTTTATGGGCCAAGGCCGGGACAGCATGCGTTAGGGTGTGATGTTGGAGCAAATACAGCCATGTACAAATAATAAACCAGATACCTGTCTAGCCTTTCACTTTCCAAACATCGGCCTTGGCTGCCTCGAATTGCCAGGCACAAGCAACCCTCCCATATACGTGCACGATATTAGGTACGACAAAGTAGCGAACTCTAGAGCGCAAGCTAACCATGGGAAAAATTAAGCGTAAGCTGATGATTGAGCCCCATCGGCTGATATTCTTCTGGGTGTATACGAAGCTTGGCTTCGACGTTGGGATCCGGGAAAGATGACTGGAACACCACGGAGTCACAGCAGCTACGAGCGACGTGCTCAACAGATCAACGGGATTATAGCTACAAAGGTATAAAAGCACAAACATAAGGTCGAGAAGGTCTTGAAACTAGATGGACGCAAAGCCGGGCGTCTCGCCGAATTCTCAAGAAACCACACCGGCCCCCTTGCCGATACCCTCTAGCTTTGTCTTGAGGAACCCACAGATGCTCGTAAAAATGCCCTGGTCGTGGCCCTCACGCCACCTGCACAGGACGAATCCCCCACCCAGGCCCACGACGACGGAGACCTCGAACCCAAACATGGGCAGCTCCGCTTCCTTGCCGGCGTCGGCGTCGGCGACGTCGGCGTCCGTCAGCTTGCCGGCCATCTTGCGCGCCTGCTTCCTCCTCCACAGGCGCGACCAGACGTTCTGCCTCGTGCGGCCCACGCCCCTGAGCGCGCGGCCGTCCCAGTCCCAGCTCTCGAGGTCCAGCGACCGCATGAGCCCGTCCAGGAACTCGGCCGCGGCGCCGGCGTCACCCACCGCGACGGCCGCGACCTCGGCCTCGACCTCGACCGGCAGCGGCACCTTGTTCCACTTGAGCTCCGCCACGCTGCCGCGCGCGGCCGCCTGCGACGGCCGCATGGGACCGAAGGTCCAGGCGACGGCCCAGCGCCGCGTGCGGGCGCCCTGGACGAACTCGGCGACGGCGTAGTTGCCGCCGCGCGCCGCCGCCACCCCCGCGCCGCCGCGCAGGCGGCCCACCAGGACCTCGAGGCTCGACAGCTTGCCCAGCATGGCCGTGTACCAGCGCGCGCGGCCGCGCAGCGCCAGCGACTCGTCGAGCATGCGGCCCACGAACCCGACCTCGCCGCCGTCGCAGACCATCTCGACGGGCGCGCCCGTGCAGGCCGAGGGCGGCGGGCGCGCCTTGTTGCCTGCCAGGTGTCGGAGCTCGTCGGGGGACTCGTAAAAGGGTGGGTTCGTCATGACGAAGTCGACCGCGTCCACGCCGAGCTCGTCGAGCGGGATGAGCGGGTCCGTGGGTCGGTGCCGCCGGACGAGCCGGATGCGGTGCTCTAGGCCGTTGCGCTTGACGTTCTCGGCGGCCCACGCGAGGCTCTTCTCGTCCAGGTCTGTGGGCTCTTGTCAGCATGTGTGCGGGAGAGCGAGAGATGGATGAGGCAGGGAAAGGCAGGGAGCGAGGGGATGGAAAACGGAGGAGGCAAACCTGTTGCGATAAACTCCCAGGGCCGTTGGGTACATCCGAGCAGGGGATAGATGCAGCTAGCGCCGGTGCCAATGTCTAGTCCGGACAGCCTTCCACCTGGCTTGTCATACGACGACGAGTCTAATAGCTCCTTAAGCCAGAGGATGTAGTTGTGGCGGTTGTGGACCTGTTGCAAGATATCAGCGGATCAGGCTCTCCCGAGAAATACAAGACCGTGGGAGAATCACGAAGGGTGGTCTATGGAACGCACCGGAGGGCAAAGACGGTCGGCAGGCAGTTCGATGTGCAACCCAAAATCTCGCTTGAGGGTTGACTTGGTGAGCTGCACAACCGAGACAGGATCCGTGAAGTCAAGCTGGCCGGGTTTCTTGAGTCTGTACGTGTATTTCGTTAGCGGCCGCGCGACATTCGTGGGAGAGTATCAAGTCAAGGTTCATCCCAGGACAGCGCCCTCCCAGTTCGAGATGGCGACGGGATGGAAGGATATGAGAGCGGTCGAGAGCGATGACCTACACGGCGGCAAAGGCCGAGTCCTCGACGGCCAATTGATCAAAGTTCACCTCGAATGCATAAAGGTTTTTGTAGTAGGTGTCGTCGCGCGACTGAGATTTCGGCGCGATCCGGTCGTCGCCCTTGGTCCCGCTAGGCTCCTGCGCGGCATCCTCGCTGGCAGGAGGCTGTGGACAGGCACTTGGACCGTCGTCATTTCCTTCCCACTTGCGCTTTTTGTTTTCGCGGTCCATCCTGAAGTAGATGTGATATAAAGCCTGGCTGATGTGGTCCTCGAGCTCTTGGGTGAGTTGTAGGGCTTCTCGACTCGGTTTTGGTGGGCTACCTCGCTCGCGAGATATGCCTCAGATAAAGATCTGGGCTTGATATCTTCAAGAGCCGACAGGGATAAGAGTAGAAGGGGTGTCTTTATAACTGCATCCAGATACTCGCCCGGGCTTTCATCTATGCAAGTCCGCGTCGCGATGGATGGCTGTCAGGATCGGCCCAGTGACAATCTGAGCAGGAACGGTTCTTGTCGTGATTGATGATGTGATGTGACAAAATGAATCTCGACAGCGGAATACGAGATGATACTATCGTGAAGGGTGCGTTGATTGTATAGTTCAAGTGGATGTGCGCTGTTCCTGGTGGTTGATGATTGAACGGCGTTTATATGTATTGGGAAGGTGGAGAGTTGACGCGCTGAGGACCTGGATGCTCGAATTTTTAGTGGCCCAAACACCTATCCTTGAGTCTAAGAACAGCCGCCAAACTCCAGGGTGGGGTGTCAGACGTGAACGACCGCGCTCCCTCGGTTTGCCCAGACTAACCTTACAAAACAAAACATGACGTGTTTTTGAAAAGGGCCTTTATAAGCAAGGTATCTGTATTCAGGTAAACTGGTACTTACCATTGCACATTTGCGGCATTTCGTTATACACCTCGTCTTGTTGCTTTGTATATCCTGGACACACATCCAATCGATTGTGGGAGGCACAATCCCTGCAGAGACACCCAAGCTGGCAACCAATCACCCACTCGCCGGATTCCAAAACAGGGCATGCATTGCTGATTCGTGTGGAGCAGACGTTGGGTGCAACATCAGCAGCCCACACAACCTTCCATTAGAGGTACCTTCGCCTCCGTTATCGCCAACCACCACCCCTCTGCATCGCCTGATAATCGCAAATCCTCATCCATTTTACCAGAGCTCTCCTTGCCTCCTAGGAGGAACAAGATGAACCAGCCCGGCTCGCAGGGCGTGCCTGACGCCGCGTCGCGCGACAACAACGGCGCCGGCCAAGATGGCCGGCAATTTTCCATCCTGAGCAGGGCCCAAGTCCTCACCCGCCTGCTCTCGATCCTCCTGTCCGTCAATCTGGCCATGAGCCTGTACCAGCTTCCCCTCAATCGGGTCATCGAGCGCCGTCTCTGCAATGACCACTACCTCAAGAAAGGGGCGTCCAAGCCCGGCTTCGCCCCCGTTGGTGGCGGCGACATCGCCGAGGATCTCTGCAAGGTTGACGAGGTCCAGCAGGGCCTGGCCCGCATCCAGCAGATCATGGATGTTGCCTGGATTCTAGGAGGTGAGTAGGATGAGTTGACAAGTAGGCCTCTACGAGCCATGTGCCTCAATCTAATGGAATCGGAATCCCCGCAGATATGATGATGACCATTCCCATGGGCTTTCTCGCCGAGAAGTATGGCCGGAGGGCCATCCTCCTTCTCAACCTCATCCCGCGCATGGCCATGCTCGCTTGGGCCGTCACCGTCAACTATTTCGATGACTGGCTTCCCGCATGGGCGATAGTGCTTGCTCCTTTCCTCTCTGTTCTCGGAGGCGATTGTGTTCTCAACTCTATTCTATATGCCCTGGCTTCCAACATCACCGACGAGCCTGTAGATAGGTATACACACGCGCTCTCCCCGCTGAAGACCCTCTCTTGCACTGTCTGCTAACGCCGACCGCCGTTTCACAGGGCTAAGTACTTTGGCTACATGACGTCGGTGACATACGTTGTCAACCTGGGTGGGCCCGCGCTCGCCTCCCTAACGATGGGCATCAGGCTCTGGCTGCCATTCATCATCGGGATCACGCTCCTTGGCCACGCAGTCAAGTCCATCTACCAGATCCCGGAGGAGCGGCATGCTGGCCTGCATCACCTCGCGTGCGCAGACGAGGAAGCCGGTCGCCTGCTCGACCCTGACTCTCCTCACGACAGGGAAACGATGGCCAGGGGCGGCCACGGACACCCCGCGGCATCGACCCGTACGAGCTCGGCAGTCTCGGTGCTCCGAGCGACTTTCAGCGCCATAAGCCTGCGCTTCCGGGTGCTCCGCGCCGTCCTCGGCAGCCGCCAGCGCAACCTCTCGCTCCTCCTGCTCAGCATGTTCCTCACCTCCATGGCCAGCGCCGACACGAAGCTGCTGGTGCAGTACATCTCGAAGCGGTACGGCACCACCTTCGCGACGGCCGGCTACATCCTGTCCTGCAAGGCCGTCGGCAACTTCGTCCTTCTCGCCTTTGCCGTCCCGGCCCTTCTCGAGGCCCGTCGCCGGCGCGAGCGTAGCCGGGTCCCCGAGCGCGGCCGAAGTCTAAGCCGCGACGGCAGCCCGTCCAGGGACCGGTCCCCGTCCGTCGGCCGGCAAACAAAGCAGGACGCGCTCAAGTGCCTCGGAATCTCGGCCGCGGGCGCCCTGGCCGTCGGCGTCGCGGGCGCCATCTGGGTCCTCGTCCCTTCCCTGCTCCTGTATGCCATGGGGTCCGCCCTGCCCGTCTTCACCTACTCGCTGCTCAAGTCGCCGCGGGTCTGGCCGTCCACGCCGGCGGCGCCCCCGGTCCCCCAGCCGCCCGCCAGCCCTCGGGGCCGCGATGAAGAAAATGCCGGCGACTCCGCGGTGGGCGCCGCCGGGGTCGAGAGCCACGAGACTACAGTGTTCTCCGTCGTCATGCTCGTCAAGACGGCCGGCTCGCTAGTCGGCGTCCCTATCGTCACCAGCGTCTGGATCCGCGGCATCGGTCTGGGCGGCAGCTCTCTGGGCCTGCCTTACCTGGCCAGTGCGGCCTTGTACGCCACAGCAACCGCCGTCGTTGCCGCCATGACTCTTGACGACTGAGAGAGAAGCGGATTCAAGCCGAGATCCTACTGCGAGGCGCCTATAATTGCGTGGATCACCGCCGCGGATCTGATCCGATATTAGACACGAAGCTGCTGGGTGCCAGAGGCTAAGCGTGAGTGAGCCTTTTCTTATTCTGCAAGCCACTCGCCTGTAGCGGTTGCACTCTAATCACGTTAAACATAGAAACGTGGCAATGCCGACATTCTTTAGCATTGGCGTCATCCAGGCTTGAGATCTTTCCCATCCGGCTAAACAGTAGGACCTCAATCTTCGCAGATTACGAGGGGGCCCTGACCCTAGTTCACAATCGGGATCCGCATGCGAGAGTTTGCGTATGCAATAGAACCGCGGTGTATGTATGATACTGGTTGGCTACTATAAGCTATCTTGCTGCGGCCCACCAGGACTTTTGTCATGTATAACGCAACAACGCCAAAAATAGAACCCCATTTCCGCCCATGTCTTGTGCTCAGAAATTGCCCCCCATCTGTGCATGTAAACAACGGACGCGATGCTAGGGATTCGGATTGTGGAGTATATCTGGATCGTGGCCAACCACAACTCCGTACTGCTAACCCCTCCACTCCCAGGCGCTCATGTCTGGGACCATCACCTAGAGGTTCGTCTCCCGCTCCGCGTAGCCCTCGATCTCGTCAACCAACTTATCCCAGCACTCTTCGGCGGAAGGGGTCTCGCGGGTCAACCAGCCAAGCTTGTCGTGGCAAGAGTTAGTTCTGGTACTGCACAGATAGCCTGGCCTAGGGAAGGACCGCTCGCTGGTAAGGACGCTGGGCTTGCAGTGCACATACATCTCCGAGAGTGAACCAGGCATAAACATCCAGGACAAGGTACGAATAGTCGGCGAGGATAACGGCCCAGAAGTGGTGCGCGCAGTACGGGTGCTGGATAAGGAACCGAGCAAGATCGAGGAGGATATCAAAGATGTAGATGAGAGTTACAAAGAACCTGGTTTACGGTTGAGTAAGGGAACACCCGATGTCAGCACACTGTACTTGTCAGAAACACATGCGACTACCACCACCACGGGAGCAGCAAGCTGGCGATTCCGTTCAGGCAAGAGTCGGGCCTTACGTGATCTTCGGCGCCTCAAACAGCGAGCTGACCCAGGCGTAGAGAAACAGGCAGGTGATGAGCGGGCGGAACAAGAAGTCGAGCGTGATCTTGCGCAGGGCCCGCCAGTCGTCCCAGACGCGGCCGTTGACGAAGACGGCGCGCAAGTGGGCGCGCATTGTGTTGCGCCACCAGCGCACCATCTGAGAAGCAAAACGGGCGTCGCGGTGGATGTGCGCCAGCAGGACGGCGTCGTCGTCGGCCTGGACCGCCACCTCCCAGCCGTGGTCCTGGACCCAGCGGGTGCAGAAGACGTCGTCGCCCGAGTTGAGCGGGCGCGGGGGCGCGAAGCCCAGGATGTCGAGGCCCCAGGTGTCGTTGAGAAAGGCGGCTGTGAAGCGGGTGTCGTCGCGCACAATCTCGACCCGGTACAGCGCCGTGCGACCCGTGAGCACAAAGGAGTCGCCCTCGAGCGCCTGCACCGCCGCCTGATCACCATTGTCGCCCGACAGCCGCCGCACCCCCGCCACCTCCCACGGCGTGATGACAGCTGGGTCGCGCCGGTCTGCCGGTACGTGGGGCCGCTGGCGGCCGCCCGCGGCGCCGACCTTGGGGTTCTCAAAGCAGGCGAGGATGGACTTGAGGAAACGCGGCGAGGGCCAGATGACGTCGTCGTCGGCGAAGCAGATGATGCGGCCTCGCGCCTTCTCGGCGCCCTTGGCCATCTGCTGGCGCTTGTTGGCGTCCTTGACGAAGTGGATTGTGACTCGCTTGGTCAGGTCGATCAGGTCCGTTGCCTTGACGCTACGCAAAAGCGACTGGACGCGGAAAACTTGGTCTGGCGTGGTTACGATGATGATCTCGAGAGGGTCGGCGGCGAGCCATGATTCCAGCGAGTCCACAAAGTTGTCGGACGTGTCGATGGTGGGGACCACGACGCTGACGTCGCGGCTCGGCTCGTACGTGGGATCATCGGGAACTGGTGTTGGCGCCGCAGTCTTCAGAAGCTTATAGTCGATGAGTTTCTCTACCTGGTTGCGGAGGCTGTCCCCAGATGAATCAGTCAGCTGGTGCCTGTGTTTTGCTATCCTAAGCAGCGCCGGCAACTGGACGGGCATGGCGCCCAGTGCTGGTAGCTGCCCCTCCATGGTGGGCTTCATGTCCATCTTACCAGAATCCTAGAAGGGTTGCGGCTGCCATTGCAACTCGGCTGTCTGTCTGAGATTGCGCCGGGACGGATATGGGTTCTCCTGTGGTGATCCTTGTGCGTTCCAAGGACGGGAGTGTAGTGGTCGCGACGGAGGCGGAAGGGAAGCACGAGCCGAGTCTGACGAGAAAGGCGGAAGGGCGAAGGCCGAGGTTGGGATGACTGGGATCTGACGTGAAGGGGAGTCTAAGGTGAGCAAAGTCTTCAGACCTCCTCACAGCGCCCGCGTAGGTACAAGGCCAGGGTTGCGGCTGCGGAAGCCAAGGCAGCGCGATGCGGGAAGTGATGGAAGCAAAAGCAGACGGGGTGAAGCAAGGTTTGGCGATCTTCTCTACAAAACCCGAAGAAAGGAAGGAGTGTGACGTATGATGCAGGTTTAGGAAGGGTCGTGGCTGCGTTGTTGTTGCTTTGCTCGAATTGGGAGGCGCAAGCGGCAACAAGCTGAGGCCCGCGGGGTGGTATCCACCGTCGGTCGTTCGTCCCATCTCGAGTGACGTTCTAAAAACGGAGGAGAGGAGGAAAAGAAAAGAAAAGTTGCTGGAGCGACAAGAGGAACCATCTCAAAGACTTAGTCCGCCAATCGAGAGGCGTCCCGACACGATGAGTGGGAGCAAACACCCAAGATCAGACGAGAGCGATTGTGGCGGACGCGAGGGTCGCCATGGCCGATGCTGCGAGTATTGAGCAGCATTCAACATGCCAATGCACCATGTTTGATACGTCATTACATATACTACGTACCAGGAGTGCCGTGTTTGCCGTTCCATCCGAAGGCTTGCACAACCTGACGGAAGAGATGCCCGCGTCGCGCTCACCAACCCATGAGGGCGTGTCACCACCGCCGCCTTCGTGTCACTGCTGTGAGGCCAAGCGGCGTGGGATAGCGGCACAGAAACGCCCAAGCGTCCCCCGAATCCGGCTTGCTTCCTAGAGCTGAGCAAACATGACATGTTTTTCTAGAAAACCAAAGATGGGTGTTTCCCGCGTCAGCGTTGCTTACTTTTGTGTGTAACTTGCACTTGGTTCAAGAGGAGGGGGAGCGTGCCTGGAGAAACATCCTTCTTGTGCGCGTGCCACTCCTTCATCCACTCCCTCACAATCTCCATCTCGCGCCGCTGCACCTCGACAATCTGGCGGGGCGGCAGCTCTGCCGTGGTCTCGTTCGCGAGCAGCCCGTTCTCGTCCCAGTGGTGCACAGCCTTGCCCTTGATGAGGATGAACGGCTCCGACGCCGTCGAAGTCCGCGCCGGCGCCTCGGGAGCGTGTGTGCCGGCCCACAGCCAGGGGTCCGCCTCGCCGTCGATGAGCGCCACGCGCGGGTAGCTAAAGTTGAGGCCGCCGTGCTTGTTGATAGACTCGACATCCGGGGGCTTGGTGATGTTGAAGGCGTGCTCGCAGGCGAAGCCGAGGTAGTCGATGTCCAGCAGACGAGAGACAAGCGGCAGCTGCGTTTGGGGGACGCTCGCGCCCGTCAAAAAGTACCCCCATTGAGTGCAGACCTGGTACTCCCAAGACCGCCACGTCTGTGTGATGTCGTCGTCTTTGTAGTCACCGAGGTTGCGGTTACCAAAACAGGACTCCTGGGTCTGTCCTCGACGAGCGCAGGGGGCCACCTCGGTCAGGTTGACGAAGCCAATGTAGTTCAGCATGCGGGGTGCCAACCGGTCGACTTCATCCCCATATCCTCCCTCCTCAAGAAGCCGTCGGACGGCCGGTGTCAAGCGCTCGGTTTGCGGGTATACCAGTGTATCCGAGGTTATATTGTTGCAAAACTGATAAACGTCCGGATTGCTAACGGCCAGGTCCCAGTTCAGCTCTTGCCAACCCTTAATGCCGTTGGCGAGGACGTTGACGAAATCAGGGAGGTAGGTCACATTGGGGAGACCAAAAGCGTCCCGCAGCCGGGCGCTACCAGTGAACTTGTTGCTGCCAGTAACGATGTTGTCCACGACGTGAGTCAACTTTTGTATCGTGACCACGCAGTCCGGCGGCGCGAAAAGGCGCTGGGCTTCGTAATACTGCCAGTAATCGGCAACCGCCAGGGTAACGCCCGACGACGAAATGGCTCCCCAGTAATCCTCGGGATACAGCTTCCGCAGGAAGGCCGCAAATGCGCCGGCATAGGAGCCACCGTAGGTAAAGTAAGGCGTGTTGCCAGATGTCAGGTCACGGTCCTCGAACCCTTCAAAAATGACATTGCGCGCGAAGAAAGCCGTGTCGGCAAGAGCCTGGTCGGTGGTCAAAAACCGGAGGTTCGAGATGCTAAGGTCCGGCACAGGGAAGCTTTCACCATAGTAGCGGTGCTCGAGAATAACACTCACCCCTCCCGTCGCCTCGGCGAGCTTGGCCAGGATACCCTTTTCCATAAAGGGCAGGCGATCCGCGCCGCTGGTCTCGCCGCCGAGCAGGACGATGATGGGGCCTCCATCGCGGTAGTAGGACGCGTCGAACCAGTAGCGAAGCTGGAAGAATTCGTCCGAATGTGGTGCGTATGACGACTCATTGTGGAAATGGTCTATGGGGACTGAAATGCTGCGTGCAGGATAGCGATCCTCCAGCGATGGGGGCCCAGCAGCCGCCGCTCGAGCGTCGTCCCTCGCCCACCGCTCCCGCCTGTAGTCGGAGATGCCGTGGCTCGTGCGTATGGCAGCGCAGACGTCTCCGGCTACTGAGGCGGAGAGGGCGAAGCGAGCGAGCCAGCGGGTGAGCATTGTAGCTGTGTCACTGTCGTCGCGGCGTGATGAAGTACTATCTAGACGTCAGCCAAAGGTCCGAGGCGTTGCAGCGGAGCCGGAGAATACCTCACAAACCCCACGGTGCCTCGCCGATGGCCGCGCAATTCTTGCAGACCCAACACAGAGTCGTGCGAGTCGAGACCCAAGACCGTTTGGCCGGCGAGAAATGTCTGTGTGGAAGCGCAGACCGCTGGAGGCACCTCCCTGTGGCAGCAAGGCGCACAGACCGTCTGGCATGGAGGCTTGCCGATCAAAATCAGGAGCTGTCACCACCATTCCAATTTCGGCAGCACGACGAACTGTCTAAGCCAACAGAATCATTCCAGTTTCAAGCACCATATTATCTTTCGGTCATGTTGTTTCCAAACATTATTGGGAGACTCCTAATCCTCCAAATTTATATGCACCACCAACGCCAAGATCGTATTAGTGCCTCTCTTCACGGACGCCAGGTAAAGAGATAGGATTTATCCATGCGACAACACATCATCATGTAAGAGTGTTTTGTACTTTTTGGTGTCCTTGGTAGTACTTGTCAGATTATCAACGCCTTTCCAGATCTACTTGAGATTGTGATATTACAACGAGAAATGCTCAAGTTCATATCATGGAGAAGAGAGCAGGAACAGAAATAAAGAGGGAATAAAATAGAAAACACATACAAGCCCCTCATCAAACGCACAGGCTGGGATTCTCCCTCTTAATTCACTCAACTAGATCATCTATCTAACAAGCGAAAACATCTCGTACCGTCCTTAAGGCAAAGCAAGGGCAAATACATCGATTACAACCAACTTCAGCCGCTGTTATCATATCATCGCATCAAACACAAGCAGGCACTCCCGCTACCGTAGACCAATTGTCAAGAATACAACGCTCCCAATCTCTTCTACCACTCTTAACCCCCACATTTTCCCGTAGTACGGGCATATCATCGATGCTAAAACCGCTCCACCCAGTCTAGCAGTAGCTGCGCATGGCCTCGTCGAAGCCGGAACCGCCCTTGAGGTCCTTGTCGAACGACACGTGGACGTCGAGGACCTGGCGGATATGCCTCATGGCCAGTGGCTCTCCCTTGTTGACGGCCAGAGCCTGCGCCGTGCGGACCGTATTCTTGATCTGGCGGCCGTTGAGGTCGTGGCGCGCGAGCGTCGTGTAGTCCTCCTCGGTGAAGGGCATCAGGTCCACCTTCTCCAGCACCCGCACGCGCTCGACGAAGATCTTGAAGATGGCCTTCTTGGCCTGCGGCGTCAGCTTGTCGTACCGGAGCGCGATGTGGATGCGCGACTGGAAGGCGTCGTCAAAGGTCTGCCGGCAGGGAAGATTTCAGGCTTGTCAGCGGGATTTGCGGCTTCAAGAGGCAAAATAGAGACACCAAACGGTTGAACAGACCTGAACGCGGTTGGTAGTAAGAAACAGTATTCCCTGGAAGTACTCGAGTTGGCGCAGGAAGATGCTGACGAGGGCGTTGCGGTGGACGTCAAAGACGCTGCGCTTCTCGAGAAACACGTCGGCCTCGTCCAGGAGCAGGATGGCGCCCCAGGCGTGGCAGATGTCCAGGATCTTCTGGAGCTCCACCTCGAGGAAGCGCGAGTCGGTCCCCAGCTCGCCGGCCGAGGCCATGTACAGGGGGCACTTGAGCAGTTCACTGATACCCTCGGCCGTGAGCGTCTTGCCGGTCCCCGGCGGGCCATGCAGCACGGCGACGAGGCCCTTGCCCTTGCCGACAATGACGTCGTCGATGCTCTCGGCGGCGTGGTACTTGTGGGATTCAACGAGCGCCTGCGGAGGAATGGGCCGGTTAGCGGGGCGGGGAGGCATACAAACAATGGGCGGCGTCTCGGCGCAAAACAATGCCTTCTTACCTTGACAATGTCCTTTGTCTTGGGCTCAAGAACAAGCGATTCGTACGCCGCCTCGTTCCACTGGATATCCTTGATGCCCGAAACTGTGAACTCGAGCCAGAGCTTCTCGGCGAAAGAGAAGCCGAGGACGACGGGGGAGGCAGTGAGGTACTCCTCGTCACTGAACTCGGGCACTGTCTTTTCCGCCTTTTCCTTGGTCTTGTCGTCGCCATCCTGCTCCGCGGAATCGTCCTCCCCCTCCTTGGCACCATCGTCCAGCTGGTCCAGCTTCTCCTCGCCCTGGTCATCCGAGCTCTTGGGGACCTGGACGATCCTAATCTTTCCCTTGGCGTCCGCCACGAGCTTGGTGACGAGCTTCATCTTTTCGCCGTTCTCGCCCGACCCGTCGTTACCCTCGCCGTCCGAGCCGGACCCGGCGCAGCCGCAGCCGCCGTCCGTGTCGTTGCCGTCGTTGTTGTCGTCGTCGTCGTCCCCCTCGCCGTCCGACAGGGTGTCGTGGTCCTTGGGGCGGACGTGCGAGATGGGGTAGTTCGGGTTGATGCGCCGGTGTGTGCTGGGATCGACCATGACGCGTCCATTGATGTTGACCTTGATGATGGACTTCCTCTTCTTGTAATAAGCCATTCCTTGGTGTGCCCTGTAGTGCACACCAGCCAGCGCCACGAACTTCTTGCCACGTTCTATAAGGTCCTTGCGGAGCTGGTCCTCGTTCTTGTGGTACGCGAGGGGGTATACCCCGAGGCTCGTGATCTTCCTGGCGCCCCTGAACTCAGACACCTCGCCAACTTGGGTGCCGAAGCCAAACTGCTTGCCATCATACTCGAAGTACTGGTATGGGGATGTATGTGTTAGCCATGATGAAAATTCGACTCTGAAAGCAGAGCTGAGTGGTCAGAGCAAAGTCGCTACTTCATCACCTACCTTGCCATCGATGAAGTAGTAGTTGCCCTTCATGAAGTTACTGTGCTTCTCGGCCATCTCCACCTTGAAGACCCTCGGCTCGTCGTGCGAACCGTACATGGTCGTGTACGCGAGGGTGCCGGGCTTCCATAGGGCCCAGATGAGATCGAACGTAATCAGGCCGTTCTCAAGCATGGGGTAAAGACTGGGAGACGGGATTAGTGTCTCGTTTGTGCGGGTTCATATGCTGCAGGAGGAAGGTGAAACAGAGTGCACTCAGAACGAACTAACCTGCTCTTGACAGTTTGGTAATCCTTGTTGATGTACCTGATCAGGACCTTGAGATGCTCCCTCTTCTCATCGAGCCGCTTCATTGCCTTCTTACGGCTATGCTTGTCAGATCCAGTGGCCTTGCTCTTCTTGAGAACTCTGTAGTGGTTGATCAAGTCTCCGAGATAGCTGTCGGAACGGGTGTTAGCAAAACCAGATACTGTACTGGGATAGGTTATTTTGGTAGCTAGAATAAAGGACAAGGAACAGAAACAGGTTACATGGACGGGATCATACAGGAACAGCATGTTTGGGTCCAGCTTGGGAGTATCCTCAACCAGGCTGACACCCTTGATGTTTCCCATCACATCTTGGAGGCACTCGCGCAGAAGCTTGCTTTTGATGTCGACGAGCGTCTGCTTGAACTTGCCCTCCCAGTCAAACGAACGACGGACGTGGAAGATGTACTCGTCGTACTGAGAGTCGGTCGACGTCTCAGTCGTATCCTGGAGCTTGTAGGCGTGGATGTTATTGTCCCAGACCTGGTCGACGCGCTTGAAGTCCAGACGGGCAGGCTTGCGCTTAGCGTCCTGCTGCGGCGGCTGGCCTGGGCGCTGCGCTCCTGGTGGGAGCCTGGGATCGATGATGATGGACGACGAACCCAGCGGCTGACGGCTGGGCGGGGGGAAGAAGCGGCCGGGTCGGATGGAATCGAAGGCGGGCAGAGGCGGCGGGCTCAGGTCGTCCTGTTCCATGTAGTCATTGCGACGCAGGTTCGTCGGCAGCCCCCCGAGCGATCCGCCACGGCCATTTAGGCCGATGCCGTAGCTGGGGCCTCGGTCCATTGCCTGGAGTGTGGTGAGCTGCTGGACCTGGCGCTTCAGGCGCGTGATCTCGAGCCGCTGCTGCTGCGCAATGAGACTCTCCCTAGTGTCGCCAAGCTCCAGGTCCGAGGCGGCCGAGTCGGATGCATACTTGGAGTCCAGGACGAAGTCCTTTTTGCCGCGCTTGCTTTTGATTGCTGCGAGGTTGTATCGCTTCTTGGCCGAGCGCTTCTTCTTCTTGTCGGCCTCGGAATCAGAGTCGGAGTCGGAGTCATCCGAGTCGGACGACGAGGACGAGCTCAAATCGTCGTCTGAGGAGGACGAGTCTGAGGAGGAGCTGGCCGGAACCGACTGCTTCTTTCCCTTCTTTGGGGATGCCCTCCTGGACTTCTTGCTCCGTTTGGTCTGGGTCGCTTTCTTATGTGTGCCCTTGCTGCCAGACGAAGGCTTGGAGTCGCTGTCGGGCGTCTTGACGCCCGACGATGCTTCCTGTGCGGGAGCCTTGGCATCGTCACCATTGCCGGCCTTGGGAATGGCTCCCTTCCGAGCCTCGACAGACAGGGGCTCCTGGGAATCCATCTTTTGGTTTGCAGATGCCCTTGCGGGTATGTGAAGGTATAAAGATGGGGCAATAAAAGTCTTGTCTGCGAAAACGTTCTTTTTTTCGCGAAGATTGGGCCTGGCTGGGGATATTGAAGGAAGGTGCGAGAGCGGAAGGTGGGGGCGAGTGGTTTAACTTGAAGGAGGCGGCAAGGAAAAAAGGAAAAGCGCTGCGGCAGCAAACCAGGACGGCCGACACTGTTGGCCCGACGGCTGTGTCCGGCGTGTTCCACCTATGGCGGAGAGGATTGGCTGTGACTGAGCTCAGACGCGTAAGACAGGCAGGCTGCGGTGCACCGGGCCTCGGTATATAAGACCTGGTGGTGTGGATAGGTTATTGTCTGGGAAAGATATTAGAATTGCGTTGTGGTAATGCCGAAGGAAAAGGAGGTACGAAAAGAAAAAATGCCAAACGAAATAGGCGGCAATTGAGTGTGTACTAGGGTAAGGGCGTTCGTTTGTAAATTCTTTCTTTTTCCTTCCCGCTTGTTCCTTTTTTTTATGCTTTTGGTCGAGCGAATAACACACCAGTGTGGGGATGGTCAAACATGTTTGAATAAAAAAAAAGCATATAAAAGCACTTTAAAATTAAAATCCAGGACAACCACGAGCTCGGTACCAATAGGCGCACGCTGAGCAAAAAGAATACCAAAAAGAAGAAAGTTCAGGCAACCAATTAGGGGGAGGCTAACTTGGCCGACGGTTGGAGACGTTGCACCACCCAGCGGAGAGTGGGTGATGGTTACACCGTCCGGTGAGGGAAATAGAAGCCGAGGACGGCAACTTCTTTTCTGGGGCGGCAATCGGTGCAAGCCAGTCGATGAGATATGTTAAACCAACTGGTTCGCGTTGCGGTGAGCTTCTGTTTGTATCTCCCCAACAGTTTGTCCGCCTTGGTGCGCCAGGTTGTGTTCAATATGGGATATATGATACCCAGCACAGTGGGACTTCGACGACGGGAGACTGGCGGGTAGCTCGGCCGGCTGGCTGCCTCTAGGCAGGGTGGCCCAAATCGATGCAGGCTGGATGCGAGGTGAGCTGGTCCCCAGCCTGACCAAGGAGTCATCACTGCAGCTCTGCGAGCACGTCTATAGAATGTTACCATCTAGGACTATATGTTTCCATGGATGTGTGGGGGAGAACAGATGAGCCAGGCAGCCGGTCGCGTGTGATGCAAGTCCTCCTCGAAATCTTGCCTGGTATCCTAGCTCGAAAAAAAAGAAAAAAAAAGATAAAAAGTGCCCTATCAGGGTGCGCGTATGTGTCAACGGGCCGCACGCACATGCGCCTGCTGCCTGTGGCTCTTGGCACTTGATGGCGGGGGTCAAGTGTTGGGCGTGTTGATACGGCAGCAATAAGCACATGGATACCATATTTTTGCTAGGTTTACCGGGCTGAGTAGGAAACCCTTAGCACTGCCACTATCGGGGTAGCCAGGTGTGCAAAGCAAATCGCAATGCGTGCGTCGTCTGCGAGGCATGGCTTGAGATGGTACCTCATGGTGCAGCCTGCGCCCCCGGGCTACCATGCAAGGCAACCTACATATAGCGCTAATGCCCGGTTGCAGCCTAATCTAGACACTCCGTCTTACTCGTCAGCAGAGGATCTAGACGCCCAATCCCATCAATTTTCACTTCCCATTTTTTCTCTCTCCTTGGATAAGAATATTGTGCCCCACAGCTTACCTACCTACCTAGATAGAGGTAGGTACCTATCCATCAGCTTTCTCTCCTTTGGGTTCGTCAAGGCCGTCCATCACGTGTGGACTCTAGAAAAGCTGCGACATGGCGGTCTGGAGTGTCCCGCGATGCAGGTAGCCCGCCATCGCCTAGACCCTGTCATCCCCAACCGCCCGGTGAGTTCCGACCAGGGACAACACCGGCAAGCAAGGTTCACCTCACGCAAGAACAGCCCCAACACAAGCCATCAATCCATGGATTCCCCTCCGGCCGCACAACGCGCCAGGCCCTCCACCCATGAACCCGGTTGCGGCTTGGATTCCGCGGTGCTTCCCCAGTCGTTTGTTGGCCCAGGCGCTTGTCCACCTCTCTCCCCAATGTGTAACAAAGAAGGAAGGCCTGCGCTACCATATCCAACCGACGCTGACCCCTCCCCTGTCACTCACCCACACAGCCCACCGAGCTCGCCAGACCCAGAGCAACCCTGAAACGCCCCGCTCGCCTCCTGCGGCACCCTCCATGGCCCAAAGACCTGCAGTATGCAAAGCCGGTGGTGCGCCCACCACCACAGCCCTCAGCCGTTGGGGCTGCAGACGGCATCTGCCACTTCGATTGGTCGAGGACTCCTCGTGGCTGCCGTCGCAATTTTGATAATCACAAGACCCCTTTCGGGCCGCAGGCTTGCTCGCCTCGCGCTCGCGACCGAAGCACAGCGCCCGCTCCGTCGCATCCCATGCAACCGGCCGTTCTTCCCAAGGATCGGTGATGCCCTGGGCCCGACTCCGGTTGTGAGATATTCGTAGAAAGGGGACGAGCAGTGACATTATGGTCGCGCAGCATTCAGCACCCGGCCAGGCCCGACCTCAAGAAGCCGAGAGTGTAAGGTTAAAAAAACGCGTGGCAATGCTCCCAAAATGGTCTTGTGATGTTTTAGTCACCGTGTACTACTTGAGTTTACATTTCAGCTGCCATAGCTCGCCCATGAACGCCCCAAAAAGCTGAGTGACATTTCCCGTGAACCGCCATTCATTGCACCCAACCTACCTTCTCCCAGCCTATCGAATTCTCGCTGACACTCTGGCCGTCCCATAATCATTCAGGGGCCTGCGTCACAGCACCTGACTCCCACCCTTCGCCCTCTTGCACCCCGTCACCCCTTTTCGCGTGCCCGTCATTGTCTCCCTTGGAAGTGCCGAGGGCCTTGCCCAGGTCGAGCAGCATCCGCTTCAGCTCGTCGACCTCGGCCCGCAGCTTCCGGGCCTCGAGCACGGCCGGTTCCTCCTCGACGTTGGCCTTGACGGCCTCGACCGTCTTGTTCCAGCCGTCGCCCTCAAAGTCGAGCTCGGCCGCCATCTGCTCCCACTCCTCGACCACGTCGTCGTCCTCCTCGCCGCGCAGCCGGTTGGCGCGGATCTCGCGCGCCGTCCGCGTCTCCGACACGGCCGCGATCAGGAGCAGGGGCGAGTAGATAATGCCCATGACGATGTCGTTGAGCCGCTCGTACCTCCTCTTCTCCATCCACCACTCGAACGGCAGCGCGACGACGAAGATCTCGATCAGGTTGAAGGGCGCGATGTAGACGTTCTCGTCGGGCGCCCGCACGAACTGCATCGTCTTTTGCGAGAAGAGGGCCAGGAACTCGTCGTCGGCGTTGTCGTAGATGTCCTCGTACGCCGAGTTGTAGAGCGCAATGAGAACATTGAGCAGGATGACCTTGCAAGGAACGAGTGTCAGTACAAAGACAGAGATCTGGAAAACGACCATGCGAACTGGGTCACCAGTGCGCGACTTACCATGACTATAAAGGTGAAGAAGTAGTAAAGGATGATGCCGAATGGATGTCCAAACTTTTCGAATCCGGTAAAGTCCGGGCTTTGCATGACCGAGTTGAGCATGGCCTGGCAGATGAACTTGATGTCGCCGAGAACGTAGTCTTCAGCATAGTCCAGCCCGATAAAGGCTTGAAGAAAGCCGATAATGATGATTATCAGCAGGGCGAAGAAGATGATGGACTCCTTCATCATGACCTTGAGCACAACAAGCATGGCGCCAAAAAATCGAAAGGTATCGAGGTAGAGCAGCAGACGGATCCAGAAGAAGGGCGCGCTGCAAGCCAAGAAGTTGTAGCTCATTTCGTTGAACCTTTGGCGGTCGTCCCAGCTGCCGTCCGGGGCCTGCGGCTTACTGAAGGCAATGAAGCGCAAGGCCAGGCTGACGATGAGGAGGGAGTATAAGGTGCCGTTGAGGGCGTTCCAGAAGCCAAGGATGTGGTAGCCGGCCTTCCAGAACTTTGTCAGCTCGTCGAAGATGAAGCCAAGCGTGAACGTGTAGAGCAGGCCCTCCACGATGTCCAGGTCGCCGTCCCGGTTGATGGTGTTTATGGCCCCCGTGTACAGGCCAAGGTAGACGAGGGATATGATGAGCTGGAAGGCATTCTGGTATTTCGGCGTGCGCATTCTGTCTGGATCCAGGTGGACGAGAAAGTCGATGTTGTCCTTGTCGCCGTAGTCGACAAAGTTGGAAGGATCGTTCTCGTCCTGGATCAGCCACCCCCTCCAGAGGTAGCTGATGCATTTCTGGTAGCCTGAGGAGCCAATGACGCGCAAGGCGTGCAGGTCGACCGCTCTCTCGATCACGTTGGTGGGGGGCATCTCCTCCCCGTCGATTACGATTGAGTACCGCCTCAAAAGCACATGGTGCAACAGGTAGTTGGTGTCATCCTCCTCCTCGATGCTGAACTCAGAGACGTTAGAGTCGATGTGAGCAGATCCCTGGGGTTGCCGCAGTGCTTACATTTGCTTGGCAATGACTTCGCAAGCGATAGAGCGGATGCCGTGGAGACTGGCATCCCAGAGCTCGACTATAGACTGGTGCTTGAACCACCGCTTGCACACCAGCAGGCAGAAGACGACGCACGCCCGATTCTCGCGGCCGCCCGACTCCTTGGCGGCCTTGATGACCTTTCTCGTGATGACGGAGCTATGGGGCTTGGTGATCTGGCTTTCCTCGAGCTCGCAAGGGACGCACTCCTTGACCAGGTGGTGGAGGCGGAGAGCTATCTTGGTCACCTCTTTCGGGGCGATGGTGACCTGCACTTCCGCCTCATGGTAGCGAGGCAAGACTAATGGCAGCGATCGGGGAGAGCCAAGCTGTCAGCAACTGATTGACGAGACCCAAGGGAAAGGGGAATATAGTAGATGAAATTAAGAGAGGTCGTCACTTACGCCGCCGACGTTCGTGCCACCAGTCGTGGTGGTCGCGTCGCGGATGGTGATCCCATCCCATAAACTGCCGCCAGGTCCTGGAGCGTGCGGGCATCTTGGCGAGCGATTCTACTCTGTAGATTTATGCCGCCAATTATCACGCTTGGTTTTCGTGTGCCTGTCGGGTTATGAGAATGCGCCAGGCTCGCTCGGCGGCGGGCGAGGTTCACGACAGTGTCTCTGTTCAGGTTGCAAGAGGAAGCGTGCGAGGTTTATGCGGGCGGAGCTTGGACTCGTGCTTGGGGATGCGAAGTTTCAAACCAAGAAAACAAGCATTGAGCTCGCTCAGATGACGTCGCTTGGACAGCGGGGACGGGCAGGGAACAACAAACAGTTAGTTCCCAGCCACCCAAGCTCGGGGAAGCTCTACGGTTCGGGTGAAAAGCTGGCGGGGAATGGCTTGGCGTCTCGTCCAACCGAATCCATCCCTGCAGCCAGCCCAGAATCCTACCCTCCCTAGTCCCATCCTAAACAAGCACAGGCTCTTTGATGCGTTTGGGCGAGTTCAGATCACGCTCTTTTTGTTTATCATCATGACTTTTATCCTCATCCGTGTCCACGTACAAAACACCCCGCCGTCCTGCCCGCCCTCCTACACCACACTCTTGGATTCCACCGTCTGCTCACACTCAACCCGATCGCCCTTCTTCGCAGCCTGAGCGACGCCCTGCTCCCCCGCCACCTCGCGCGCGTCCTCGTCGTGCTCGACATCGAAGCTGCGCCGCAGGTGCTCGGGCCCCAGGAACGTCAAGACGATAACGTACACGTACACGCACCCCATGAAGATGCAAATCACCTTGCCGTACTCGTGCCGGATCTCGCCGCCGCCGCCGCCAGTCTTGGCCGGCAGCGGGAACCTCTCGCCGATGGTGGACTCGATGGTGGACGAGGCCGACGAGACCAGGTTGCCGAGCTGGTACGACGTGCCGACCACGAAGGTGCGGAACGCGCCCGGCGACAGCTCCATGAGGTGGATGGGGATCACGCCCCAGGCCCCCTGGACGCAGAACTGCTCAAAGAAGGCGGCCGCCGCCAGCGAGCGCGTCGACACGTACGTGTAAGGGTACAGGAGCGCCCCGCCCACGACGCAGCAGACGAGGATGGAGAGCCGCCGCCCGACGATCTGGGAGCAGTATCCGACCACGGTGCCGCCCAGCATGGCGCCCAGGTTCGCGACGATCTGCGTGACGGTCACGTCGTCGGCCGAGAAGCCGAACTGGGACGTGAGCATGGTCGGGTACAGGTCCTGGCTGCCGTGCGACATGAAGTTGAAGCCCGCCATGAGCAGGACCAGGTAGCCGAGCAGCGCCCAGTGCCGGCGCAGCGCCACCTTTGCCTCGCGGAAAAAGGTCCGCGACGCCGACGACCCCGCCGCCGCGGCCGCGCGCCGCAGCTCCTTCTGCTCCCCGTAGGCCCGCGTCTCGGGCAGCGCGAGGCGGAACGCGATGATGAGCACCGGCGGGCACGCGCCGAACCAGAACAGCGGCCGCCAGCCGTGCGGCGTCGTGTCGACCAGCGCCCGCGCGAAGGCCGTCGCCAGGAGGTAACCGAACGCGTACTGTGTGGAAGGCGGGCGCCGGCTGTTGTTAGCTGCTCGAGTTTGAGCCGAGTGGTGCAGAATGGCCATGCTGGCGGGTGCTTGCCACTTACTCCTTGCTGCAGGATGCCGCTCATCAGGCCTCTCGCCTCCTCTGGCAGGTCTTCAAGAGCCGTCGCGGCGGCGTTTCCGTACAGGCCGCCCATGGCGACGCCAAACAAGGCGCGGCAGGCAAGGAATTCGCCATACGTGTTGCAAAACCCCGTGCCCTGTACACCATCTCTGTCGTCAATCGTGGTTCCTGTCTCGCGAAAACCCGCCTGTGTGGGCTGCAGGGTTGCATGCCAAGTCGGCCAGTCCCGATCGTGGGGCGGATTGCCAAGACAAAAACGATCAGCCCCCCATCGGGTATAACTCACAAGCTCCAGCAGGATGAACAGGATGTTGTTGACTATAAAGGGCCATTTGCGGCCATAGCGGTCGGCTGCTATGCCGAACAGGATGGACCCCACGCTCCGGAACATCAGCACCAGGGTGATGCCCCATGTGATGTCCGTGTTGGTCCTCCCAAAGGACTTGGCTAGCTGGGGGACGGTGAGCGAGACGGTGAAGAAGTCGAACGCGTCCCATGTCTGGTTCGGGAGGGCGGGATGGTGAGCACTTGGACCTCGAATCGTTGCTTTTTCTGCCATGCTTTGTCTCATGCAGTCCTCGCAGCCGACACGCAAACCAAACAAATACTCACCCACGCGACAAAGGCCACCAAAAAGAACGCCCAGCAGTGGCGGTCGAGCATGAGCAAAAGCCTGATTGGATTCGGAGCCTTGGTCATTGGTGGCTTCAGGCTCGAGACGCGGGTGGCGAGATACCGGCCGGTCGACATGCCGCGCCACGGCGGGGAGTCGTACGCCGGCTCGACCTGGCCGCCCCCATCGTCACGGTGCTCGGCCGCAGGCTTCTCGGTACTGGCGCTGGCCATGGCGTGAGTGGAGCTCAAGCTTTCTTTTTTGGCTTTGTTTTTCTCTCTCTCTCTTTGCAGCAAACCCCTATCTTGTCGCCGGCTGCTTGTTGTATGTATAGGCGGTATTGACTGCCGGGCGCAGGGAATGAAGGGCTCAGAACCGAGAGGAGACCATACACAGCAGTAGAAATATTTGAAGATTCGGTTGGGGGAGCGGGGGGTTGTAACACCCTGCCCGTTCGTGGCTGCTCATATGCCCCGAAACCGGCGTCATGGGATAAACGATCTGCCCTCCATCCGCCGCCGAACCCTCCCCCAACAGGAACGGCAGCCCCCGGTCCCTTCATAACTATTGGAAGCCGCGCAATGCGACCCCCCTCTCCTTCTCAACCGTACCATGCATATTTTGCTGGCCTAGCGGAGGCCTGGTCCACGCGGTGTGGGCCATTACGGTTTGTACCCGCCAATCCCTGGGGCCACGGGGTTCTTCGCGCGCGCGCGGGCAACACACATTTTGGCTCACCATAGGATAGAAGGGTTCGATCCGGCAAGCGTCGAGCACACGTAGCATGCACGAGAATCCATATCGTACGAGATTCAAACAGATTGAGACGTTGCTTTATAAAAGGCGATAACCTGATAAACATATCAAATTCCTCAACGAAGCGCGACAGAAGCACTGTCGGTGTGCCTGATAGGTCTTTGGTTGGGTCCAGACAAAGGTCCCCGAAAAAAAGGGCGCAAGCTGCCATCTGACATCACTGTGCATAGAAGACCGAGTAAGCTCATGACGAGACAAGCTTTTCTGCTTCCCCGCAGATCTACACACTAGCGCGCGCGGCCCAAAGAACGAGAAAAAGCGGACCCCAGGAGAGTCGGAGCATCGCATCTCGGGCGCCGACAGATAAAGTGTTCGTCGTCCGGCCCCTGTAGCGTTCGGGTATCTCGGCCGGCTCGCGCGAGGTTATCTCGCCGGGGCGCATATTGCATGTACCTGCGATATATGGTGGTGATGACAGAGCTCGTTAGTTAGAGAGGCGAATGGGGAGTGTGCCGTGCCGGTGGGGAGTGTGCCGTGCCGGTGGCTGAGGATCGCGCAAAACGGCCGACCAGCCGCGCTTGTTGCTCTTCGTCCAGAGGAGGTCGGCTAGCGGGCTAGTCCAACCGCCATCGTCACGAGCTTGCGGTGTGACGATGGCCCCCGCACCTAGAATAACACACAAACAAACAACTGATACTAGGATTGCCAAGCCATGCTGTGATGAGCAAGGGGACTACCTAGGTAAGTACTATATGGCATCAAAACATCATCCCCGTAAAACGTGAACAGAGCAGTAGCAAGTATTTGTTCGAAGCGCGTACGTTGCCAAATATCTTACAGTACAAACAGCCAAGAATCACCAGAGTCCCTAAAGAATCCGCCCAGTTTTTTTTTTAAGAAACCCCGTCTTTTGCCGGTCCTGAATTACTTACGCAGTCGCCGCAAATGCCTGGGAAAGCAAATTCGGGCCAATTACGCAACGGAGAGGTCTCCAACGCCAGGTAAGACTTGCTTCCGGTCAGGTGACGCCCTCGTGCCAACAGACAAGCCAAGGTGAATCGATGGCGGCGCGGAGACACAAGTGAGAAGACGAGATAGGGACAAGAAAAGAAGGGGCCAGGTTGGCGGGGGAAAACGTCAAGTAGGTGGGCTACTAGCCTCGTTTGAAACAAAGGAAAAGATGACGGAACCCCGGGATGTTTGGGGAAAGGGAGGGCAAAAGTACAACCCGGATGAGGTTTCCCTGTGTATACAGGCGAAAGGCCCATTCGAGCAATGAATGGTGGGCAAAGTGAGGCAAAACAAAAAACCATGGACGCCATTCTCCCTGCAAGCAATAAAAAAGGGAAAACAAAGAGAGCAAAGACATGACGCTCCGACCACTGCCCCGAAACCAAACACACCCCCAAAACGATCAAAAGCCACCCTGGATATCGGTACAAGAGATCTCCAACAGAAAACGAGAATGCGAGCTCAGGATATTAGTATAGACAATGTCCAATTGTCGAGACACCCCTTCTCGGCATAGGCGAGGTGGGCAGAGTATGAACAGCACGGGCCCATTAATAAGGAGGGCTGGGACTCAAAGAGCCAGCTCGCTGGGAGCTTTGAAGACTCTTCAAGAGCCATCTAGAAGGACGCAAGGCGAAGGGGCATCACTCACACCCCACCACCCATGAAGGCAGCCAGGTCATCGAGCTCGAGGAGCTGGCGCTCGAAAGCGGCACACAGCTCGGACGCATCGATCTCGACAACCGGCGGCTCACGATCTTTGCGGCAGGAGTCAGCAGCGTCCGCCACCGACGCCGACGAACCAGGACCGGGACTATCGATCTTCATGCTGGTCGACGGGGGTTGGGGGCTGCCAGTGGCCGGGGTGGAGGCTCCAGCGGATCCTCCGTTGATGGTGGCAATGCCGGGCCGCCTCGTCGCGGGAGGCTCGCTGTCTCGGCCGCCCTCCACAGTGGGGTGAGGGGTCTGAGAGACCGAGGGGTCGGCCTGGTCGTAGTCCATAACGTCGGCAGTGCCGTTGTCGGGCTGGGACGAGACATCGTCTTCCTTGATGGACGGCGACCGGCGTGATTTGTTGCCGTCGGGAGACTCTTGGCCATCAATGCGGTCGTTGTATTCCTTGAGAACCTTGGCCATGACTCCCAGGTGCCTATGCCAGGGCATTGCCAGCGGCCAGTACTCGGCTCCGCCCTTGAGGAAGCGGAACACATCGGACACAATGGTGGTGCTCGTCATCCGGACGTCCATGGGAGTCAGACCCTTGAGCTGGAGGTAGGCGACAGCAGCGCCCGAGGTGAAGGAGGCAAAGAGCATGAAGATGGGGAAGCAGATGATGGAGTCCTTTTCGGCGCCGTTCTCGAGGGCCGTCAGCATGGCCACAATGCTGTGGGCGGCACCCAGTATCTGATCGGCCAGCTGGCCGTTGCTGGAGGCACGCCACGTCTCTATGTTGAAGCCATCCGTGTTGACATGCTGCAGGATGCGGCGGCGGTTAAGGAAGATGTCGGCGCAGAGCAACAGGCAGTGGATCATGGCATACGTGTAGCCGCTGCCCATGGTGATGTGCAGGTTGATCTGGCCCGGCTTGTCGGCGAAGTGGATGGGCAGCGACTGACGGATGGCCTCGATCTCGGCCTCGAGAGCCTGGCACCGGTCCTCGGTGAAGGTGGCAAGGGTGGTGGTGGTCATCAGCTCGATGACATTGCGCCACGCCTTGGTCGCAAGGACCAAGTGGCCGAACTCGCCGACCTCGGCGGGCGGGCTGCTCTCCGGGGCGGTGCTCGGGAGGGTGTTGTTCAGGGTGCGGACGTAGACGGGGCTGCCGAAGTTGTAGTTGACATCCAGGCAGGGTAAGGCCAGGTCGCTGACGTCGTGGGACGACAGGGCGGGGTGACGGCCTGGGCTAGCGGTCAGGAAGCAATCGAGAATGTAGATCAGCCACATGGTGCGGCGGAACGACTCGGACTTGAGGAACTGGTCGGGCTCGGCCTGCTCGTGGGCGTGTACGATGCGGTACATCTGGGCCATGCGGGCAGCCTGGCCAAGGTAGATGTACGCACGGACGGCGTTGCGGCTGCCCCACTCGTGGATAACCAGCAGGCAAAGCGACTGGATGTCGGCCAGGCTGGGGTGGTCCAAGCCCTGCATGATGAAGTTGATGGACTTGAGAGCGAAGTGCTCGGCAGCCGTGGTGGCGTTGGCATTGTGGCCGCCGAAGCGGCGGATGAGAGCAGGCGAGTGGCTGGCGGAACATGTCTTGTCAGCACCAGTGACCATCGCAACTGTGGGAGAGGGCGGGCGAGTGGCTTACCGCGAGGCCATGGTGAGCAGCGCATTGACCATGGTCATGTCCATGGTGTTGCCCTTGAGCTGCTGGATAAAGCTGGGCTTGTGAAAGGCGACGCATGCTGGGATGGTCTTGCTAACGACGCGCTCACACTCGGCGAGGAGCTCCGGGGTGAGCCTAGGGGGGGGAGCCGGTTAGCGATGGGCGTCGGGACGGTCTTGGTAAGCGAGGCAGCAGGGCAGCCAGCCAGCCAATAGGGTGTTGCGCAGGCCACGGCGCGGCGGGCACGGGAGGTCCGAGAGAAAAGGGGTGGGTTTTTATGGGGCTTTGGGCCGTGCACCAGCGAGGCCCGTCGGAAGCCACGGCGTGGCGAAATCGGGCGGCCCAGCAGCGCGAAGTGGAAAATGGGCTGAGGGCCATGTTTGATTGCCGGCGCCACCACAGTCACCACTTTCGCCAAGCCACGGCCCAGCGAGCACGCTGGCGCTGCTTCCGGGGCGAACAAAGCGAAATAGCAGTCTTTGCAGAGCTAGCCACTGGGCTCTGGGCCTCAGGCCGCACGCCCCCACAAAAAAACTGCTCCGCGCCGCCCGGGCGGAGCGAGCTGAGGTGAGGAAGCCTGCTGCTGCTGCTGCTGCTGCTGCTGCTGCTGCTGCTGCTGCTGCTGCTGCTGCTGCTGCTGCTGCTGCTGCTGCTGCTGCCTGCCCTACCAAAAACGTCCGTACGCCCGTT
>NW_008804546.1:2240221-2294657 GCF_000145635.1 Gaeumannomyces tritici R3-111a-1
TCTCTCTCTCTCTCTCTCTCTCTCTCTCTCTCTCTCTCTCTCTCTCTCTCTCTCTCTCTCTCTCTCTCTCTCTCTCTCTCTCTCTCTCTCTCTCTCTCTCTCTCTTCTAGCTGCCCGCTTCCTACTCGCAGCCGACACTCTGCTCACTGCCAGCTATCTCTTTCCCGTCGACTGTCGCCTCCCGGCCCACCGCCTTCTCCCTGTCAATAGGCTTCCCCCTGCTGGCTGTCCTCATGCTGCCGACGCTGTGCTTCCAACCGGCCCCTACTCCCTTCCAGCTCTCTGCTAACTATCTATCTGTCTTCCAATTAGGGCCAGCCATTGCCCATTTCGAACCTCTGCCATATCCTAATTGACCAAAGCTCAAACCACGAGCTGGTGCTCTGTTTCTCGTGGGGCCCTTTGTTTAACGGCTCCAATACACGAACCGCCATCGCCACGCCTCCCAGATGGGAGACAAGGAGATAAAGCTAGTCCACGACCAAGTCCTTGGAACACGGCTGCTCATCCGGATACACGAGGCCATCTTCCGCAGTACGAAAGAGCCGCATGCCAAGAGTTGTCATAAGCTCTCTGGTCAGGCGCCACCACGCGCTGGTCCCGCAACGCCATGGTTCTCGTAGAAGGGGAACATTTCCCCGAGAAAGTAGCAAAGATATTGTCGTCTTCACAGGGGGTCCCCTCAATACTACACCATCTTCAGCGGCCTAGGAGGCCTTTTCCCTTCGGCGCACTCTCATGTCTGCCAATGTCTTCTCTCGGCCCCCTCGAGCAATGAAGTCCAATCCTAAGAGAATGTAACCTCAAGCTTCAATGCCCTTCTTGCTATTCTTTCTTTCCCCCTCATTGCACTGGGACACGGGGGTAGTGGCGGCAGATTCTGGACACCCTCTTCTAATGCCCAACGTACCCGGCGGCGACCTTCTTTGACCTCTCGTCACGCGCGCCGCTGGCTAATTCGTTGTCGACCTCGCCGGGCTCGCTCCCGCTCACCCCGCCCAATCATCACCAGATTCAGTACACGTCGCACCTCGACAAATTCCCCTTTGGGCCTGAGAGCTTCACAACGTCGCGTAGACTTGCTGCGTTGCCGCCCAGCCCAGAAGGGCCTTTAACGCCTTGTTCTTCACAAATCCTAGGAGGTAGGAGTTGTAGGTACATACACAGGGGCTCAGGAACCATACGAGCATTAGTGATCAAAATGTTAGGTTCTCTATGACGGACAAAGGGTGCAAGATAGGGTCTATTGTATGTTGAGCTAGATCTCCGAAAGAGAAAGGAGGACGGGGACGGGGCGGACGGCCCTATGCCCCCATATACAGTAATCCCCTCTCTTGTAGGCGCGGTACTCGCTACCGCGCCTCTGTCATTGCCGACGAGTGCCTGGCAAGCATCTACCCTGTGCGACACCGGTGCCCGTGCAGATCGTCCGAGCCAAGGTCTAGAACAGTGTGCCGGCCCTTGGTGATAGCCTCCTTTGTGACATTCTCTAGAGGCCGGGGAGAAGGAATCCATCCCCAAGGTCGCTGTAGGCGGGGTCGTCTATGGAGCCCCAACCGGCTTCGGGCGGTGGAGGGAAAATTGGAACGGATGGGGGCGGGCTAGACTTTTGGGGACAGGCAGGAAACAGGTGGTGGGCAGTCAAGATAGGTGGCAGACGCTGGCGCTAATACGTATTAAAAAGGCGTTCGGAATGGTTTGGCATTTAAATTCCAGCACCAGCTAATCCATATAGCTCCCACTGCTTTTGGCAGGCAGCAAAATGGGATAATTTGTTTAACAATGAAAACGGCCAGTAAAAACAAAATGAACATTAAAACCCACCCCCAATACGTCCATTTTACAACGTTAAAAGGCATTTCCTTTAAGGAACTTAATTCTCAGCTACGGAAAAAGCTAAATGCAAAGTTGGGTCCATCGCGATCAAATGTCAAACCGAATTAGCATTGTAATAGGAAAAAGACAGCGCAAACCAGAAGCAAATCCCCCATCGCCGTCCGCAGTCGTGCAGCGTAACAACGAGAATTAAAATACCAACGCAAAATGGAGTAAAGTGAAACGAAAGCAAGGAAAGGGGAGAGGCCACTTCGTTTCCTCCCTTCCTCTTGCTCCCAGCTGCCCTCGTCCACCTTTGTCTAGCCTCCAAGCGCTAGAGAGTCGGGGCAAGCTACTGCGCTCCATTCTGCATGCTGTCCTGAGGGGCAGGGTTCGAGGGGAAGTCGAATCCCCAGAGAGGGTCGAGGGAGAAGTCGAAGTTCGGGTCAGCCCCCATGTTGAACAGTCCCTGATCGCCGCCCAGGGCCGAGAGCGTCTGGTCGACCGCAGACGTCTGAGGGAAGTAGCTCTGGCCAGCCGCCAGGCCGAAGGAGCCCTGATCCGCGCCCAGGCCGGCGAAGGCCTGGTCGACGCCCGAGCTCTGGGGAAGGCCGAGGTAGCCGCCGTACTGCAGGGCATCACCCGCGGGATCCTAAGCCGCGGAGGAGATGATGCCCCCAGTCGTGAAGGCCGCCGTCCCGAATGCGCCGCTGGAGCTGGACAGGCCGGCGGAAAAGTCGAGCGCGCCGAACGCGCCGCCGCCGCCGCCGAGTCCCATGCCCAATAGGCCGACAGCCGAGCCGCCGCCAATCACCTCCGGGAGGGCGCTGCCGGCCGGGAAGGCGCTCGCGGGGGTGTAAAAGCTGTTGCCGCCCACGGAGCCGCCCTGCGCGCCCAGGCCAGAGCCGGTGAGGCCGCCGTCGCCGTGCGACGCCATGTACGACGCGCCCGCGGAGCCTAGGCCGAGGCCGAGGTCGAGGCCGGACGGGCCCGCCCGAGGCTCAGCAGAGGCCTCGATGCTCTGGATGGGCGTGTCGGCCCCGGGGTTCACAAAGGCCGGCTCCGGCCTGGCCGCCGCGCTGTCGCGGCCCAGAGAGCCGAGGGGCTGCTGGGCGGGCGCGGCGTCGGAACCAGCAGGCCCGGCAGCGATGGTGGCGGCGGTGGTGGCCCTGGCAGCCCTGTGCTGCAGCTTCTTGGTGTGCCTGTTCTCAAGCTTGGCCACTACAGCAGCACTCTTCTTGCTTGTCCCGATTTTTCCCTTTTCGTTGGTAACCTCGCCGGGGACAACGGTTACCATACCATGAAGTATGGCATGGTTACCAGCCTGGACCTGGATATCCCTCTCTTCATTCTGGGCCTTATTGGATCCTTTTCTCTGGTGTAAAGGACCACATATCAGTTTTAATCGTTTCATTCCAGCTTAAACCCAACCAGGACCCCACATAGGTCACTATTAAAAGGTGGACGCTGAAAAAGAAATGGTATGGGGTTTGGATAAGGGAATTTTGAAAAACAAAGGAGGAATGTGGGGGGGTGTGGGAGTTGGAAAGGTTATTCGGGTGGAACGTCCGTTGTTGGAAGCTTATGTGGAGAAAGCGGCAGTTGTGGCTGCTGGGTGTGTGGAAAGGTGCTATATAAAAGCTTGTGTGGAGGGAGCGGCAGCTGTAGCTGCTGGGTGGAACGGCCATTGTCTATAAGCTTGTAAAGGGTATGGCGGTTGAACCAAAGCTGATGGGCGTGGATGGAACAGGCATGTATCAAAGCTTGTTGGGGAGCGTGGCAAATGTGCAAAAGAGCTGCTGCAGCTAGAGCAGGGGTATGGATGCCAGAGGAAAGTCATTGTTCCTCGACAGGGATATGGGGGCCGAACCCAAGCCATTGTAGCAGCAGGAGGGGGACAGGGGTCAATAGAAAGATGCATTGTTCATGTACCTTGAATTCCTTCTCAGGGTGAGCGGCGAGCCTGCGAAGAAAGTCGGCTCCAAGGAGGCCGCTGACCACTGCCTTGGAGTGCTGTTGGTCGGCAACCCGGGGGAAGTCAGCAACTGACGTCCACACGCCTTTCCTCCCAGCTGAACTGCATGGGGCTGCGATGCCCCCCACTGCCGGGTCTCGAGTATACGTACGCGCAGAGCTGCCATGACGGCGCCGAACCTCTCCTCGAAGGTCTTGTACTTCTTGTCGTGGCCCCAGTCCTTGCTCCAGGGGAAGATGCTGAGGCGGCCCTCGTGGGCATCGCGGATGGCGATCTGTGGGAAGATGCAGGATGTCGTGTCAGCCTTGTCCTGTGCATGTCTGGGGACGCAGGGGCCAAAGGAGGGGGGCTCGGGGGTCTGGGGTACTCACGAGGATCTGCCAGGAGAGCATCTCGACCTCTATCGGCATCATGTTCTTGACCCGCGACGCCTGGTGGCCGTCCACCCTCTTGTCGGCCGGAGTCGCAGCCCCGTCTTGGTCGCCATCGTCGGCCTGTGGCTTCTTGAGGGCCGAAATCTTCCTCTTGCCGTCAATGATGTCCTGAAAGTCCCAGATGGCCTCATAGAGAAGCTGCACCAGTCGCTTCTGCTCCTTCACCTCCTGTGGAAAGCCAGTGGGAACAGTTGCATGGCGGATATCATTTCGCCTCTGGTACTCTGCCTTGAGCTGCATCGAGTGCTCGATGCTCTGAATGCGCCCCTGGAAAGGGGTGCCTGCTCCATTGTGGGAGCTTGTCAGGAGGTCTTCGAGGCTGGGGTAAGACATGATGGTGGCAAATATGGAAATAGAAGCTGGTCGAAAGTGTGGTGGCGAATCCTGGTTAAAATACAAATCCTTGGGAAAGGCCAAAAGAAAGATATCTATAGAATTCCATCCGAAATAAAATTCAACGGAGCCTCGGTGGGGAATGCCATCGGAACCATCCCAAGAAATGAGCAACATTGGGCAAAGGTTGCTCAGATCGATCAGGATGTGGCAATCCATTGCCAGGCCAGGATTGACCTACCGATCCTATTAAAAAAAAAACTGGACGAATGCTTCCGATAACCAGGTTAAAGTTTAATGATGGGGCAAAAAGTTCGGGTGGCAGCTTTATAAGGTACTACTATGCCAGGTCACATCAGGAAGGCCAGCCAAAAGGACGTGAAACCTGCTGGAATGCTTCTATTTTAGCTTTCTTTTTGGCATTTGTGCTTTATAAAGTGATATGTACCGGCGATGAAGTCTTATCCAGTTTGTAGACCTTAAAAAGCTTTGGCTGGACTCGAGATTCCCACAGCGTCGCCATGGCTCTGTCTCTCTGTTGTGAAGCCAAGATCCCACCTGGCCAGGGCAGGCCAGAGGGGGAGTCTGGCTGGACCATTCAAGTGCCGGGATGATATGCGGAGTGGCCCTAGCTCCTAGCTTCCACCACGCACAAGGCTCCAGCCACTCTGCACACCTGCCCGCTGCAGCGAGGGGGGACGTTTCCATCTTGTCTAAAGATCTGACTCAAACTTGATAGATGCCAGACGATGAGCAGCAGCGAGCATTGACTGATGCGGTGGGCTTGGGGTTTGGACCCCTCCAAGTCCTCTCTCCGTGGAAGGGAATGGGGGATGGGGTCTTTGGGCTGAGGGATGGGCCAGCCGAGGGGACAGATGCATGACCGCTGAAGGAGGAACTCATCTTCGCTGGTGGCCCAGAGGCAGGGCCTTCCATACGCCACCAAAGACAGTGCGTTGAATGCGGCAGCCGATAGAAGAGATGCACAGCCTCTGGAAGAGACGCCCATCTCTATTAGTAACTCAGGGCAGGGCCCATCACCAGCCACTAGATAGTAGATGTAGAGGATTCCCTGGGTAGATTGCATGGAATATACCTGAGGGCAGAACAGAAAGGAACGGCCATGGAAGATAAGAGCTGCGATACGTCAACCTGGAAAGCTTCGGGTACAGTAGGAGCTTCGCCTAATACGCTAAAACTATTTCCTATCTTCACTGTTATTACAAACAGCTGTAGGGTGGCACCGATTCTCCGGGAGGCTGATCTCAAGGGCCCCAAGTCAGTCCCCTAGGCCTGGCAGGCCTGGCTACTACAGTGGTCTGGGGGCTCACAGCGTGGAAGCCAGGACGGGAATGAAAGCCAGCCACTGGCAGCTTTGGGATACCCACAGCTGTCCGACCCATATACCCCGACCCGTGATATCTTTAGAGCAGCTGGATGGTCGAAATTCTAGTAGAAAAGGAGAGTTGGGAGGAAGGGGAAGACAAGGGGATGGAAGTGGGCGAAGGGGAGGAACGAGGGAATAGAAGCGAGGGAAAAAGGGCATAAGATATGCTATTCAATAAGCTAGCCAGTCGGCTTGGGAGTGAGAGGGTCAGGAGGTGAATGTCCGTCTCTGCGTGTGTCAAGACTGCATGTTATCGAACCCAGCGATCTTCAAGGGACGGTGCGGGGGCGGCGTGAGGGATAGTACTAGCAGAAAAGACACCGTAGAAGGAAAGGAAGGGTGAGGAAATGGAAAAGAGGCCATCGGACAAGCCGGTCACCCATCAACGCCGACTCGACCAGAGGTACGGGCGGTGTGCTCACAGGAAGGAGATGAAGACGATATCTTGAGGCCGGAGCCCCCAGACCAGCCTAGTCTCGGCAGAGGGAGGGTGAAGGACACAACGTGGTATTGCAAAGAAGCGGAGAATGCAGCAGACTGGATATTTGATAGACCGCTATGCTAAGCGCTAGTAAAGATGGCAAGGGTAAACGTCCCTCGGTCTCGTAGATCCTTGACCTGGATCCGCTCCTTTGTGACACATGTGGTTCCAAGCACGCGTGTAACCTGGGTATCTGAACCTGACAGATGTATGCCGAGAGCCCGGCCGACGGCCGCGCCATGTCGGAGGTTAGAGGAGAGGGAGAGGAGAGGCGGCGCATAAGTGACTACAGACGGGTTATCTGGACTACGGTACCTAGCAGGCTAGTCCGGCGGCAGGACTGGAGCTGCAGGGGCATTGGCTACCCTTGCGGGCCAAGGCAGGACGTGTGCTCTCACGCAGAGGAGCAGGGAATAGGAGGTGGCGCGTGGTCTTGGGCATAGAGCCTTCGGGGCTTGCTGGAGATCCGGCTCCGTCAACCCGGCGAGGCGACGCTCTCTGTGTCTCGGGTGCTTCGCTCCGGCGTGGACAGAGGTGAGGGCTTCCCTCGCTCGCTGGGTGCCCGGCGTTGGATGATGGGATGATTCGCTCTGCAGGACGAGACGGATCTCTATGGAAGATTAGATGCTGGAGGAGATGAGATGCTGGCAGGATGGGACACAGTGGAGGATAGGATGGTTCTATCAGAACACGGGCCGACGGTAGTCTCTCACGAGCGGTCTGGCAGGGTGGTAGGTGGTCGCCATTGAGGGCAGGAGGCGACGGCGTTGCTTAAATACGCGGAAGGGCGACCGGGTTTGACTGGAATTTGACGTGTTCAGGATCACAGTCAAACACAATAATGACAGATGTGTTTGGTGCCTGACTTTTCTTGCAAACGCCGCGTGCTCCGGCTAGATCTGATGATCATTGTCGTCACTGTTGACGGTCTTAGCGGCCAGCGTTAGGTAGCCGGGAGTTGAAGTGGAGTGTTTTGCTCGCGTTCTGGGCGGCGCTGGAGGCCTGGGAGATTCACCTGCCAGAGCCACGGTCGGTGGAGCTCGAGGGAGTGGGACCATGCCGATATCTTCTTCTACGTTGCCATCCATCGTCCCTAGCTCTCTACGTAGACTGCTCGTTTTTTTCCTACATTGACTTTCATTTACTGCATGGTATCTACTCTATCAACTCCGAGCCATTTGGTATGGAGGATATCCCACAATATTGCGTCTGAAAAAAAAAGCCCAATGGGGGGGGGGGCTAACGCAAGGAAGAGAGCAAGGTGTCGATGCTGGGACTGTTGACCCCCTCATCCCTAACCCACAAGACCCCTAAGCGATTTGCGCTTGAAGATCTTCTTGAGAGTGTTGCTCCTGATACTGCCACTCCTGCGGCCAACAAAGCTGCCGCTCAACTTATCGTCCTCCTTCTGGCCCTCGAAGCCCGTGTTCTTCCCATTCTGGTCGATGCCGGGAGTAGGTCCCTTGTCACCCAGACCAGCGCCAATGGGGTCACCATGCGGCAAGTCATCCGTAATGCCGAGCACGTCGTCGCCTCCACCGCCGCTGCTGCCGGTCCGGGCGACGGCCTGATCCTAGCACTGCATTACGTGCTCGTTGGTAGGCCAGCCGATGGTGTACTTGAGGCCGAGGCGGACGCCGCGGCCGGCGTTGAGCGTGACGTCCCAGGTGACGACGTTCTCCTTACTGCGCGTGGCGATGGCCTTGCCCCAGTTCTTGTCGCCGGCGTCCGTCTTTTCGCCGCCACCGCCGCCGCGCGCCGGGTCCTTGTACGGCACGCCGTCGGGGACTCCGGGCATGCCAGCGGCTAGGCCGTGCGGCTCGAGCACGTGGACGTGCAGGCGCTCGTCCTCGCTGACGGGAACCTGGTCGTAGATGACCAGCGCGGCCGGGCGGGCGTTGATGCCCGTGCGCGTGTTGATGAGCGTGATGGCGCGCGTGAAGGCGTGGTTATCCTCCTTGGCGAACAGGCCCTGCATGCTGCGCTTGACCTCGGGCTTGGGGTAGGTCACCTTGATGGCCGGGTCGATGCCGAGGCTCATGGTGAACAGGTCGCCCGACGAGCAGCGCGGGAGCTTGGAGCGGCCCATGAAGCTGCCGTCCAGAGTCAGACCGACGGGGCCGTTGAGCAGCGTCAGCTTGCTGCGGTTCTGGATCCTGACCTTGAGGAAGGCCGCGGGCTTGTACTTGGCCACGACGGTGTGCGAAAAGACGAGCGCCGACAGGGGCACGCGGACGACGCGCTGCTTGGAGGCCGTGTGTCCGGGAGCCAGCGTCTTGAGGCCGGGCAGGTCGTACGTCTCGGAAAGACCCGTCTCCTGGAACAGGGACTCCGGGAATGCAAGCTCCGGGGCTTGCTCCGGGAGGATCGTGGCTTCGTCCTCGCCCTCGGACTCGTCAGAGTCGCCGAAAGTAGGAGTTTGACCGTAGGCTTCGACTGCCTTACGCTTTGCGCTGCTCGCCGAGCGCATGAGACTGTCGCGGGCGCCGCGGGCCTTGGGAGCGGCTGACTTGCGAAGCATGCTACCTCCAGCCCCGGGGGGTCGGGTGAGGCTCTGCTGCATGCGAGAAAACGGTATGCTCTGGTGCGGGTTCGAGCCCAGCTGGACGGGCTCGGGCACGGCTTGGGTCTTAACACTGCCGACTCCGAAAAGCTCAGTCCGAGGCTTGGCCTGCTGCATCGCCAGGCTCTGCTGGCCGCGCCAGAGATCGGCTTCGGTACGCTCCTGGAGACAAGGGTTAGTATTGCCACGACAATAATGCCCAGGAGCAGGGAGATTCTTACCTCTCGAGAATCAACGATATCGTCCCAGGCCTGGCCCCCCCTAGGGGCCAACTTGACGCGCCAGGGATGCAAGACGGGAATAGCGTCTTTGATGCCCGAGAAGGTCGCCTGGCTGGTCGACAGGACAATCTTGCAGCCACCCCAGGTCTCCGATGTCTTGTTGGTGAGCTGCGCGTCAAAGCAGAGAATGCCTGTGTTGCTGATCGTCGAGAGAGAAAGGTCGTACGAAGGAGTCCAAGAGGCGGCTGATGTCACATAGGAGATGGAGATATCGCAGGTATGCAGGCTGCTATAGGCGGCGGTAGCAGCGCTAGAGGCGGCGGCCGCAGCACTGTAGGCGGCGGTCGCGGCGCTCTTCTCAGCCTCCGTCGAGGCGTCCTTGTCACGGGCAACGGTGGTGTGCAAAATGTCCGTCGTGGCCGAGCTGCGCCTGGAGGTCATGGGCGTCATGTTTAAGTTGCCGGCCTCGAGCGAGATGCGGACGGTATAGGTCTTGCGCGGCCAGAAGGACTCGCGCTCCTCACGCAGGCGCTGCTTCTCCTTGAGAACCTCCTCGCGGCGGCGCTGCTTCTTGGCTTTGGCCTTGCGCCTGAGCTTCTTTCCCTTCTCGCTAGCCTTCTCGTGCTTGCGACGCTCCTTCCTGTCGCTCTTGGCCAGTTTGCTCTCCTCTTGAGACTGAAGATGGATCTTCATCTCCAGATTCCTGACGTGGATGGCCTCGCCGATCCTCGCCCGGGAGATGTTCAACCTCTCGGCCCTGTAGTGCGCAATAGCTTCGACAATATCGATGTTACCGTGCCTGGGGTGAATCCGGTTGTAGTGGGCGTCCAGGATCGCGAGCTGCGCGTCGGCACTAGCGACGCCTGCGACGGCATGGGCCAGCTCATCACGGAGACTGTCGATCCTGCATCGCACGGCCGTTAAGAGCACGTTGTCTCCGTCGCCCTGGTCGTCAGAGTCGTCATCACTCTCGTCATCCTCCGAATCTTCATCGCCCGAGGAGTAGATCTCCTCGAAGATGTCACGGTTGGGAAGCAGCTCCACGGCGATGTCCGTGATCATTGCCGAGCCACAACCCTCGACCTTGATGCTTTCCTCTTCGACCGTGGGCGAGAACCCAACGATCGTTATTTGGTTCGTGCCAGGCTGGGTTGGAGTGTGAGCATGTGGTGACCTCGTGGCGGAGGGGAGTGCGGTTGCAGCTTGGCCAAGAGGCAGAGATGCTTACCTGCAGGAAGACATTCTTGATGTCTCGAACCACCTGCGCCCTCGTCGGGAAGAGAGTGACGGACCTCGTGGGCAGGTCGCGCACTTGGTACTCCTGCTTGCGTGTCGACTCCATGGTTGGCTTTGTGGTGTCGAGAGGAGTTTTGGCGTGGAGGGGGAGGAGGGGGAGGAAGGGAGGAGGGGAAGTTTTTATTGCAATAATAAAGGGCGCGGGCAGAGTGCCAGCCAATTAGCGAGTGCCCCTCTCTTCCTCTCTGCCTTGAGGAAGGTCCGTTCCTGGGAGCCCTCCTTGCCGTGGCGAACTCGAAGTCACGCGTCTGCAGTCAGCCTTGGACGCGTTGCCCGCCCGCTAGCACGTTTGCCACACCAAATCACGCCTCCTTAGACCCACCCCTTTCCAGGTAAACGCACTATTGACACGCCGGGTGCGGCTGACAAGGCCCAGCCTCAAAAAAGCTGGCGGCCTCCTTTGGACCTCGAGGGAGTGTGGTAGGCTGGGAGCTTTAACCTACGCTAAGACAAACTGCCACAACTGCTACAGCTTTAGCACGAACTATCAAATGGGCATATCCAGCCTTCGAACAGCCCAGGACTTTTACAGTTATTTATGTGGTTTCAATTTTATGTTTCGCAAGCTATGGACCATACCAACCTGGTATATTTCTACCTTCGTTCTTCGAATAAATAAAATAGCGTATTACTAGCTTTTCGAATTTACTTTTGTATATTTTGTTTTTGCTTTTTTTGTTTACATTCCTTTTTATATTAATTAATCTCTTTTATCCAACCGAATGTTGTTTATTATTCCGCAAGATCCCTTTGCCATTAGGCGGGCTACGGATGTTTCTTTGCACTTTGAGACCTTTGTTCGCCCCCCTCGCCCATGCACCGGCACATCCGCCCAATGTGGTTTACTCTCTTTCAGCCAACGAGATACGTCGCGACTTGCTTTGAGGATCCAGATACGGCCGCTCGCCCAGCCCAACAGCCCTGTTCCCGAAGCGATCTCCTTGGCCATCGTAGTCCAGCGTCGCCGTATGGAACACGCTCCGGTTGTCCCAGATAGCTGGATGTCACAGGGGCGCTGTTAGCTCAAATATTCTCTAGCCATGCAAAGCTCCGCCACCAAAGATACGGATGGCATCAACACACCAATATCGTTCGGGCTCTGCCACCTGAACCGGACCTGCAGATCGTGGTTCTGCTGTAGGAGCTGCAAGAACCAGTCCAGCAGGTGCTTGCTCTCTTCGCTCGTCAGCCCGTTGATGTGCTTTACATGCCCACCCACGGGGAAGACGCTCTTCCAGCCTGTCACCGGGTTCGTCCGCACGACAGGGTGGATCGCCTTGAGGGTCGAGCCGACATTCTCGGGCGACCCGCGCGGCTTGTCGTAGAGCTGGAACCCGTTGTGCTTCGCCGCCGCGATGAAGAAGGGCTGTTCGAACGTGGCCGTCAGCGTCTCGAGGAATGCTTGGTAGGGCTCCGATATGCGGTCGTAGATCTCGTATCCAGAGGCCCACAGTGTGTCTGTCGAGCCAGGGGCTGTCAGCTATCGTACGCCATGATGCGCTGTCATGCTCTTCTAGCAGGGGTTGTTTCCTTACCGCCGCCGGTCTTGGGCAGCTGCGTCAGCCTCAGCGAGGTGTAGTCGGCGGGAACTGGCTCGAACGCGATGTCGCTGTGCCACTGGGACGTGTCTTGCTTCTTGGTGTTCAGGCCGTCGACCTCCGCCTTGACGCTTTTGTAGTACTTCTCACGCCCGACCGAGCTTATGGTGCTGATCTCGAGGTCGTCGCCGCCCTCCACTTCTCGCTCCGAGTTGAGCACAGGGTGGATGTGGAGGCCAGAGGTGGCCGGGCGTCCAGTCAGCTCGCCGAGACGAAGGATCAGCTTCTTCTGTATATCGTTGGTCAGGCCGTCCTGGGCACGAAAGAACACCACGCCGCGTTCAGAGGCTGGGGCAAGAGTGTCAGCTGGGCAAGTCTACGCAGGTGGGTATGTGGGCAGGGAGGTGACGCCATTGGCCATGAACCGCTTGCGTACTGGTGATAGCCAGGTCTCTGAGGAGCTCATCTGAGTTCGGAGCATCGAGGAGGTCGACGATCTCGGCCTTTGGAAACTCGCGGCCGATGGTTGGAGTGACGTCGAAGTGTTCATACGTGTCAAGGGCACCAGTAGTCTTGAGCGGCTCCTTATGCGCCGTGGTCTTCGCAACGATCGGCACCTCGCCCGGGGCATCAACAGCAGAAGGGGACATGGCGATGTCAGAGATAAAAGCGCCAGAGGTGTCAGTGCGGGAGATTCAAGGCGGTCTGGTGCCAAGATTATCGTGGTGTTTTGCGCAAGCTCTGAGGCAGCGAGGTATGCCAGCCCCTCCATCGTCAAGGAACTGAAAGACTCGGCTAGGTAGCTTTATTATAATCAGGAGTCATAAGCGCGTCCAGCCCGTAGCTGGCACCCTTCCCCGCAAGCACATGCCTGGCAGCCGCGCTATTAGCATATTCGCATGCTTCTCCTCAGCTGGCGTGATCGACAAGACCCCAAAGGTGAGGGGGAAGCTAACATGGTTCCGGCGACAGCAATGTTCGGAGACTCGGGGATCATAGATAAGACGGAGGCAGCGTGGTTGAGCAGCGAGGTCCAGCAAAGGCAGAGTGGGGGTGCAATATTGCACCATCTAGGTGCTGCCTCCGCTATTTCGACATCAACGAAGATCATGGTGTGATCCACTTCGACCTGAGCTCCGCACTCCCTTCTCCCACCCATTTTCACCACCAAACATGTCACTTCTAGACACGCCCACGACGTATCTGCCGTGAAACATCTCCAACGACACCCCGTCCGCCCCGCGCCCGCGACATGGTCTGCCCCAATTACGCCATTGGCCCCACGCAAGGGGCAACCCCAGCTCGCCTACCGGGAAGCACTCGACCCTGAACACCTGCTCCATCGGGAGGATGTTGGGCAATGCAAGGCTGCCGCATGGCCGGACAGGTGATAAGAAGACAGTCAAGCTCATTGGATGATGCTCGTCCGGCATCAGATGGGTGAGCTGTAGTTGAACAGGTCTCCCGAGAAAGCCCCGGCTCCTCTAACATCGTACCTGGATCTGCCAGAGATCACCCCCACATGAACACACCCATCTCGACCAGCGGCGCGGGGAAGCCGTATCGCTGGATAAGACGTGCGCGCGATGCATCCGCTCGCCATCTGCTACCTCGCCATGGGGAGCCGATGATCGGAAGTCAAGGGCCATCGCCAGGCCTACCTTCGCGACGGTCCATTGGGAAATCCGGGCTTATAGACGTACGATGTTAAAGGCGCCAGTTCGCTCAGCTTCACATCTACTTTTTTGTTATTCGTACACCTGAGACTGCGATACTTGACGAGCTGCGTGTCACAGCTTTCCCTCCTCGCGAGATCTCGCCAGACAAAGCCTCCAGCCGGGCGCCATGGCGACTGTCCTCAGCAAGGGAGGAAGGGGAGACAAGGAGATCAGCTCCGGCTACGGGTCGACCTCGTCTCTGAGCAACTCCCCTCCCCTCGGGGCTCCTCGAGATGTGAAGAAGTTCTTTTGGCAGCGCAAAGCTGCCTTCGACCCGGACGCCATCGCCACCCAGGTACGGAATCTAGCCCGCGTCGCTAGTGTCATATACATGTGGATGCTGACATGTGCTTTCTACCGTTTGGTCAAGGCCAGCGTATTCGACGACGGCGACACAGCGGACAAGTACCGACCAGGGGAGGAGTGGCAAGTGGCCTCAGCTCAGCCGTGGTGTCCGATCTCGAACTGACCTATCTCCTGCAGGGAAAACACGCACCGATTCGACCCCCTTTTTCGATGGACCTGGGCTGAGGAGGACAAGGTCGTGCGCAAAATCGACGGATACATCATGGTTTGGGCCTGTGTCATGTTTATGGCTTTGGAGCTTGACCGAGCCAACATCAGCCAGGCGCTGGCCGACAACATGCTCACCGACTTGCACCTCACAAGGGACGGTAATCACAAGCTTGCAGCTATGATGCTGACCCATTCTATCCTACGGGTATGCAGATGCTGATAAACTCTTGGCCCAGTGCAGACTACAATCTTGGCAACTCCATCTTCAGGCTGAGCTTCCTTTGCGCCGAACTCCCCTCCCAGCTAGTCTCCAAGTGGATGGGGCCTGACCGATGGATCCCAACCCAGATGGCCATCTGGAGCATCGTCGCTTGCTCCCAATTCTGGCTCTCGGGTCGAACTCCATTTCTGGCATGCCGAGCGTTGCTCGGTATCCTCCAGGGGGGATTTATTCCAGATGTTTGTTCTCACTCTACCCCACTTGAGCGCGCCACAGAAGACAGTTCAGGGTGTGTACTGACACGATAACTACAGGTCATTTTATATCTGTCGTACTTTTACAAGCACCACGAGCTTTCCATCCGTCTGGGTTGGTTCTGGACAGCGATGAGCGGCGCCGATATTCTTTCAGCATTGCTTGCATATGGCCTGCTGCGCATGCGGGGCATTGAAGGTCATGCCGGCTGGCGCTGGCTGTTCCTGGTCGAGGTGAGCTTTCGGGCCGGCTGAGGAAAGAAACAAGGACATTGCCACGGCTGCGCGGTTGAGGCTAACCATGACCCAGGGCCTCCTTACACTCATTGTTGGACTTTTTGCGTTCCTCCTGATGCCAGCCGGTCCCTGCCAAACCGCGAGCTGGTTCAGGGGCAAGAACGGTTGGTTTGACGAAAGGTATGGGCATCTCCGAGGCCAGGCGACAGTCTCTGATCAAACTTAAACTAACTGATCAATCATCCACAGGCAAGAGAAGATCATTGTCAACAGGGTTCTCCGCGAGGATCCAAGCAAGAGTTCCATGCACAATAGAGAACCCATCACTCCCAAGCTTCTCTGGCAGAGCTTGAAGGATTACGATTTGTGGTGAGCTACCATTCGGCAGCGCCTTGTGCAGGGGCCAACCCGTGATAAATCAGAACTAACACCCACAAGGCCGCTGTACCTCATTGGGCTCACTTTCCAGCTCCCTATGATCCCACCTCATCAGTACTTGACCCTTTCATTGCGCAGTCTGGGCTTCGATACGTTCCAAACGAACTTGCTCAGCATACCCTACACCGTTGGGCACATCATCACCATCCTCGGAATCACCTACCTGGCCGAGATCCGGGGAGAGCTCACCTTCACGGCAATGATGGGACAGATATGGGTGTTCCCAATACTCGTTTACATGGCCGTGACCGACTTGGGATCTGTCAATCGATGGGCTGTTTGGGCTGTGACCACTGTCCTTCTCAGCTTTCCAAACGGTATGACTGACACATTGATACATCCAACTGCCGTCCTAACAAAGGCGTAGTCATGTTGCTGACTTTATTTCACAGCACACCCGATTCAGGTGGGCTGGAACTCGCGCAACTCAAACTCTGTCCGTCTGCGCACGGTCTCGGCCGCGTGCTATAACATGTTCGTGCAGGCCGGCGGCGTCGTGGGTGCGCAGATCTACCGCGCCGAGGACGGCCCGTTTTATCCAAAGGGCAACAGGGTCCTGTTGGGGCTCGCGTGCATGAACATTGTGCTGTACGGCCTCGTCAAGCTCTACTACACGTGGAGGAACAAGTCCAAGGCGGCCAAGTGGGACGCCATGACGCCAGAGCAGAGGCTGGACTACCTGGCCAACACCAATGACGAGGGCAACAAGAGGTTGGATTTCAGGTTCCAGCACTAGGCGCCGAGGCCCAGATGGGCTGTTAGTTGCATGAGGGTGGCCGGTGAGGACATGAAAGGCAATCAAGACATGATATGGGGCCTCGTCCTGGACGAGGCGCGGCGCAAACGATATATGGGGGCCATGTGGTCTAACTTTGGTGGTATTTACTGGGGCTATGTATCAATTACAGACACGATCCGGTCTCTTCCGAGGTCCCAGGCATATCTCGCGGTCGGGACTAGCCAGAGATGCAGGGGGGCAGACAACGAGTACAGTCAAGTTGTCAGAATAGAAAACACAACGCCGAAACTAAAAGCGCCTGCGGAAATGTCGAGGCACTGACGCCACCATCTCAGGGTCTGGGCGCCAATCCACGCAACAGTTGGCCGGGGGGAGAAGGCAGTCTCCGAACCCCACGACATGCTCTGTTCTATGTGTATGTGTATTTGTATGTGGGTGTAGTTGCTGGTGATAAAAACCGAGACTGTGAGGAAGGGTGCGATGCCCGAGCCCTACTGTGCCGGGGGAGGCTTGGGCTGCCAGCGGTCGATGCCCCTCTTGATCCTCGAATCGACGTTCTTTGCGAACCGCTCGAGCGGCAGGCGCTGCTCGATGCGCTGGACGGTGCGCTCGACGGGGGGCTTGACGCGGTTGATGCCGCGCTCCATGGATGGCACGAAGTAGCCGATGTTGCGCTCCCAGCGGGGGGCCCAGCGGACCGTCTGCGACGCGATGCGCTCCTTGGCGCCGGGCAGCATCATGTAGAGCGGGGCCAGGGTGCCCACGCCGGCGGCGCCGAAGCAGAGGACCTCGCTTGCCCTGGCTTTGGGGATGCGGACGGGCATGGTGGTGTGTGGGTTGCGTTGGGTTTGGTGTGGTGGTCTGCAGACGCTTCCTGTTGATCAGGTCGCGATGAGTTGAGGTGTGGTGGCCTGCTTGGGCTGGAGAACGTATCGATGCCTGTATTAAAATGCAGATCGTGGTCAGAAGATGTGGTATTGTGGTATTCGATGACAATGGTGGCGGCAGGAAAATAGGGGAATCAAAGGAACGAGGGTATGGGAGATACGAGGAACAGGCAGGATACTGGGCGGCAGGTGGGCAGCAGTGACAGGAAGACGTACCCTTTGTGGGAGATGCAGATGAGAGGTCTTCTCGCAAAAGCCTTGACGATGGAGGCTCTGATTTAGATGGGCGAGCAGTAGTCGATTCGTCAGTGGACGAGAGATGGATGAAGCCGAAAAAGGGAGATGGCAGGAATGAAGGAGGGATGGGAAGCCTTTTATTGCTAGCTGTTACCAGCGCCGCTCGCCTAGACCACAGAAGGGGCAGAAACGACAACAAGACATTGGTACCTCTCAGTCCGGCGGCGAGCCAGGGCAGGGCAGGTACCCAACCCAATGCGTTCACTCAGACCCAAGCCGGGCCACCTCATGTCCTCCCAAACCTTCTTCATCAGGGCCCGCCCCAGGGGGAAACGGGGGGCGTTGACTGGCTAGCTGGGCCAGATGCCAGCGGCAATAGCCTGTGCCAGCACGGACAGAGCATCTCGCACTCAGAGAGAAAGAGCTCACGCGGCCAACTGAGCCGCTGGGCAGGCCAAGAGAAGGAGCAGACGGGACACCCCACGCGGGTGCAGGAAGCGGGGTAGCGTGCGACCAAGGCAATAAAGCAACGTCTCAGCCATCTCGCAGCGGCCAATCAGTATCCTGGTCAGACGTCACAACCAGCCCAGAATCAGCACACGCAGAAGCCACCGCCCGCATCGCCTGGCACCACTCCGCGCAGGGAGGCTCCGCCTGCAAAGGCGACCTGACATGGCCCTACGAGCCCGACATTGTTTCCAGACGCCGCGAGGGTCTCTAGATTGATTCTTTTCCAAACGTCCAAATCTCGTCGCGCTTGCTTGAAAACCCTTCGCGTTGGTCACCAAGAAGATCCCCCTTTACGGTGGGTGGAGAGTTGCGTGGCGCTAGGCCCATTTCTCGCCCGGGCCCCAGTTCTCCCCCAGCTTTTCTGACCTGAGCGTCTGGGGAAGAGGGTCCTCGCCCCGTTTCCCGCCCAAGCCGACTCCTTCGCCCCTTTCCTCTTTCGCTCGCCAAACTCCATAAAGAGGAGCGCGGGCGTGGATACGGTGGAGGCTGGGAAGGGAAGTGCCGGACGAGGCCCTTTTGTCTGCGTGGTCCATCGTCGAGATGCGGTGTTGGGTGTTGGCGGGCAGACGACCAGCCTTGCGTTTGGCGGCGCCGGTTGGGTGTCGCTATTTCGTGGGCCGGCTGCAGCTGTCCTTTTGTTGTTGGGCAGGGGATGGGCTCGTTGGAGCCGGATGCAGGTCTGTCAGGGACCAACCAGCTCGTATCACGCACGCACCACATCCCCGCGCCGATGATGCTGTGGCATGAGAACCCCGCACGCAGCCGAAGGAACTTCCTTGCACTGACGGGGCGGACGTGGCAGTCGCCTAGCGCCCATCTCCTGGTGCATACCCATTCCACCAGTGGACTAGCCTGCTCGCGGATGGAATGCGGCCCTCGAATGTCACGTCTTTAACCTGTTTGACTTGCAGCAACTTGGGATCCTCCCGTCATGCTCAACTGCCATCCATTCCGTCGCACAGGCTCCTGACCACCGCCCTAACAGCATCCATTACTGCCAGTCCATGAACTGTACCAGACCTAAGGCTTTGCTCACTAGGTAGACCGGTATTAACGAGCACAACTCCATTGATTAGCTTGGCACCTCACCACCGTGCCAGTCCTGATGTTGAGTGATTCCGGCTTGCCTGGGAGGCAGCCTGAGAACTATACTCACGTGATGCATGTGGTCATGTGACGAAGCTGCCCAAACGCTTGTCCATCGCAGCAGTTCGCAGCGAAATATCGGCCAGTACTCCGGAGGTTATGTTCAAGGGCAAGCCCTTTAACCTGTGTCAGGCGAACAAGCTGAAGGTCGACGTAGATGATAGTCAGTTACCTACAACGCCATACCTACTCCCTACCTACAGATTCCGGGAGAGTTTAAACACCAGGGCGATTATAATCCCCTCTGGGATATGAAGATATCTGTTTGTGAGCTGTAGTTGGTAGTTGCACAAACTGTAAATACTTCCCAAAAACTCGCATCACACACCAGGGCACTCTATCCGACGGTGGCTATGAATGTAACATGGAGATATAGTAATTAGGGCCATTACAACAGCCCGACCAATGTTCTCTAACATCTTGCAAGGTTGCTTTTCGCGTTCCATCATGTCAATGATATGTTTATGTTTCCTTCGCGTAGCAAATCGAGTAGGGCCTTAATCCCGATAATACCCCATCGATTTTGAAGGCAGCAATTGGAGGCAAACTCCCCATGAGGAGAGAATCTACGGATGGGCAAATGTAAAGAATCCAATGGGGGCCGGCGATAATGTCGCAAAGACCATGGCCTTCGCAAGTCAAGCCCTAAGATAGCTCACCCGGCGGATCTGTCGTTTTGTTACTAAATGACGGGAGCGGTGTGCGGTCGAGCTACTTCACTAGATACTACTCCCAAAAACCTGCATGGCTGGTCACTTCTTGAGCCATGAAGCGGGCAGCCTACACCCAACAGGAATCGACCTGGGCTCCACGGGGACGGGCGGGATATATCATGTCATGCACGCAAAGATTACAAAACGCGATCAGACGCGATAGCAAGGGAAGCTATAATCGAGCCATCAGGCATCCCCGAAAACAGGTGGTGGCGCGCGCGTTCATTTCCTCGGCAGCCAGGGAGCAAAGCGGCGGTCTGCTCTTGATACGCATTCTGTTCACGGCACGCGTCCGCCAGCGACAGCGAGATAGTGCGTGGTGACTTCCGATGAGTCAACCGGCGCGGCCCCTGCATCCATCGTCAGGGCTGCCTCGCTGGGCTGAAGAGACCGGCAGACTCAGGTTGCGGCGCGACCAGGGGGGGAAGCGCGGTCTGGTCACATAAAAGAAATTTCCCATGTGCAGAATGGGTACATTCCAGGACCGTTAGCTCCTCCAGCTGCAAGGGGAGAAAAAAACATGAGCCAGGGTCCGCTCCGCTGAAGGCAAGTTCCGCTTGTCCCCAGCCTCGAGGAGGAATAGACAAGAACAAGAAAAAAACAGAAAAAAAAAGCAAATTTGAGCGAAGGTGCACTAGATTCCGTGGCGCCCGTGAGGAATGATGGCTCTGCACAGGCAAATCTCGCTAGAAGCGGCGGGCTTTGGCGCTATACCTTGGGCGTGGGGAGGGATCGTCGCGGTGAGGCTGAGAGCTGAAAAGTTCGGGCCCGCACCGGACCTCCAAAAATTTCCCGTCTGAGCTTGGCCGTTTTCGTTGGCAAGTGGCTTGCTGGCGGATTGCTTGCAATCTTAGCGTGGCTTCGACAACAGCAGGCCACAGGGCGATGCCAGCTGCAGGGAGGTGAGGGAGGACGGGAGCAGACCTGGCTCGCATCCTTTGTTTAAAAGGGATCAGCTGGTGTCTCTCCTTTGTCTGGGCTTCCTCCTCTGCTCACCAGTCGCTCATTCGCACATTCGCTTCTCCAGGACCTCTTAAGACCGTCACCTGTCACTCCTTTCCAAACCCCCGTCCAACGACGTCTTGTTTTCCCCCTTGCTAGACTCCTCGTCGACCACCCCAACCGTTCGCCATGTCCGCCCCCGTCAAGACCGAGCCTACCGTCGCCGCCGCCCCGGCTGGCGGCGCGGCCCAGAACTCGACTGGTCCCATCAACGACCGCGACGTCAACGAGTGGAAGGACCGCCTGAACGTGGTGCTCGCCAAGCCCAGCGAGGTGATCAACTCCAAGTCTCCCGAGGGCGCCCAGCCCTGGAGCGTGCCCTTCTTCGGCTGCTTCAGCCCCATCGACCTCTGCCTCATCACCTGGTGCCTGCCCTGCGTCACCTTTGGCAAGACGCATCACCGCATGCATCGTGACGTCGAGCTCCAGGGATACGAGCCCATCAACACCTCGGTAAGTGTCTCTAACCGCGATTTTGTCGTCACCGCCAAGGGACCCGGCATCGAATACATGTGAGGGTGGGGGCGTGTGCGTGAGAGCGAAGGACGCTATCAAGACGAGAAACGACGAGAACTAACCAGCCGCTATTCCACGACTGCAGTGCCTTCTCCTCTGCGCCTCTGCCGCCGTCGGTCTGGCCGTCATCCCTGTCACGATGCAGAGGGCCGACATCCGCCAGAGGTACAACCTGGAGGGAAGCTGCATCACCGACATCGCCGTGGCTTGCTGCTGCGGCATCTGCGATCTCGTTCAGCAGGACAAGGAGGTCGCTCACCGCGAGCCCCTGCTCGCGGGCGGCGCTGGCTCCAAGGGCCAGTACCAGTCCGAGGCTGGCATGTCGTACCAGCCCCAGGCCCCGGCTTCGTAAGGGGCGCAGGTGTGCGGGCGGACGATGACGAGAAAGCACGGGAGCGGTCAAGGTTGTCGGTGTTGTAATGCTGTCGTTTGCCTATGTTGTTGTTGGTCGCTGGATACCTGTGTTTGGCTGTTTCTTTTGCCCTGAAGCTTCCTGGAGCTCGACACGGCATCCGGATGAACATTCCCCAATATTTCTTGTGTGCGTGTATCGGGAAAAGGACAGGCCGAGCAAGCCAGTATGGGCGGGGTGGAATGGGGCCGTCCGAAGAGGACGGAGCGTGGCCTCAGCGTTGGACGATCGATGATGGGTGTTCATCTTGTTTTTTGTTTTTGTTTTTTGTGTTTCGAAGTCGGTTGATACCACGTTGCCGAGAAAACTAGCCAATCAAGTGAATTTGCATTTGTGTGTTGAGTCCTGAAGCTCTGTCTCAGTCAATGGCATGAATCCCATTGCCCCCCGTCCTCGTCTCCTAGAGTCTACGCAACACGTCATCGCATGACCGACCTCCTCTCCCAGCGACACAGGCCGGGCTGGCGAGTGTGCTCAGGAGACTTTCTAGGGGGGACCAGCTGGTGGGCATGGAGCGCAGTGGCTCCATGTCCGTCTCGAATCGAGAGGCCCCGCGTGCTTAAGTCGATTAAGCGTGAACCCGCGACCGGAAGCCGCCTGTTCTTGAGACGAGAGGACATGGCTGTCCGGAAGACGGATGCAAGGGACATAGAGGTGGCAGACCCGATTCCCGGAACGCTAATCTCGAGATATATTTCCCCAGACGAAGGAGATGCTGGAATGCATCTGACGTGACTGGGGGTCGACGTCGAGGCGCTGCTTAGGTACCTAGGTCAGTAGGAGAGAGGTAGCTATCGCCATCCAACACCAGGTCAAGAGCGGCCAGCAGTCTTGCCTTGCACGTCGTTGCCCAGTGATCACCACTCGCCCAAAAAGCAATCAACGCCGAGCCTGCCTGATCTCAGGCGAACGTCGATCGGAGATGGGCGCGGGCTGGGATTCTAGACTTGGCTGAATCCACAACTCCCTTGACCCATGCATTGAAACAGATGCTTCTCCTGCGTCAGTCCCCTGTCTGGCTGTCGAAACCAGGGGCCTGGCAGACCCCCCTTTGCCCCGTCGGGGTCCCCTGCCGTCGCTTGGGCTGGTGGCCCAAGAGGGAAAGCAAACGTCGACGAAACTTTTCTTTTACGGCTTCTTTTTTTCCCTTCTTTTTGTTTTCCCAAAGGATAGGGACCCATGGCTGCCCATGACTCGCGCACACCGCCTGCGAGCCGGGGAGAATCGCGGCAATTCAGCGCTGGGATTGGTTATGTTGCTTTGCAGCACGTGGCTCGCCTGGTGCCTGGGTCAGAATGAAATGAGACTCTGCGGGCGCTGAGAGAGCCGGTTGGACAGCACACTCGCGATGGCCAAATGCGACTGCATGGATAACAGAAAGATCCGCCGTGTTCGTAGACCTCAAGTAGGTCGGTGAGTAAACTGCTACTATCATACATATTTGCCGATGCCTGTCCAGCCCCTGATTCCCTGGTTGCCCAACATTTTCATTTTACCTTGACGCCTGTTATAGCTCATACCTAGGACAGGACAGTAAAGACCGTTGGGGTCGGTCACGACCAAAATAATTCCGTGAAGGCTTACTCGCAATCTCAAACCGTCCAACCCTAGCACCGTAAGGCCCATGGCACTCGGGAAGAAGGCGGGAAATAGGACAAAAAAAAAGAAACAAAAAAAAACGCCAGCCAGATCCAAAACTGTCAGCGCCCCACTGACAGGAGGGGTAGTCGCCCAAACGCAGAATCCCTGATCATATTGTCTCACTCCCTGTCGTAAAGCTCGGCCTTTGCAGCGGCCGTGCGGCGTGCCTTGACTTTTGCGCTCTTGGCCTTGGCGGACTTGCCCTTACCCACACGGGCGGGCCCGCCTACCGGAGGCTGCGGCGGCGAAGTAGGCGTCGATGTTGGGCAGGACGTTGACGCAGCGGTTGCGGTTGATGACGTCGACGTCGCGCGCGGCCGTGGCGGGGCCGTCGCGGACCATGCGGCGGAGCACGTCGACGACCTGCTGGAAGAAGCCCTGGGTCTCGAGCACGTTGCTAGCCGCCCGCACCGACGGCTGGCCGCCCAGGGCCTGGTCCAGCACCTTCTTGTGGAGCAGCTCGTCCAGCTCGGCGTCGAGCGCGATCTGCGCCTGCTGCGTGTACTCCTGCCCCGTGAAGGTGGTGGCCGTGTTGAGGAAGTGCGATACCTTGCCCGTGTCGGACTGCCACGCGCTCACGGCGTTGCGCTGCTGCTGCGCCGTGACAGGACTGCCGGGGTTGCCGGGGTTGCCGGGGTTGCCGGGGTTGCCGGGGTTGCTCGAGTTGCGGGGGCTACCGGGGCCCAGGATGCTGTTCTGTGCGCCGTTTCCGGTGCCGCTGTCGCGGCTACTGGCCTGTCTGGGTAGGTTGCCGTTTTGGTAGGGTAGGTCCGCCGGCAGAGCGAGGGCAAACGGCGGGAGAAGGGCCATGAGGAACACAGGGATGTAGTTCGTAAAGCACTTCATAGTGACCAAGTAGGAAACGAGTGAATGCGTAGGAGTGGGTCTATGCGACGGCTTGCCTTGTAGAAAGAACAACGGAAGGTGGGCCAATACAAGCCGATAGAGTCTATCCAAGGTATTATCCTGAGGGATATAAAGCCCATATGAGGAAAATGTTGCGTTCAAGAGGCAACAGAGTACCCGGCTATGGCGTGCCCCGGTGTGTACAAGAACGGCACTAATAGATGTGAGACCCTAGGCGAGTACGAAGATGTCCACAAGATATGTGGGAGTCTGAGGGTAATAAACGGCGTCCAGAAAAGGGATGGAAGTCTGGGATTAATGGAATAGAGAACAGCTGAGCTGAAGAGGCGATGGGATCAACCGTTGCGGAGGATGACCGTGAGCCCATGCAGGGCTAACGGCGGAAAGCCGGCCGCATAGACATAATGATCGGGCGACTGCATCACGAAGCGCACATACGGACAAACAGCGGGCTGGCAAGATGCATGTACCTCGGGGCTAGAGCTAGGATGGTCTGAACAGCGAGGGCTGAAGCACGATCCCAACGGCCAACGAAGGATCGCACGAACTAAGTGAAATACCGCAGAGGACTGAGTCGTAAGTTCAACTGAACTCAGTTGCACATGACCGGGTCGCGAGGCTATCCCCATCGGCTTTGCAGCCAGCAAGAGCAAGGCACACGAGCACTTTAGACCGGACGAGGAGGAGGCAGGCACGGTTGGCTCTAGATGTACACAGGAGGGGCTGCGGCGGCTGAGGCCGGACTCGCGCCGGTTGGTCAGCAGGCACCGGACGGGGACAACCCTGCTGGGGTGGAGAAAGCATGGTGAGAGCATCTGCTGTTGTGCAGTGCACGCCCGCCCCGGCGCTCATGACAGCTTGTGGCTGAGCCATATGTGTGTCCATGTCAGATCTAGCTTGAGCCAACCGGCAGAGGCCTCGTTGGCGACTGGTGGCCTTGCCTCTGCCTGAGTGCTGTCGCCCAAGACACAAGTCCCGTCACGTGCTTGGTAGTGGGCGCTCATCATTTTGTTTCGACACAGGCCAGCGGGCGAGCACCGAGTACTTTTCGACGATGCTTTTGCTTTTTTCTTTCTTTTTTGCTTTTGCCATGGCCCGAGTCGAAGCTTGCGCCGTTTTATCCGACTTGTGGTGGACCATATCCACGCGAGGCTTGGGGGCCCAGGGTAGGCGAGGGTTGGGGGCAGGGGAGGGGATCTGAGGTGGAGATGCGTTTGGATTGTTTCAGAGCTGATTCTTGTCGGCTTCGAGTCGGACGTTTTCTGTCTGCGGACCGTCACCATGGATGGGGGGTGGTGGTGTGGGAGTGGCGGGGTGTATGTCTGTGCACATCAAAGCCCCTTGTTTTATCGATATTGCCTGCCGTGTCTGGGGTTGCAACCTCGTGAGGCCGCCCGGGTGCTGACCGCCATAGATGTGATGTGCTTGGATCCCTCGCCATAGGCGGGACAGACAGAACCACAGAACCACCACGCGCAGTTGCTTGGGTTATGTGTCAACGTCGGCGTTGACAATAGATGCGCAGCTGATCATATAATAGTGAAAGGTGTTTCTGCGCTGTCAGAGCTGGCTGTTAGGGCGGCAGACGCGCGATGATCAATCGAGACAGAGAGATCACAGGAGATCACGGATTCGCAGCCTCACACGTTGACAGCAGCGATGACGGGCTGCGGCTGGGGCCGTAGGCTAGATCGGCGTGCGGTGCGTGCGCTCAACCCAATATCAGTCTGGGCAAATAATCCAGACTGGGAAAATGCCCGACCGATGCGCTTGGTGTGATTGGCGAGCCAGCAGAGACGGCAAATCCCGGTTGGTGCGACAACACACGGCCATGTGGACTAGGACTCCCCTAGGTGGAGGCTGAGCCAGAACATGCCATCTACCTGCGGCGGCGACACGATAAACGTGTCTCGACGATCAAGTCGCCGCCATCGTCGACAAGTCTCTAGGATATTAAACGTCACGACCCGCAGATCCTTCCTAATTAGGCCACGTCCAATCTACATTTTTTCCTATAGAAAGTCCCGCCAAATTAATGTACCGCTACCCGCACCTCCATTTGCCAGCACCCATTAAAATCGTCCCAAGCTGTTAGTTGCAATACATTAATTCCTACTACAAATTGTGCGTTGAGATATGTACCCCTACCCCTTTGCTAATCCCTGGTCGACACCCCTTGTTAGACCCACAGCGTAACGTTTAATATCCTAGGACTTGTACACAGTACCACTGCGCGTGCATACAGAGACTCCTGGCGGGCAAAGTGTCTCACGGCTGCACTCGTCGGCACACAATGCATGAACCGTGGAAACTTTGGTGTGCCAAGAACTGCTGGCGCCAAGAAGCTCAACCCCTGCCGCGCCTCATTAATGGTCCCCCGTTATTGCTTCGGGCGTTCCCAGAGGGGGCAATGGTGTGGCGGGTCCTGACACCAAACGCGCCTAACATCATGAACGAACGAGTCGTCGCACGTTGGCGTGCCTTCCTTCCGCCTGCCGCCTGCCGCATTGGGGGGTTCTGATCTTGCCCTGACCTGGTTAGGTCTGCTCTCCTCCCACTCCCCTCCCCTCCACCGCGGACCCATGTCCGACCGACATCTGCTTAGTGCTTCGGCTAGCCGTTATGCTTCGGCCCAACCTTAATGCGAGCTCTGGGCAGCCAGGTAAAACTGTCGTTGAGCCCGGCAACTGTTGCGGGACGGGGCATCCGATGTGCCTGTGCGCACGCGACCGCTCGTTATTAACCAACTTTCTATCACTTTCCCTAGTAGAGATCGCAAAGGCCTGCGTGGAGAGCCAAGCTCCGGGCATAATATTAACCGGAATCAAACACTTAAAATGCTTGTTCCTGTTTAGCTCTGGGCAGCCTGTGATAGGTACGCTGCTGCAAAGACGGCCCGGGACCTTTCAAGATGAGGGTCGGTAAAGAAGCAGGGAAACCGAGGTGAGGATGGGATCCGTAGCTACGGCGACGCTGATGGAAGAGCGGCACCAGCGTCGTCGCGGACGGCAGTCCATACGCAGTGCACAGGAATCTACACGGGGTTGTGCGTTGCCCGAGAAGTACCCAATGCACGGGTGATACAGTCTCGACGATCGACATATTAGAGTTATTCTAGACCTGAGCTAGATGCTAGGTAGCAGCACACACTGCAGATGGATGAGTGGACGTGAACGAAGCTGTGGCTGCTGGCGGAGATGTTTGTTTGTGTTGGTCCGACCTTTTTCCCCCACCCCACCCACCATGGGGATTTCATCTGGCAAGAGTGTAAAGACCATCATGGGCAGCGTGCTTTCTTGTCTGCATCCACTGCCGTTGGCGCTGTCATCCAATATCTGCCGTCTCGGATGCGACTACGCCTGCCCCACGCGCAAAGATGCCTTGTCAGCTCTAGCCTCGAGGCGGCAGCTGGCGTGCCGCTTTTGGCACAAGACGCGTCGACCCCTTGCCGAATCCGATCTAGAGGCCCACCAGGCCTGGGCCAATAAGGGATCCGCAGCTATGGGAATCCCCGCCAGGGACCCCTCATCTGGTCCCTGCTCTCGCCCTCGAGAGATCCGAAACCCCAAGGTCAAACAGAACAACCCCCCCCCATGCGCCTCCCACCCATGCGGTTCGAACTATAGGTCCCAGGGATCACAAACCTTAATGTGATGGATGCAAGATACATTTTCTTCCTTAGAAAACCAAGCCAAACTGATGTACCACCAGGATCTACTATACTAGGGTTTGTGATCCCTGGGACATGTAGTTTTGCCCCAGAAGGCGGGTCGCGCCTTCTTTGGGGCGGCTCGTCCGACGTCACGTCACGCTGTGATGACCTCCCAAGCGAGGCCCCGACAGGGCCCCATCGGATCGAGGACCCTCCGGCCCTTTGCCCCCGTCGTCGTTGGGCTCCAGTGGACTCACCAGCCGCTGAACCTGTGTCCCTGGCCCCGGGTGATGGGCTCCCCTCTGCCTGGGAGTCCCGCCAGGTGCTTCTCTTGGCGTTTGCAGGGGACCGGGCACGGTAGGGTAGGGCTATAGAAGCCCCCCAGCAACGAAGAAAAATCAGACCGACCAGTGCATGGCGAGAGCAGCATGCGGAGAGCCTCGAGCCTCGCCACTGCTCGACGAAGAAGACCATGGTTACATGGGGACTGGACTCCGCTAGTCCGTGATCCACGTCCCGGAACTTGTCGAGCCCGAGCACTCCTTGACTGCCTTCGACTGGCTTGCCTTCCCGGACTTCCGAGGCGCCCCTGTGTGGGTGGCTCGCGATACCCGCCTCGCGCTGCCGCCCCCCCGTGATATAACAATGGGCGTGTCCCCGTCCCATCGCCACCTCTGTTTCTGTTTCCTCACCATCGCTATTGTGTGGTGATCATCGCGAGCCTGGAGCTATTCATCTCTTCCTTTCGGCCGGCCCACTTTGTCTCTCTTTCATCCGTATCATCACTCCTTTTCTGATACTCTTCTTTTTATCCTATTTTCTTAATAAGCCCGAATTTAACATAATCTGCCCAGGTGGCCGACACTCTCTAGACCCTCACGATGGTTTCCTCAGTACTTTCCCTCGGCAGCCTGTCTCTCTGGCTCGCCGCCCTCGCTGCTGCCCAGCAGCGGGTCCAGTTCAACCAGGTCATCAACATCAACGGTGACATGCAGCTGAACCAGCTGCAATTCCCCGATGGGTCCAAGATCGAGACCTTCTCGCAGTCCCAGCAGCAGCTCATCGCCAACCTGAACCCGAACCCCCTTGGTGGCGCCAATGTCGTTGGCTCCACCGGCCAGCCCTTCGTCCCGCTCAGCAGGAACTCGCTCAACATCCAGACCAACAGGGCCGTCGACCTGGTTGGCGGCCAGATCGAGCTGGCCATCGACCCTGCCCTGCTGGCGGCCGCTGAGATCAAGCCCGAGAACACCTTTGTCGCGATGCTGTCCTCGGACCGCCAGGCCTGGATTGTCCAGGAGGACATCAAGTCTGTCAACACGTGAGTATACTCTACCACACCCGACGCTCTTGAGGGCATCGGTGCTAACAAAAGACACCGCTGTCCAGTACCGATAACACCGTTCGCATGATCAAGCTCAACAAGGTTGATGGCGAGTTCATGGTTGTTGGCCGTAGGACCGTCGAGTCCAGCGTCGTTCTCACCCAGTTCGGCAACGCCGCTGCCAACCAGGTCAAGATCGAGGGTGGTGGTATCCAGGAGGTCGAGTTCGCCGACGGCTTCCGTCTGTCCATCCGCAGCAACCAGCCCATGGTACTCGCTACCGACGTCGTCAACGGTGTCAGCGCCAACCAGCTTGTCGGTGGTGTCCAGCCCATCAGTAAGTCGCGCCGGCATTTTCACTCTACCTGGCCGCCCCAATCTCTTGCGCAGCCACTAACAAGACGCTCCATAGACAACTTCCGCTACCTTGTCCAGACCAACCTCGGTGGACTCACCCCTGACCTGAACAACATGGTCGCCGTCGTGCAGATGCCTCGTAAGTCACAAACCCCTGCATCACACGCCTGGAAGACATGAACATCAGCTGACTTGACTCCCCTCCAGTGAACCCCGAGCGTCTGCTGGCCATGGCTGGCCAGATGGGCATCCAGGCCAACGAGGGCATCGCTGTCGGCGTTGCTCAGCGTGGTGTTCAGTTCCAGCCCAACGTGGCCGGCAACTTTGGCCGCATCGGCAGGCGCCAGGCCCGTGGTGGCAACGGCGACCGGAACAACAACAACAACCAGAACAACAACAACGGCGGCCAGGGCCAAGGCCAGGGCCAGGGCCAGAACCTCAACCTTGCCAACCAGCTTCTCCTTAACCCTACCTTTGCCCAGGTCAACCAGCAGCCCCAGCTTGATGTCCGCAACATGCGCATCGCTGTCCCTGTCGGCTCTCTTGACGGCGAGTTCATTGTAACCGTCTCCCGTGGTGGCGCCGCCGCTGGTGCTGGTGCTGCCGCCCCGGTTGTCCAGCAGCCCGCTGCTCCTGCCGCCCCTGCCGCCCCTGCCGCCCCTGCCGCCCCTGCTTCTTCGGCTCCCGCTGCCTCTACTTCTGCTGCCGCCCCCGCCGCTTCGGCTCCCGCCGCCTCGGCTCCTGCTGCTGGTGCTCCCGCCACTGCCCCTACTCCCGCTCGCATGGGCACCATCGGCGCCGACGGCTCCGCTCCCAAGCTCGGCCTCAGCACCATGCCCATGGCTGACGTCGGCAAGGTCCCGACCGCCCCCGGCTACAACGCCAAGCGCCAGGAGGTCGGCCCCAGCTCCACCAACACCATCACCATCTCCATGGCCGACCTGACCGCCATGGCCGACCGCCAGAAGTCGGGCACTAGCGGCAGCGCCGCGCTCGCCGTCTGGTCCCTCATGACCAGCTTCGCGCAATCCGGTGGCGCCCAGCGCTTCCAGGGCTTCCCCTCCGCCCCCGCCCCCGCCCTGGCGCAGTCGCTGCAGCGCCGTGACGGCGTCGTTGGCAAGCGCTTCGAGGCCTAGAGGGCCTAGAGTTATAGCACGTATACAAGCAAATACAATCCACTTCTCTCTGGATACCAACGGCGTCTTGGCTTGGGCTTCATATTTCTGGTCGGTTGGTCGCTAGATTCCATGGGCGTTTATTATTGCTGAGTCAAGGGAACGGCATTGACTTTCCCAGCGCTTGCGCCGACCCGAGCATTTCCTTTCCTCCTTTTTTGAGCAAGCCTGTTTTTTTTTAGTAGCGTTATCCTGTCCTACAATACCACGAAGCGATACGAGATGGGGCATTTATGTTTGTTTGGTGGTTGTATAGGTGGAAAGAGAAATTCGGCTTTCATACTACCAATTTGCTTATTTTCTTGACTACACTATCTGAACGTGACTTGGTTGAGTTTTGGGTTGGTGACCCTTGGCGGATATGTGATGTAGTGCCACGGGGACGGAAGTTGTGAGGCCACATCCCTCCTCGTCTACTTTGGTTGTCAGACCCGCACTATACGCCTTCGCAAACAATCTTTGCACCTCTCGACACGCCATGTTGGAGTATACCGGCGCGCCCTGTTCATGACAGAATACCTCAGACATTATACGTAGAAGTGATTTGGAGTCTGGACTATTAATGCCATCGCCACGGGCTAGGAACAAGACGATGTGGACAGGGTGGTACTCATTTTGGGTGTAGCAGAATGCGCCTCCACTCGCCCAAAAATACTTCAAGTTTGCTTGTTGCTAATTATAGGTCTAGCGAAGGCGGGACACGCGACTGGTGCCTTCCCACGCGAGGTCACATGCCATCCCTTTTGACATTCTCTTTTGGCGCTAGGAAAAAACGCAAGAGCCAGCGACCTTTTGCGCATTCAAAGTGCAGTGAGATAAAAAGTGAGGCATCTATTATTGTGAGTGTGGTGTACTGACACGAGCAAGCACGATATATACCTACCATCTGCGAGGGAAAGAAAGAGGAAAAACCCACCCAGTAACAGGAGGGTGGGTAACAGGGGGGGTTGAAACTGGAGATCGCAGGGGTCGTGGTGACTTGGGGGGATGTTAGGTACAAGATTTTAAGCATTTCTCGTCTTTTAAAAGCTTTTCTCGATTTCTTTACTTTTTTCACCAACTTTAATAATGGCAGTGACTTGCCGCCCCTGTGATCTCCAGTTTTAACCCCCCCTGTTGGGAGGTGGGTTTTTCCTTTTTCTTTCCTTTGCAGATGGTACCATTACACACAAACCTAGTGCATGCCGTTGACGCTTGGACCAAAAGCGGCAGGCAGGCAAAACCCCTTGCCATTTCTTTTGCATTTTGGCCCCGACTCAGGTCTTGCCCCGCGGCAAGAACCTTCAATTGCCTTTTTGACACTTGTGACTGCCAAGACTGCTCCTCATGTTAAAATATGGTGCTGATATGGCAGGCAGCCCCTCCCCCCTAATCAGACTCCCCTCGGCTGCTTTGTCATGCGTCTCTTGCCTTATATCTTGACTAGCCTAAGCGAATAATTAACAGTAGATATCCTGCCTTTATGTGTCCAGTCGGTGAGAAAGAGTTGTTTCAGCGGGTCGTGCGGCATGGGCCAAAATACCTCGAACGCCTCATCAGCTTTCACGGCCCAGGCTAAGCGAGAGGCGGCTCTTCCTGGCGTCGACGTCCTTTACATTTTGCTTGTTACCGCCGAACCGTTGGAGAGGAGGGCATCAAGGTCAAGCAAGTCCTCACACGAAAAAGTGAAGCCAGAGGTATGATCCAGCTCAAACTTCTGTGAAACCGAGACGTCCTCCCCTCGCAAAAGTCAAGCAGGGAAAGCGTGCCCAGGGGAAATGGAGAAACAAAGAAGCGGGGAGGGAAGGTGAGATGGCATACGGTTTGCGTGCACGAGCTTGTTGCTGGCAAAGGGGACGGAGCGCGCCGACTTTGGGGCCGGTCCCTTGGGTCTTCAAACGAACCTTAATTGTTGCTGAGAACCAGGCAGATCCCGGCGCACCACGCCCAGGGCAGTCATGCTGCTCCCGTCTGCTGGTTAAAAGTTGCGGCTCGTTGCCATCTTTTTCGTCTAGTCTCTTTCTGGCCCACTCCTTTCCATGCATTCTCTTCATTCCTTTTCCCCTTCTACCCACTCTTTTGCTTTTCCCTTTCAACGTTGCGTCGCATGCCTGGTTGCAAAATGCGGTGTTCAGGGATTCTGGTCTCCTTCCTTTCTCTCGCCGCCTGGCATCCGGTCCAAGCGGTCGACTCTCTGGTAGACCTGGGGTACACCAAGGTTCAAGGCGTGGCGGAGTCGGGCGGCGCCACACGGTGGCTTGGTGTTCGATATGCGGCTCCTCCTGTGGGAGCTCTGCGCTTTGCCGCGCCCATAGATCCTGAGCCTACAAACGGGACTGTCGAGGATGGTAGCAATGTAAGATGGTCAAGGGCGGAGGGAGCCGCGTTGCTGCCGAGTGTCGCTGACCCGCGGCCGCCATAGTTCCGTCCTATATGCCTGCCCAGGGCCGCGTCCGACTTTACGAACCAGCCGAACAAGAGATTCACCGTGGCCGAGGACTGTCTCTTTGTCAACATATTTGCACCGACCAACGCGACAGCCACCTCAAAGCTGGGGGTGATGCTCCAGCTGCAAGGCGGAGGATTCCAGTCAAACTCCAACGCCAACTTCAACGGCAGCGACCTGGCCGCGTTCGGAAACATCATAGTGGCCCAGATTAACTACCGAGTCGGGCCGTTCGGGTTCCTGCAGAGCAAGGAGGTGAAGGAGGGCGCCAGCCTGAACAATGGCCTCAAGGACATGATCCAGGCGGCCAAGTGGCTGAAGCAGCACGTGGACAAGTTTGGGGGCGACCCCGACCAAATCGTCGCCGTGGGGGATTCAGCCGGGGCGACGGCAGTGCAGCTCCTGCTGGCGGCCTGGGCCGACGAGGATCCCAAGACGGCCATGATCAAGGGCGCCATCCTCGAGTCCACGTCGGTGGCCACCATCCGCACGATCGAGCAGGGTCAGGAGCAGTACGCGTGCCTCCTCAACGCCACCGGGTGCACGACGGCGACCGACACGCTCGCGTGCCTCCGGGCGGCCAACTCGTCGGCGCTGCAGGCCGATCCGTGCCAGTTTAACCCGGGCTTCGACGACGACCTGATCAAGAGCCCTAGCTTGGCGCGGTTCGACCAGGGGTTGTACCTCAAGGTGCCTACCATCGTCGGGACGTGCGCCGAGGAGGGGACCAAGAGTGTGCCCAAGGGGATCAACACGACGGCGGAGGCGCTCACCTTCTTCAACAGCCAGGCGTTCGGGGCGCTGAGCAACGCAAGCCTCGCGCTGCTGGACAAGGCGTACCTGCAGAAGCAGCAGCCCGACTTCACGGGGGCCGTCGACGCCAACGGCAAGTCCGTGGGGGCGGGCCCGCTGTGGCGGCAGATGTCGGTCGGCTTCGGCGACTTCAGGGAGCACTGCATCACGGCGCGCGTGCAGAACGCGCAGGCGCGGGACGGCGTCCGGACGTACAACTACCGGTTCGCAGTGCGGGACGAGGAGCAGGAGCGGCTCGGGTTCGGGAGTTACCACACGGTCGAGCTCAACGCCGTCTTCGGGCCCAACAACACGGACGGGGCGCCGCCCAAGAGCTACGCGGCCGAGAACAAGGCCATTGTGCCCATCACCATGGCCTACTGGGCCTCGTTCGTGCGCTCGCTCGACCCCAACAAGTTCCGCCTGGCCGGCTCGCCCGAGTGGAAGCCCTGGACGGGGCCCGACGCGCGCGAGAGGCTGCGGTTCGACACGGCGGACATGGGCATGGAGGTCATGTCGGCCGAGCAGCGGGGCAACTGCGAGATGGTGGACATGATGCTGCCGGCCATCGAGACGCCGCTGTCGAGCGGCGTCGTGGTCGAGCTCAACGCGCCCGGCGTCAGCTGCGGCACGAGCTGGGCCCTGTCCGGGTCCTCGGCCTCCAGCTGCGCCCCCGGCGGCGGCGGCGGCGGCGGCGGCGGCGCCGCGTCCATCAAATCTGTCTCTTCTTCCGGGCTGACTACCCCCGTGTCTTCGGTGGCTAGCTCCGCCAACACTGCCGTGTCTGTTTTGACCGGTTTGCCTGTTATTTTGTTTCCTTCCACTCTGTCCACCCTTTCGATTATCATTTTATCTTCCAGCTCGGCTGCCATTCCGGCTTCCACCACTTCGGGCTCCACCCAGACCGTGCCTGCCGGCTCGAGCACGTCTACTACCAGTGGCCCGGCGGAGACCACAAACACCCCTGGGGCCCCAGAGGCCACCACTTCTGCCGGCAGCAGCTCCACCTCCAGCGCTGTCGCTGCTCCCACCACTACCTCGCCCATCACATCCCGCGCCTTTCCTGCCGACGTGGTGGATACGCTTAGAGACTCGAGCTTCAGCAAGCTTCAGTCTTTCTCCAGGAACAACGTTTCCAGCGGCGGCTGCACTCTCGAGAACGCCGCCATTCGACACGAGTGGTAAGATAACATCCCGGTTTTCTCGAGTTGCCGTTTCAGCGATATACTGATGCTAATGCTATGAACAGGAGCGATCTGTCTGTCCCCCAGCGTGAGGAATACATCGCGGCAGTCAGGTGCATCATGACCAAGCCCACCAAGCTCAGCGCCTCGGAAGCGCCGGGCGCCAGGAGCCGCTACGACGACTTCCTCGTTGCTCACATCCAGCAAACCCCCAACATCCACAGCACCGCCAACTTCCTGGCGTGGCATCGCTACTACACGTGGGGCTTTGAGCAGGCCCTCCGCAACGAGTGTGGCTACACGGGCTACCAGCCATACTGGAACTGGGACCGCTACGCCAAGGACCCCGAGAACTCGCCCCTCTTCAACGGAAACGCATCCAGTCTCGGCGGCAACTCGCCCAGGCCCGGCGCCTGCGTCGAGACGGGACCGTTCGCCGACATCAAGGTGAACCTCGGCCCCGGCAACTCCCTCGAGTTCAACCCCCGTTGCCTCACGCGCGACATCAGCAAGTCCAACGCCACGCACACCACGGCCGACAAGACGTTCGCCCTCATCACGAGCAGCAACGACATCAGGAGCTTCCAGGACACCATGCAGGTCGCCTTGGGCGTGCACGCCATGGGCCACTTCACCGTCGGCGGCGACCCCGGCGGCGACATCTTCACCTCGGCCGGCGACATCTACTTTTACGTCCACCACGCCATGGTCGACCGCGTCTACTGGATCTGGCAGATGCAGGACCTGGAGAACCGCCTCAACGCCGTGGGCGGCGACACGAGTGCCGGGCTCCCCGGCTCCCGCGACGACATGGTCAACATCGGCGTCAACGGCGGCGACGTCAAGCTCGGCAGCCTTCTCAACACCCTTGGCGGCAAGGGTGGCGAGTTCTGCTACATCTACTTGTAGGAGGCGCTCATTTTTTGTACAGGTAAGTAGGATATTAAACGTTACGCGCTGTGGGCCTAATAAAGGGGGGTCTGCCAGGGTGTTAGCAAGAGGGGTAGGGGTACATATCTCAACGCACAATTTGTAGTAGGAATTAATGTATTGCAACTAACAGCTTGGGACGATTTTAATGGGTGCTGGCAAATGGAGGTGCGGGTAGCGGTACATTAATTTGGCGGGACTTTCTATGGGAAAAAAATGTAGATTGGACGTGGCCTAATTAGGAAGGATCTGCGGGTCGTAACGTTTAATATCCTACTTACCTATACATATGGGAGGCTTCTTGGCTACGGTTTAACTTTACTTTTTGTTCAGACCGCTTGCCTTTCTTGCTGTGATTGTAAACATTGCCCGATGGAGTGCACCCATCCAGTATCTCGTGTGGTATCTCGTCCCTCTGCCTCGCCGAATACACTCACGTTTTTGCAGGGACGTTATCGCTGGACACGGCCTAGGGAGCCCACATGGAAAATGGGGACCGTTGGGTCCGATGCAGGTCGGAGGCTTGGGTGCATTAGCGGGCCCGCAGCGCCATTAGCCGCAGGCACGGGCGTCTGGCGCTGCCAAAATCGACGTCCACAGGCCTTCTTGGGGGGCAGTAGCGCCGAATCGCGCTGATCCCGCCGACGTCGCGCGGAGTGGTGATATCGCGCTCAAGATGCGCCGGTCTTGAGGGTATGCGGCGTACATATGCCCCCTCCTTATATATATTGTCGCCCAGTCCTCCATCTCCCAAAGACCATAGACCATCGATTCACAACCGACAACACTGGGTCTCGTTTCACTACCTGGCCTGATACTCATCGCTCTTACTTGAGCCCATCCACCGGCAAACATGGCCGCCACCACCACCAAGACCTACCGCATTGGCGTGTTACTCGAGAGGTAAGATGGAACAAAAGCTTCTCCTACAAGTAGCTTGCATGCATCCTACCCACAACACCCCCAGAAGCGAACAAGGCAGGACTTGCACTAACGCCCAGCAGCGTCCAGCTCACCGACATCGTCGGCATCGACATCTTCGGCAACCTGAGCAAGGAGTACATCCTCGCGGCGGCCGAGCTTGACGCCTCCGTCGCGGCGCTGGCCCCGCTCGGCATCGAGGAGCTCAAGGTCTACTACATGGGGCCGACGCTCGAGCCGGTCGAGCTGACGGCGCAGTTCCGGTACGCGCCCAACGTCACCTACGACGACTGCCCGCGCGACCTCGACCTGGTGCTCGTGGGCGGCAACACCCCCGGGGTCCGGCCCGAGGCCGCCTCCCGCTTCATGCGCGAGGCCTGGCGCCGCACGCCCGTCTGGATGACCACGTGCACCGGCGCCCTGTGGCTCGCCGACGCCGTCGGGCTCGACGGGAGGCGCGCCACCACGAATAGGATGGCGCTGCCGCTGGCGAAGAAGATGCACCCGGGAGTCGAGTGGGCCGACCTGCGCTGGGTCGTCGACTCGAAGCCGTTCGAAGGCGAGGGTGAGGGCGAGTTGTGGACGTCGGGCGGTGCTGGTGCCGGTGAGTGCTGCGTTTATTATTGCTTTGGGGGACATTTCTCTGCCTTGGTCTGGAGGGCCTGTCGCCGTGTTGTGAGCTCTTCCTAATCGATTGCCGTCTTGGGACGGGATACTCTTAGGGCTCGATATGATCGCCGACTACTGCTTGAAACACTGGGACCCTCGGCTCGTCAAGCCCTTCGGCCTTTACGGCATCGAGCTGCAGCCTGGGCGGAGCTTTGACCAGCATTACAACTACGATATGGCAGAGATCTGGAGCTAAAGGGGACGGTGAACCTGGAGCCGGGTGCGAGTGGTATTGTGGCCGAGAAGAACTCGGGACCAGTGAGCAAGAACCGACCTGGCCATGTAAAATGAGCAGTTTCCCTTGGGTCTTTAGAGAATTGTAATCAGAGTTAAGATCAACAAGCTCCAGTAGAGACCTTTGTTTTGTGCTGGTCTAAAAAAACATGCTTGTTGTTTTGAGACTGGAAGAGCACACGACGGTGCACCGGCCCTTGAGAGCACAAGACCGGGGTCGACACCAAGCTCACTGTGTTGGCCTGTTGCATTGTTGGGAGATTTCAGGTCGGTTGGCTGAACCGCACTGCCAGAGAAAGGGGTAATCATGTTTGCAACGAACGGCATGTGGAGACTCACAGGTATCGTGTCAAAGGTGCGTAGTGAAGCAGGGAGCTATTCTCGAACAGGTTGACGTTCCGCCTCATTATGGAGCGGATGGCATGGATAATGCTCATTTCGGCAATAATATGGCAAATGCATAGTATAAAATAGCACCCACGCTGTCGTGGCGAGTTAAAAGAGGAAGGCACATTTATCAGCATAAACCAGCAGCAAGAATGAGAAGAGCGAGTGCTTTTTTTTTCCGGATCCTGGAACCTACCTGGACGGAACAGGTTAACGGACGATGGGGCGGCAAAGTCTCTGTCTGGCACCGGTACTTCATGAAGACGAGGCACATAAGCGCGTAAATTCCGCACTTGGTCACCTTGGCCCAGCTCTGCCTCCCGGCAGGGTAGCCCTGGATCGTGCAGAAGATCGAGGCCTTGGAGAGCCACAGAGCCATGTTGTACCAAGCGCCGCTCGAGCTCAGATACTACCAAGTAATATACGTTAGTATCCGGAGAAGAAGAAAAAATCAACCATTGTGGTTAGCTGCAAAGCCTGCTTACCCCGACGAGACGAGAATAATCATTCTGGGCCGTTTGATATCCCGTAGCTTGGATTATCACCATACCCCAGAGCAGGAAGTGCTGTTTTGCGGCGCAGAACTGTGGATACGTGATGATTAGCATCCAAACATCGGTGGCGGCGAGGTGAAAGCAGAGGAGGAGAAGACCGCGTCGCTGCCGACGTTGGCGACGTTGGCGACGATGATCGACATGGCTGCGGGAAGTTGATGAGGACTGAGGTAGGAGGGGGATGGGCAGAGTTGTTACGGACGAGGCAGCTTGGTGGTGACAGAGGTGATATTTCTTTTCGTATTTGGGAGCTGGTGCGGGGGAGGAGGGACTCCAAAGAATCCGATATAAAGTGGGGCTTGGGGGCATAGATGCGTCTTGCCTGGTCGAAAGCTCCTCAGGGGCGCTTTGAGGGAGGTTGGAAGTGCGTCTTCTGCACCGAACCAAGGTGCCCAAGGTGTCCAAGGTGCCCAAGGCGTCTAGATTTCCATATCGATTCGCGCTAATCACATTTGCTACTTTGCTTGTCGCTGAGTGGCACGGGTTTGTGATGCAGGCACAAGCAAACAATTCAGTCGAGAGTCACAAGTTTGAGAGTAACGAATGGAAGTTTGGATTGAAAATCATATGGGCTTAGGGTTCTCCTCCACGGACTCTATGTAGGTATCCCGAGGAACAGCAATCTGCAACGGCGTGGTCGTCTCGCCCGTCAGGCTCTTTTTGCGCGGCGGCGCCTTGAGGACGGTAGAATGAGTAGAGTTACGCTCGTCGTTGCCGCCGCCACCGCCCGCCCCTCCGGCGATCTTTGTGGCCGGGGCCCTGGTGTGTGCGGTCTGTGGGTAGGCGGGCGGCGACTGGGCGGCGGCGGGCGCGGCGGGGGAGCCGTGCATCTCGACAAAGTCGTCGTCCCGGGCCTCAAAGGTGCTGCTCTGCTCCGGCTTGCTCTCCTCTGTGTGCGGCCACATCATCTCCTCGTCGTCGTGGTCGGGCGCCCGGCGCGACGCGCGCGCCGCCGCCGACGGCTTGCGGTCGCCACCGCCGAACCCGCCGGTACCGCCAAAGGACTTTTGCTGCCACGTGGCGTCCGTTGCCTGGCTGAGGAAGTAGGAGCGGTTGCTGCGCGAGCCAAAGTACCGGGGGAAACACCGGCCGGCCAGGGGCCGCAGGGTGGGCAGCACGGCACACACGATGCCGCTGCAGATCTCGGCGAGAGACCAGAACTGTGTGGGGGAGGAGGAGAGGCGGGTTAGTTGATGGATCTAGTGACTATTTGGTGCGGTTTGCTTGCTGGCTTGTTCACATACCTCGGCGTCCAGGTTCTCCCAGGTGGTGTCGACGGGGTTGCCGAGGAACCGAATGCGGCTCGCGCTGATGCCGCAGGTGCTAAATAGAGAAACGGGTAATGGTTAGAACGAATGATCCGCCAGGCTTCCAGGTCTATCAGATGGATCCCGCTTACAAGAATCCAAGGCAGAAGATTCCCCCCAACACGAGCTTTTGCGTGCGAGGCAGCTTGAGGCGCCTGATCATGGGCAGAGGCAACACGATGATCATGATGTCGGCAATGATGTTGCCGATGGCGTTGGCGTACCCTACATCATGTATCAGGACGAGTCGCGGCTTGGCAGGCTCAAAGGATGGGGCCTATAACTCACATGTCGGCAGCTCAGGGAGACAGACGGTGTCCTCGGTCAGTTCCCAGAAGCCCGAGATGGGATTGCATGGCACCAAGCCCACGATGATCTGCGACACGGACCAGCAGCCCACGATGGTGCTCACGATGCGGACGTCCCTCCTCATGCTCTGAACCGTCATGATGCGGTGGTACTGAGCGAGGAAGGCGAACTTGATGGTAGCAATGGCGAGGTTATAGAGCTGGATGCTGACGTAGAAGGCCTTGAGATACTCCTTGAAACCACCAATCGGGAGAGTCCCAATGTGGTGGCCAAGGCCCCTGCTTTCGACTGCGAGTGAGGCCCAGTCAGCACAGAACGGTAAGAGGATAACCGAAATATCTAGTCCCCCTCGGGCCGCGAGCAGCAAGCAAGCACGTACGGACAAACTCATTGCTAACTAGGGCGGCAAGGATTATTAGGCTCAGGAGGACGAGCCAGTCGTCCAGCCCAAGGGTGTGGAGGATCACGGTGCGCGTGTAGAAGCGCAGGGCGACGATGATGGTCACGAAGGCGAGCAGCGTCACATTGACGGCAATTATCTCGCCCCTTCTCGTTTCCGACGAGAAGAGCTCGGGGTTCTTGGTGCGGTCGAACTCCATTTCGGACGACATGGCCGGCGAGTGGCGAACGGATCGGCCTTGTGGAGGGTCGTCGTTGTTGTTGTTGTCGCCGTCGTCGTCGTCGTCGTCGTCGTCGCCGAGAGCGGGATTTCCTTCCTCACGAGCCCCGCACACCACGCAGGACAGTCGATGTCTCTGAGGGCTTAGCGGTATCGAGGACTCATGTCGACTGACCGGGGGAAGAAAACAAGGAGAGCAGCAGGCCGTGGCGTTTCGACGGAATCCAGGCGCCCTGGCTGTTATTTTAAAGATACATACAGGTCTGCCGGGACAAGTAGTAGGGTCCGCTAAGAAACGGCCCCATCCTTGGCTTGCGGCGTCCGTGTAGTTTAAATTCCCCTTTGGCGCCAGGTAAAACCTGCTTCGAGGCACACAAAGGGACATGAAGATTGTGTACAGAGTAAACGTGGGGCGGCCTCGGGGATGAGCGAGTAGTGACCCCGGCCGGGGTTCCCTGCCGTGAGACCTGCTCCGACCTGGGCCGGGTTGGGGCGAGTGGGCATGCTGCCCGTCTGAAAGTGAAGAAAATGTGGACCTTTTGAGGGGACCAGGCACGTGGGTGCGCGAATGTCACCCCGTTTAGACATACAGAGAGGGTCCCCCTCCCCTTGGTCGTTGGAGGATATTTGAAGTGCTTGGTGTGCATCCTGCGTCCTCTTCCATGCGCCTTCCCAATGCTTGTCTCGAACGGTCGATCTGCACGCAAGTGTCAGACACGCTCCCTATAATGCCAAGCCTGGAAACATAACCGACCTGGCGAAACGATGAAAGCATTAAATCTATATCCGTCTCCGTGGGACTGCTGCCGCGTTTTGCTGTTCTAGACATGCTCGCTGCACTATAGGATGTGCCACTTATGCCGAGAGGTCAAGGCGCCTGTGGTGGTATGTAGTGATGGTGAGTTGGCAGGTAGGCAGGCAGACAGGGAATGCAGTGCGTTCGCAGGGCCCGAGTATGCGGGTGATGACAGCAATCAAAACCCCCGACGAGTGCGAGCAGGCGCCGGTGCACTCGGACATTCTCATCCGCTTGGCGAGAACCTTACGAGCGCTGACATAAGTGAGGGGTGACGGGTGGTGTTGTTTGGGTTGGCGGCGGCCCGCGAGATAAGCATAACGAGGATAAGGCGCATGGGTAGGAGCCCAAGATAGAAGCGTGGCGTGCTCTGCCCTTGGGTGATTGGCGGCTGGGTGAATATGAGATGCTGTCGCTCGCTCGCTCCCCTGAGTCTGCCCGTATGCGTATCAGCATCTGGCCGGGAGGGCCAGGGCAGGCGTCCTTGGGGAACCAAAGCGACCTAAAAACAGAGAGAGAGGGCAGCCATACGGGTGAGTACGAACGTTGCGCCCCTTGATCTTGGCTCGCTTGACCCTGGCCGCTGGCTGCCGTTCAGGGCTCGTCCCTGCATACCGGGAACCAATGGGGCTCCCCCCTCTCCCCACAGCATACCGGCGAGTCAGCGTCATGTTCCACATGTGCAGACCAGACTCGTTCCAGCTTTTTCTGCCTGTTACCAAACGCGTGCGATTAAATTCGCTTACCTACCTCTTTAGTCGGCACCACCTATTTAGGTACGTAGGTTGGCGCCACATGTTCATGTTAGTTAACCCGTCGTTGGAGCCTGGGCTGTTCGACATCTGCGAGGGCCGGGGTTTTCTGGGGCTCTCGGAGCCGCTTGGATCTTGACCAGGCGGCGGTCGATATCGGCCGACGTGGGTCGGCACCAGTCGACGCGCATGCCAACCAAGTCGTATTCTGCTGGGCTGCGGCAGGCCTGTGGTAGCATCTAAGAACCCGGAAATCATCCTCTCTTCAGTAAGCGCTCACCGGTTCAGAATCCCTCATGTTCTTTCTGATTTATCCTTGCGGGAAGTGCTACGTAACCATCGGAGTGGTGTCCAACTTGGTTGCTTGTGCGGGCGAGCCCGCGGGTTGCGACGGCGGAGGTCGCACACAGGGGTACACGCTACGGGCTCAATATTCCGGCCCTGATTTTTCTTTTGCAAGGCAGCGGGTTGCATGGTCCCGACGCTCATCGGACCGGGCTCGCGGGAGCTTGACATAAGTTGCTCGTCAAGCGTACGCGCTCATGTGGGCGGTGTTCTCTTGAGCCTTGATGCCTACCACCCTGAGACGAGTGACGTGAGCCACGATCGGGGTGCTCTAGCGCGGCTCTGCGATCTGCATGTCTGTAACTGGCGACCCAACGAGGCTCGGGGGCTGCTGGGAGGGTCAAATTGTTTCTTGGCATCACTACGTGGCGCCCTTGACTCGAGCAGGAAGCGCGCGGACAGGGTTTTGGGCAGACGTGGCCCAGGCACAAAAGCCGATTAACCGATCTGGTGACACTTGTTTGTCTGTCACTAGTCAAGTGGCTTGTGGTCGACGGTCACTCTGTGCGCGATAGCATGAAGAGGTATGGACTTCTATGTTGGACTGCGACCTTAGGCGGCCGGGCCGGCTGTGCGCAGGTCGTCGGGTCTACCATGCTTGTGCGTGTCCAGGGGGCCATTGAGGCTCCTCGTGAGGTTGCGGGCTTCCCGCGTTGCATATTGATTGAACGTTGATTGATGTGACCTCGCTCCACTCAGTTTCGGGCAGCCCGACCACAGTCCGAGATGGCCTCTTCGTCGTGGCCTGAGCTATGGGCATGGACTTTGCGTGTAGCTAGCACGAAAGTCAACTGAAATAAACTAAACCTGCCTCGGAATACCCGACGGATGTGGGATGTGTCTTGGTCCTTTGCTGTGGGCGAACACATTTTGGTGGGTGCACGTGCTGCGAGCGCTTACACAGCATAGGCGCGGCTAGATGAACCCAATGCCACTTTCTTCAAAATATCGCGATTGAACCTCAGCCCACAACATCACCACTTCTAATATCACCACCCACCACCCACTCAACCCCCACCCGACGGACTGGCTCGCTCCCCGACCAGCCGAGGCAGTCGGCTAAGGCCTGAAAAATACTTTCTTGGACCCTGAGGCTGACGGCTGAGCCCGCTCAACTCCGGGCTGCAGCTGCGCCTGCGGGGGTTCTCCAAGTCTCTTGGCCCGTTGGAGAAGCAATCTCGGCGGCATACCTTCCGCCCTACGCTTTCCGGCCGTCGCGCCGTAGCGATCGGCGTACTTCTCCGGCTGGGCGCGCGATTTTCGACCCTCCTCTTGGCAGCCCAGCCGGCTTTTCTCCAGTCCCACGACCCCAAGGGATTTGGAGAAGCGACGGGGGTGCATTGGTGGAAACCTGCAGCGGACACACGATTCTCTGTCACTTTGATTTGTGCCTCGCGCAGCATCTGCCTCCGAGCATCACGCTAGCCAAGCCTGGGCCTTCACAACCACGGTACCGAGATGTGGTGTCCCCCAAAAGGTACCGCCCTCGGCCCGGACGGGCGAGTGGGCGACGCTGGACGGTCGGGTGGGCATGAAGCCTCGTGGTCGTGCCCTCCATCATGACGCGGATCCTCTCTCTGGTTGGGCCAGGAGAATTTGTGGCCGCCCGATGTGCAAGACGCTTGGCAGCACGTTATGGATGGCAGCACCCCCGCACTTTCAAGTACAGTCTGGTTATCTCATGGGATATAAAAGCAGAAGGCTCACTGCCATATATGCCTCGCCCATCTTTCTCCTCGCCACCCAAGGCTAAGAACCAGTCAGCATCTCGTGCCCCGAAGAAGCTGAGCTAGCGGCGCAGGCACACGAACTGCAACCAACCCGGCAGACTGCATCAGGAACGGAAACGCCAACCATGCACGCACACGCTGCTCTCGCCGCCGCCCTGGGCCTTCTGGCCCCCACGGTCTCGGGCCAGCTTCACTCGCTGGCCCAGAGGGCGGGCTTGAAGTACTTCGGCACCGCCGTGGGCGAGGGCACGGTCGGCCGCGACCAGGCATACATGGACATCGTCAACAACAAGGCCGAGATCGGACAGCTCGTGCCGGAGAACGGGATGAAGTGGGACGCGATCCAGGGGACCAGGGGCCAGTTCAACTACGCGTCGGGCGACATCTCGGCGAACCTGGCTGCCAAGAACGGCCAGATCCTCCGCTGCCACACGCTGGTATGGCACAGCCAGTTGCCCCGCTGGGGTGAGTGCTCAGTGCCCGGCTGTGACGACAAGCAAAGTGCAAGCAAAGTGCTGTTGGAGGGTGTGCAAGCGCTAACGGCAGATAAATGCGACAGTGGAGACGGGCTCCTGGACCCGGCAGTCTCTGCAGACCGTCATCGAGACGCACATCAACAACGTCATGGGCCACTACAAGGGCAAGTGTTACGCATGGGACGTTGTCAACGAGGCCGTCGACGACGATGGAGCGTGGCGCACCAGTGTCTTTTACAGAGTTTTCGGAACCGACTTTCTCCCGCTGTCGTTCCGCATCGCGAGAGCTGCTGATCCGAGCGTCAAGCTGTGAGTGACTTATTCCTTGTCAGCCCGAGCCCGGGAGAGGCACAAAGCAGAATACCTAGATACTGACATCCCCGCCTCGCTTCTTCCCTCCCAGCTACTACAACGACTACAACCTCGAGTACAACGGCGCAAAGACGAACCGCGTCGTCCAGGCCGTGCAGATCATCCAGGAGGCCGGCGCGCCCATCGACGGTGTCGGCTTTCAGGGCCACCTGATCGTCGGCTCGACCCCGAGCCGCGCCAACCTGGCCACAGTCCTGCGCCGCTTCACCTCGATGAACGTCGAGGTCGCCTACACGGAGCTCGACATCCGCCACTCGAGCCTGCCCGCGTCCACGTCGGCCCTCCAGCGCCAGGGCAACGACTACGCAGACGTCGTGGGCTCGTGCCTCGACGTGCAGGGCTGCGTTGGTATCACCGTCTGGGGCTTCACGGACAAGTACTCGTAAGTCCTCTTTAGTGCCTCATTTCCAGCCGTCGCTTTTTTTTTCTCTCTCTTTTTTGCAGCCAATCTGACCTTGTCACCGAATGAAAACAGATGGGTTCCCAGCACCTTCCCCGGAACCGGCGACGCGCTGCTGTACAACTCCAACTTCAACCGCAAGCCCGCCTGGTCCTCGGTCTCGAGCCTGCTCGCCGCCGCGGCCACGGGCGGCCCCGGCCCCCAGCCCACCACCAGCGCCGGCCCGGGCCCGACCACGGCGCCACCCCAGCCGACGACGACGCCGCCCCCCACGGGCGGCACCCAGAACCGGTGGGACCAGTGCGGCGGCCAGGGCTGGACCGGCGGCACAGTGTGCGCCAGCCCGTGGACCTGCACCAAGGTCAACGACTGGTACTCGCAGTGCATTTGAACGCCCTCTCGAGCCTGGCAGGCTTGGGGGAGTGTCGTTGCCTTTTTGCGGCCGATAGTCACATTCTAAGCCATGGATGCTGGGTGCTCATGGGGGTAGTAGGCTTTACGGCCCAAAAGGGATGGTCGACTTCGTGTACACCTTTCGTGCCGCCTCTCACAGGGGTGGCAAATCACATATCACTAAATACCAATGCATATACCCCGTGCGCTAAGCTTGGGATGCAAAGCGTGATGTGATTCTGGGCGTGGGGGTTGTGTGATATCGGCCGAGCTCCAGTTATCTCTCTGTCAGCTTCGCGGTCACGGCATTGCTTCACAGGCTTAATGATCTGGGGCTCCGAGACGAGCACAGGGGTGTTTTTCACATCTTCATTCAATTCATCGGGGGGTTTATATATACAGTTGAAACTTCCACATCACTGGCAGTCCAGCAGCTCTCGTCATCCGGCATGTCATCTCTCTCTCCCTCTGCCACTCCAACATCTCTATCCCAGACCTGAACAGGGATCGCGGCGTCGCCCGCCAAGCACCCTCGCCGGCCCACAGCCCAACGAAACCGAACCATCTAAGCCGTGAACTCGACGCTGCGCTTGTTGCCCTTGGGGACAGCCTTTGCCGACGCGGCCTTGGCTGGAGCCGCGGGGGCCGTGGCGTTACCGCTGCCGGCGCCGGGCTGGATCTGGATGGGCATGACGCCGCCAAAGGGGCCGGCGCGGTTGGGGTTCGCGATCTTGACGAGGCAGACGTTGTTGATGCCCTCGACGGTGCCCTGGCAGGTGGTGCCGGCTGGGACCTCGAACTTCATGGGGAAGTCCTGGTTCACGTTCTTGGCGGCGCGCTTGATGATGCCGCGCACGTGCAGGGCCTCGAGGGCGCGGTCCCACAGCTCGGCGACGGGGCCGTCGCGCTTGCCGTTCTTGGCGGGCGCCTTGATGCGGCCGCCGTTGCCAGGCACCTGAGTCACGACCTTGAGCATGGTGCAGTTGGTGAAGGTACCCGTCGCCGTCGGGTCGATGCAGGCCTGGATGGGTCCGGCGCCCTGGATTTGTTGGAAAAGTGTGTTTGTCAGCCAGAAGTCACACGTGATGATCAAGAGATGTACAGGAGCAGGAGGGTGGTACAAACGTCGTCGGTCACAATGTGGTAGGTCCCCTCGATGGTGCCGCCGGTGGACGAGACCTGGGGCAGGGTGTTGCCGGACAGGGCCATGGCGGCTTTGATCATGTTCATCTTGTTCTGGCCCTGGCCCTGGGTGCGGCCCATGCCGTCGGACTGGAAGACGACCTTGCCGTTGACCTTCTTGAACACGGTCGTGTCGGGCTCCGTCTTGCGGTTGGGCCCCTCGCCGGGGATGATGCCGCCCTGGTTGGCTAGCGCCGTGCCGTTGCCACCGAGGTCGCCCTTGATGACGACGGGCTTGCCGTGGGCGGCGACGAGGGGGGAGGCCGCGAGGGCGAGGAGAATAGCTTTGGCGAACATTCTGAGGTAGTTGGTTAGAGTGTTGTGGCTGTTTTTTTTTTCTGGTTTTTTTTTTCGTTGAGACTTGCTCGGATGATGCTATTTAGACGGCCGGCGGTGTTTGTGGAAGCGTTCAAAGGGCGGGCCGAGTCAACCGGTCGCGGAAAGAAACGAAGAAACAGGGAAAAGAATGGAAAATGCCAAGAAAGATGATGTGATGTGTTAGCCGCTGGCCTGATGAGGATAAGAAAAAGCTTGGCAGAGTCTGGGAGCCAAACGAGACTTTATATATCCGTGCGGGAGTGAGCTCTCTCGGCGGGAGATGTCTCTGTCTGTCTGTCTGTCCGTCAGCCTCCAGGCTAGCACCCTCGCGTGCCGCCGTGCCCTTCCCTGTCCTGGCCTCTCCCCCCGCACGGCTGCTTACACGCTGTGACACCCCCCTTTCGGGATGGGGGCTCTCGCGCATCACCCGTCGACTCGTCCATTTCCCATCGACGCGAACTCCGCGCCCACAAAACCCGACATGGGAGACTAGTCGAAACGCCGACCGCTCCCCTTTTCGAATCCTGCCTTCAACCGCGCGTCGTCCTGGAGCCCTGAATTCCAGAGGCTGCATGCCTGTCCGCCCATGCCCGAGACGACCCACTCTAGCGGCCCCCCCTCTAGCCAAGCCCCTCCCGCCTAACGGCTAAGGTGCCGTCCAATGGCGAGGCCGCTAGCCTGGCCTGTGTGGTCCGCATTTGGCAACCGCGATGCTTGGCGTGAAACCTCGATCCGAAACAAAACTTGAAGGCCACATGCGGACGGCCGTTCTGCCACCTGCCACCAGGGGAACAATGAAAAAAAGGTGAGGGCTCGAGTTATGTGATCAGCGTTAAGCACGCAGATCCGCGGATCCCAAAGCAGGCCACGGGCGGTGGGTAAGGGGGAGTGAGTGAGTGAGGGAAGGAATTAGCGTCAGACAAGCAATTCAATCCCCGCCGCCAGATCGAGCGAATGTCTTGGCTTTCGCGGCAGGGCCTTCCTTGTCTGCCGCTGGGCCCGTTGGCAGTTGCATCCGAGTGTTTACGCGCCAAGCTTTTGACTCCCGCCGCCACCCAACGTCAGTCCAACATGGACTTCTTTCTGGGGTCCTCGTTCTTTGTGCTGATTAGTAGGCCTTTTGCTAACACTTAGCCTGAATATCTACACAACGTGGCCCATTTTCCAAACCGTGGTCTTGGGTTGAGGCCTCTCTGCACTAGACTCCCTTTGACCCTGTTCGCCCTGGCTTCCACTCAGGAGGTCATCTCTTTCGCCCATTCGTCAGCCCTGACACACTCCCCATCCCCCACCTCAACACGCCGGCCCCGTGCCGCCCGGCAGGGTGCTCACGCATCGAGGCATTATTGTCTGCATCTTTTCACGACCCCGAAAAAGGGCTGCGCGCCGTCAACAAATCCCACCTCAAACGCCGTCAGCGGGGTCACCATTAGGGGGCGTCATGTAATGCCGCACCGAGTCAGAAGTTGGTCCGTAGCATCCATCACTCTGGGGACAGCCGCGGGTCATTGGCAGCCCCACGATGCCGACATGCCGCCGAGCAAGACTGTAGCCTGTGCATTCCTGGCTCTCCCATCTATTCTGACAGCTGTCACCGACGTCTGCGGGGCTCGACACTATGCGTTTACGGGCGCCTTGTCTGGCGACAGGGGCGGGCATTCGTCACGGCTTGCCCTGTTTCAGGCTTGGCCCAAGACGGGGGATGCGGCGGCAGAGACGGCGCGTCCGAGCAGGGGGCGCCCTCGATGCCGATTGCCATTGATCGACGGCTTCTGAGCTGCTATTCTGGGACCTGGCGCATCTGCCCGGAGGACGCCGTCTTGATAAAAAGGCGCATGCCCAGCCGAGGGTTTCTGTATTCTGTGCTGTGGGCGCCTCTGTAATGTACTATCTCCTTGGATATCTCTTGGCCTCGCTGGGCAAAGTGCCAGACGCACCAAGCCGTGATCGAGAATCGTTGTTGCCCCTTATCTCCGTCCCCGGGTTTGCTCTTCTTGTCCCCCTGTTCCCCAGCCTCCCTGCCTTTTCCTTTTGCTCGCCCGCCCCTACCTTACTTTTGGAGTTGGGTATTCCTTTCAGGCACATGCCCACTGCTAGTTAAAGTGTCGGCCTTTTCGGACAGGTGGTCCTCTGGCAATGCAATGCGTTATATCGACGGAAATGCGCGTAATGCTTATGTCGATACCGAGATAAGTTCTGGCGAAGGTAACCAAAAGACGGTGTCGCAGCAAGCGAAACTCTCATAGGGCAAAAAGTTCCCGCTGCTAAAGTTTAAGCAACGTTTTTCGCTATGTAGACTAACATACCAATTTTAAAAGCAGTTATAGGTTTGGAATAAAATGGAATGTTTTACATTTTTGCTTTCCGTAAATAAAAATATCCGAATTTTATCAATGTAAAAATGTTAAGCAAACTTTAATTTAAGCTGGTATTAAGCTGTAGGAGAAAGTAGAGCTGCAGGAGCAAGCAGAGCTGTAAAAGGAAGCTGAGCTGCAGGGATAGGCGGAAGTAGGTACTTACACCCCCCTGGGTAGTTAGGTAGATAATTGGGTTGCCGTAAATCGGCCATGACCGCGGCAGCACCGAGGGAGCCTGGAGGTCCGTCGTCCTTTTCAGGTCCTAAGTTGGCTCAAACAAAATGCATTTCTTGTCCTCGGCATTGCCTGGGCCAAAGCTCATGAAGTGGGTTGCGGGAGAGGTTCGCGATGCAGTCCAACGATCGATGCCCTTGGGTATCAGTGTGAGCTTTTCCTCCAGGCGACAATGCTTTTTAAGGAAGGTAACGATACTACTCAGTTGCGGAACGGCTAGAACACCCAATCATCTCAGGACACTTGGCCACCCTGTCCAAAGATTGAGGACATCGTCGCCTCGACTCGATTGACGATCCAAATCCGAATGTCAGGTACCCACCTAGGCAAAGCCATGCAGCGCACACTCGGGAAAAGCCGTACGCGTCGAGGCATTGTTCTAAAGGCAGAATCCTGCAGGGCATGGGAACCTTGTTGGGGCGGGTTGGCTCCTAGGGGCAGAGCTCAGAAGCAGCCCTGGAGCACAGAAATGTAGACACACCCCTCAGAGACATCACGACCAAGCGGGGGTAGGAACTCAAAAGCCAGAACCCTGCATACCGCAAGAGATTGTGCAGGGGTGGCATAGGTGGACCTTGCGGACCTGGCAGTAGCCCCAGCCGCCAAAGGGTCAGAGCTGCGACCCTGAAATGGCACCCAGCTGCAGATGCAGTGCCCAGCGGAGGGAAGACGGAAGCAATGCAGAAGCAGCAGCTTGTGCAGGTTCTAGCCACACCCCTCATTGGCTCCTAGGTAGGTACCTAGGTACCAAGCTGCAGATAACTTGCAGATGCAGCACACCTCGGGGGTGTGCAATGGTCAAAGCTTCCAAGCGAACAACACTGTGGCAACAAAACAGTGCCATCCAGCTACAGCAGTGGCTCCCTCCTGGAGTCAGGACCTGGCAACCTCACTGGGGCCTTGGGGAGGGCAGAGCCAAGCAGAAGCACAGCCCCGTCGACCTGCCATCCAGATACAGAAGCAGCACTTTCAAAGGAAGTATTGCTCAGCAGAAGCCGCTCGGCTTGATGAGGGTGCCCGAAGGCGGTCCGTAAGGATAGAATTTAACTCGCAGTCAAACATACATATTCCGTAGCTCTCAGCAAACAGCTGACATGTATGCGACATGGTCCCAGATCTCGGTAGTTAGCGAAAAGGGTTGTATTTGGCGTGGTACTCCAGCTGCGGTTCTTGCTGTCATCTACCTCGCGCTTCATGGTTCAGGTTGTCGTCATTTGGCACAGTCGCTTGCAAGATAATATCAAGCAATGTTGTGCCACTAAAGCCGCAGCTTACCCAGCAGCTTGACACGCAAGTAATCGAGGGATGGGCTGTTTAAAAAGGAAAGCTAAACCGCTACAAGCCTTCCTAGCAAAGCTTGGTTACCCACCCTTAAAAAGCCAAAAAAAAAAAAGCTGGGCCAAAAAAAAAAAATGCAATATTTTACATACACCCCTGCAAGTACCTGCTTTACAAAACAAAAAAGCGCCAAACCTAGCCCGAAAGTAAAAAAAAATAAAAAAATGAAGCACATAGGTCAAAGACAAAACCTATTAGGCCAAATATAAGAAAAACCAAACGCGGGAATTTTGGATTTTACCTATGTAAACCATTCCGTTTTACAAAACCTTACATATTTTACTAGGAAAAGTTTCGGGGTCACATCGCCCTTTCGTTTTACTTTCGCTATTTTATTTTGGACGTTCAATTATAATAATAGCGTTAAAAACGATAGGGATTAAGGCTGCGTCGCTAAGGCCATATTACGGTACGTTCCAAAGTACCCGACGTTGGTTGTGATCCTGTCTGCTAAACCCGATAGATCAATGGGGGACAGGGGCGACGGATCGTCGGCGAGGAATCTTGCCACTCTCCTGGCGAGCCAAGTCGGATTCTCGTCGGCTATGAAAGCGGCTCCCTTGTCAGCCATTTGCCCCACCACAGATGTGTCTTGGGAACCAGCGGGGGGAACGTGATCACGGGGCAGAGGGAGCACATGACGGGGACGGTGGGTGCGGGATCATTGCATCCATCTTACCGATCCAGTGGCCCGCATGGGGCACGACGTCGGCCTGCAGGTCGGAAAATACGGGCGAGAAGATGGACTTGGCGGCGGGGCCCAGGCAGGACTCGCCGCCGAGTGCCAGGGTCGGGACGGCCGAGGGCGCGCGGCCGAGGGCGCGCGGCCGAGGGTTGAGTTGAAGAAGCGCGCGTCGGCGCCGACGACGCCGTTGCCGAAGGGGCCGAACATGGCGCGCAGGAAGCCCGGCTTGGAGATGGAGTCGGCGTAGGCGTCCAGCACGGGGCCCGGCACGCTCGACGTGCCCGAGTAGCTGCAGTGGTAAAAGTACCACGACAGCAGCTCCCGCTCGCGGCCCCGGGTGAAGAAGGCGGCAGCGTCGGGCATGCCGAAGAAGGCGAGCTGCCAGTTACCGTACAGGTCCAGGAACGGGCCGGGCACCGCGGCCTGCTCGTAGCCGAAGCCCGGGAGCAGGTACTCGGACACCACGAGCCGCCGGACGCGGGCCGGGTGCGCCGCCGCCAGGGCCGCGGCGTAGCCGGCGCCCTTGTCGTGCGAGACGACGTACGTGGACGAGATGTTGAGGAAGTCGAGCACCTCGCATAGGTCTGAGGCTGAGGCTGCCGCTGTGTAGTCGCTGTCGGGCGGGATGGACGAATCGCCGGCGCTGCGGTTGTCGGGCGCGATGACGGTGTATTTCTGCGCTAGCAGCGGGCCGACGGTGCGCTACGTAAGGCTGTGCTGCGGGTTGCCGTGCACGAGTAGTAGGGGGGGACCGCTGCCCGCGTACCGCATGTGGATGCTGACGTTGTGCAGCGCGACCCAGAGGTGGCCCCAATCGTCGAAGGGGATGAGGCTGCTGGACGGCGAGGTGTTGCGCAGGAGGGCCATGGCGCTGGTGGCCCGGCCCAGGGCGTGCGCGGCCAGGAGGAGTGAGGTCACGACATGCATCCTGACGGACTGGACTATCTGTCTTTGCCTAAGGTGGCGGCGTCTGTGTGCCTTGGGCAGAGTATGTGTGAATGGGTTGGTTGTGCGTGGGAGTGAGCCCCTGACGGCTTTTGGCCAAACTTTTTATAGTCATCTCCTGGGTGGCATTCCGGATGCGAAAGAGGAGAGGGAGAAGTCCCTAATGGTGGCTGCACAGGACTTACTCATCGGGGCCGACCCTACGACCGGCGAATACCGTACCAGCCCGGACTACATGGCATGTTGCCGAGGCGAGTGTTGGCTAGTCTGGATGCAAGGCCATCCGGTTATCGCGCGTTCGCGCTTTCGCACTTGACAAATCTAAGGATTCGATGACCAAGAAATGAAATTCAGGGAAAAATAGGCCGCTAAAGAACCACTTTTGATATCATACGCCGATTGACAGGCTGAGGAGGATGCGGGACTCATGGTTTGCGCAAATCCCGGGAACCTCCACCTGTCGAAAAGGGGTTGGCGGGCCCCGTTGGGGCTCCCGGATGTGACAGTGATAGAGGCTGCAGGGCTGTAATGACGCTTCGACATCGGCACTGGTGCAGACCGAGATGAAGACCAACGGCAAGGGACGAGAAAGAGGCAGTACAAGTACGAATAAAGTATAGCAAAATTAACATTAACCTAAGCGCCATGCTTTCCAGAGGAACAAAGACATACACATACAAGTACATGGATGACGCAAAGCAAAACCCTCAGCGGCTCACGTCTTCCAGCCCCAGTCCCTGACAAACCCGCGCTGCCGGAACCCGACGCGCGCCTGGAGCCCGAGCCCGACGTTCTCGCCGCCGCCCCAGCCGCCCGTCCGGACGGCCGAGATGGCCAGCACCTGCCCGTGGCCCCCCCTCGCATTACTACTGCTGCCGCCCACCTCGCTCGCCGCCGTCGCCGTCGCCCTCCGCGCGGTGGCGCGGTGGTCCCTCCTGGCCTCGCGGCCGTCCTCCCAGCCGAGCCGGAAGCGCATGGTGACGTGCAGGCCGTCGCGGAAGACGGCCGCCAGGTCCGCGATGTCCTTCCACTCGGCGCCGCGGCCCAGGAGGCCAAAGAGGTTGCCGTCGGCCAGCAGCGCGCCCACGCTCGCGACGCTCAGCGGCGCGCCGCCCTCCTCGCCGCGCAGTCGCGGGAGGAGGAGCGCCGCGTCGTCGGTCGCCGCGGTCAGCAGCCAC